>NC_051064.1:96549668-96884043 GCF_004664715.2 Peromyscus leucopus
ATTTGTCTTCATGGGAAAAAAAAATCAAAAGTCACAGAGGTTCATGGGTATGCAGGACTAGTGAATTCATGAATCTTGGAGAAGAACCACTTTACTAAAACAGTATAATCCTCAACTACATTCTAAATATGTATCTTTATACCCAGAGATAAGTGGAGTCCTTATTCTGCACCAAGGAAAATTTTCTTTGCAACATATGAAGACCATTACAAAGAGCCACAATCAATCAAAATATGAGTATCATCCCCAATAGATACTTCTATAATACAATTCCTGCAGCAAAAGTTCAGGGATGATTTCAGAAGAAGGGGCAGGAAAATTGTAAAAGCCAGAAAAACAATAAGTTTTCAGTGAGATTGTGTCTCCTAGAAATTTCAAGACCTATACTCAGAACTCTTCTCACCAACATGACTGCCTAAACATGAGCTGAACAAGGACAACAATAGACAGACCAATGTGGATTACATGGTGGGAGCAGGGAAGAGCCCAGAAGGTCTCAATCTACACAAAGAACCATAGCCACCAAAGAAATGCTGATAAAATGAGAAATAGTCTTCCTTAAGTAAGATTATACTAATTGGTTATCAAACACTAGTGGTCATTCCTGAAAACATACATACAAGTAACACTATGTAGACTGAGCTGGTTGCATTTATATATTTGGGAACATATATAAATACATATACATATATGTATGTAACAAGAATTAATGAATAAGAACAAGGAATTGTATATAAGAGGTTCTGGAGGGAAGAAAGGGAATGCAATTATTTTATAATCTCAAAAAATTTAAAAACAACATAAACCACCCAAATTTTAAGGGAAATATGATCTTAGTGGAAAAGTCTGGTAAGACACAAATTAAATCTGTTGTTTAGATAATATTTTGGTATCATTTAACATTCCATTTGTTTTAATAAATACACCATTAGTAAAAGGTATTTCACAGCAACCTTGTTGGAAAATTTACGGCAACATTCTATTGTCTTTGAAACTTATTTTTCACAAATAAAATTATTTTTAAAATGAAAAAGAAATTGGATGGGTAGGCATGAGAGTATGGATATGGGAACAGTCAGGGGAGGGTGGTTGAATAACATCAAAAAGATTCACACATTATATGAAATGCTGAAAGAACTAAGAAAATCTATTCAAACTAATATTTACAAATTAGGAAAACTGAGAATACTTCTTACCACAAATCTATAGGTCAAATTAAAAGTGTCAACAAGAAGAAAATGTGACTCCCTACATACATTGTACATTGAAGAAGAAAAAAAAATTAAGTGATAGGAAAGATCACAGAATTTGGGTCTCACTGGCTCTTTTAGCATTGCAGAAAACCACAAAGCTGAAAACTGGTCCATTGAAATTCCTAAGGAGAAAGATTTCAGTTACCTATATCAGCCCTTCCCTCAAACTCTACAGAGCTCCCTAGTCACCTCTTCCCTCGGGGAAAGGAAGAAGTGGGAGTGATGAGACTAGAACAGTTTGCAATCAAAAAGAAGCAGTGGGGGATAAATAGCTTCCTGTGATGGACATGGCTGAGGGCAAAATTTGCAGATTTTCCTTTGGAGGACAGAGGGCTGCTGAGTAAGCACCTGTCACGATGGCATTCACAGGGATGGCCAAAGATTAGTGCACATTTTCCTGTACAGAAAAGTAGACAGGGAACCGGCATATTTCTTATGCTTTGTGGCAGCCAGGAACAGGGAGCAGAGTATCTTGTGGCTGTAGAACTAGAGAACTCACAGTATTGCAGAGAGCAGAGGGAGGAAATGGCCTTGTGAGGTTCTGATAAGGAAGATGGCAAACCTCTCTACTCTACTCCTATACTAATAATAACAGCAGTAAGTGAGTACAGAAACTTCATAAAATCTCTTGACAAAGTCTAGAGAGACACAAAGCAGCAGTTGCTTTTAGAAAACCTAATGGAAACCAACAAAAAGCTAAGAGGTGTAAAAGGAAACAAAAAAAAAAAAATGTAGTAGGGAGAAAAGGACCAAAATAAGTCCTCAGAAACTCATCTTTAAGAAATAGTATTTGAACCAACTCAAGTAGAATTTAAAATGACAACCATAATAATACTCTACAAACTCAGGATAATTATGCAAAGCAAAAAAAGTAAACCAAGGTAGAGATGAGATTTTGTAAAGATATCAAAATATAGATCCCATAGAGAGAGAATACAGCCGCTAAACTGAACTCTTTATTAAGAAGCTTTGCCGGGCAATGGTGGCACATGCCTTTGATGCCAGCACTGGGAGGCAGAGATAGGTGGATCTCTGTGAGTTCAAGGCCAGCCTGGTCTACACAGCGAGATCCAGGACAGGCACCAAAACTACACACAGAAACCCTGTCTCGAAGCTCCCCCACCCCCGCAAAAGAAAGAAAAAAGAAGCTCGAATAGTGAACTTGAGTAAATAGAAGAAAATAATAAGGTAAGCAAGATAAAATTTATATTCAGATTTTATAACAAAAAAAAAAAAGTGAGGCACCATGTAGCAAGTCTTTCTCTGTCCCACTAGCCAGCTCCCAAATAATGACACAGAGACTTGTTATTAATTACAAAAGCTTGATCGTTAACTTAGGCTTGTCTCAACTAGCTCTTAAAAAAATAACCAATATTTGTAAATCTATGTTCTGCCATGTGGTGTTACCTCTCTTCCATCTTGCAACTCCCATTTCCTCTCTGTCTCACTGGAACCTCTGCCTTCCTTTTTGGCAGAATTCTTTCTGTCTCCAGAAGTCCTACCTAACCTCTTCCTGCCTAGCTATTGGCCATTCAGCTGATTAAACCAATCAGAAGGTGCCTTGGCAAAAACATTTTTTTACAATGTAAGCAAATATTCTGTAACAGCACTATCAAGATGAACAGTATATGTATTATGACAATGCCAGAAAGAGAAGATGGAGAAGAGATAGAAGATAGACAGAAGAAAAGGAGGTCCCAGTTTGCAAAATCAAGATAGGAAAACCAATAGAATCCATTAATTTGAAAGGAAGTAAAACTATTACTAATTGTGGATGACAATATCTTACATATGAAAGACTGGAAAGATCCTATGAAACACCTGTTAAGTCCAACGAAGAAGTTAGCCCTGTATCAGGAAACTAATTCAGATTTTAAAAATCTACTGTGTTTCTATATACTAATCTTACTTGTGGATAGCATCAAAATGAATTACTCTGGAGTAAAATATTACTTTGCTATACACAAAATCCGAAAAGTATTTTATACCAAAAACTTAAAAATATTAAACGAATGGAAACACATGAACTATGAACCAAAGGCTGAGGGGCCACCAACTGGAGCAGGCCCTCTGAATAGGTGAGACAGTTGATTGGCTTGATATGTTTGGGAGGCATCTAGGCAGTAGTGGTACCAGGTCCTGTTCTCATTGCATGAGTTGGCTGTTTAAAACCTGGGACTTATGTAGGGTTGCTTGGCTCAATCTGGGAGGAGGAGATTGGACCTGCCTGGACTGAGTCTACCAGGTTGATCTCAGTCCTCAGGGGAGGCTTTGCCCTAGAGAAAGTAGGGATGGGGGGTTGGCTGGGGGGAAGGGGAGGGGGCAGGAGGGGGGAGAACAAGGGAATCCATGGCTGATATGTAGAACTGAATGATATTGTAAAATAAAATAAAAGGAAAAAAATAAAATAAAAAATAAAAAAATATTAATGTGAGACACTAGAGAAGGCAAAAGCAAATTAAAAAATTTCTCACACAGAGTAGAAGACAACAGTGTTAAAATGGCCAAGTTCTTAGGCATTCACAGGCTTAATACAATTCTATCAAAAACCCAACAACAACTTTTGAAGAAATAGAAACATGACATAGAGTTCATATCTAACTATATATATTGTTACATAACAAAAGCAATTTAAAGGAACTGAAAAGATGGCTCTGTGGGTAAAAACACTTGCTGCTCTTCCAAAGGTTCTTGGATTCAACTGCCAGAACCCACATAGAAGTCACAATTGTCTGTAACATCCAGTTCTGACACCCACTTTTCTTCCTCGGGATTCTGTAACTGAAATTTTCCTGTGCCACCCGGTTCCCGAGTCCTCATGGTCCTGCAGACAAATGAACACACAGAGGCTTATATTAATTTTGAACTGTATGGCCTATTGCCTCAGGCTTCTTGCTAGCTAGATCTTGCATCTTAAATTAACCCATTTCTATACATCTATAACTTGCCACGTGGCTCGTGGCTTACCAATCAGTATCTTTACATCTTGCTTCTCATGGCAGCGGTTTCTCTGTTCTGCCTTTCTCCTTCCTCCTCTCTAGTTAGAAAATTCAGTCTAACCCTATTCTGCCTCACCATTGGCCAAACAGCTTTATTTATCAACCAGTCAGAGCAACACATGTTCACAGCATACAAAAAGACACACCCCCATCAGGATTCTTCACTCACATGGGCACATAAAGTCACACAAGCACTGACACATTAAGATAAATAAGTGTTTTTTTTGTTTGTTTGTTTGTTTTGTAAAAGAACAAATCTGGGGCCTTCACATTCTCTTATATCAAGGTATTTTATAGAGCATCAATAAACAAGAGTATGGAACTGCCATAAATTCAGACACAGTAAACAGTGGTATAGAACAGGGAGTTCAAAACAAAACTGACCCATATACTCACAGTGACCTTAACACACCCTGTGAAGAAAAGCTCATTCATTTATGTATGATAATTCAAAGCTGATGTAAAGCTGAGATTTAAATTCTGATGTTATAAACCCAAAAGGTAGGAGAGAAGTTTCATAACTTCTTGGTCTTGGCAGAGCTCTCGGTTATGATGTTAAAAGCACAAGCTAAGTTGAGGCAAGACTTCGTTGAACTAAAAATGACTCTGCACAGGAAAGAAATAACCTGTAGAGTGAGGAGGCAACTCATAATGATGAAAATATTTGTAAACTACATAAATGATAAGGAGTTAAAGGCCAGAAGGTGTGTGTGAAAATCACTGCTACACAAAACACCCTGCTGTTAGTAACAAGTTCAAGATTAGATTAGAAATTTTGCCAAAGAAGACATACAAATGGTCATTAAATACACAGGAAAATATTGAACCCTACTTATCAACAAACTGAAAATGAACATCATAATATATTTCTCACACTGGTTAGGATGTCCATTTTCCCAAAAAATGCAATTTTGTTTATAAACAACAAACAGTTGTTCACATAGATTTGATTAATGGTATTCCTCAAAAACTAAAGATCGAACTATCATATAAAACAGTAATGCTTAACTGGGATATTTACACTTTTGTTTGAAATCATGATTATAAGATGTTTTCATGCCAACATTCATTTCAGCATTAGTCACAAATCCTAGAGGTGGAGAAATCCTGCATATCCATCAATTTATGAATAGATTGGGAAATTTGTACAACATACAATAGGATTTTATTCAGCAATAAAATGAAGGAAGGACTTACACATGATACAGCTATGAAGCTTGAGGACATTATACTAAGTGAAATATGCTTGTCAACAATGGACTCATATTTCATGGCAGCCACATGAGCTGACTAAGGCTATCAAACTCATAGAAACAGAGCATGGAATATTGGTTGCTGAGTACTGATGGTAAGAGAAAATGGGGAGTTACTGTTCAATGGATACAGAGTTGTCATGGAGGATAAAAATCTATAAGGATTTTCATTCTTCATAATATCATACTTGTAGTGAAAAGTGCTGCAGTGTATACTTAAAATTATTAAATCTAAACTGGGTATAGTAACCCATGCCTTTAATCCCAGCACTCAAGAGGCAAAGGGAGGCAGATCTCTGATTTTGAGCCCAGTCCAGTCTACAAAGCAAGTTCCAGGACAGCCAGAGATGTTACACAGATAAACTCTGTCTCAAAAACAAAACAAAACAAAACAAAAAAACAAAAACAAAAACAAAAAAAAAACTGTTAAGTCTAGGTTTCATGTAATTTTTTAAATCATAAGACAGGGAAAATGTACTGGCAGCTCTAAATCCTGATACAAGGCACAGCAAACACTCTTACAATTATATTTTATACATTTGTCCTTACATAACACTTACCACACAGCACAGTGTAGTGGTGACAATATTGTCTCAGTGAAATGACACTGTCCTTAGTACTGTCTCACAGCAGGAACTTTCAGAGCTATCTTTTTCCCTAATAGAGTCTCTCTCTGTCTCTCTGTCTCTGTCTTTCTCTCTCCATTTGTCTCTGTGTATATATGTATTCCTACTGTTTTGAATCTTTATCATTTTTTTAAACTATAATTAGATTACATTTTTCACGTTCTCCCTCGCAAGCCCTCCTACAAAACTTTCCCCACTCTCCTTCAAATCCTGGCTTCTTTTTAAAAACTAAATTATTATTGCATGCATAAAAGTACAAAGTAAGTGAAGGGGCCAGAAGTTTAGAAAGTAAGAATTAATTAAAACATGGGAAACTAGAGCAAGAGTGGTCTTGACCAGACCTTAAGGATCCCACTTGAAATGATGTGCGGCCCAATGGCAAAGGAGAGAAGCAAGTCAGGCCACCAACAGAAACATCGTCAGCACTCTAATTGGTTAGTATGCCGCACAAGGCCCAGAGGCATATCTGTGAAAATGGAAGGGCTAGGCATGAGAAATGAAAAAAACAGCCTTGACAAAGTTAATGCTTTAATGATTACAGGGAATGGGAAAACAGATAAACAAGTATGATTGAAATGTCAAGTCAAGGTGAAAGCTTGGCAAGCTCGCTGACAGAAAGGAGCATGACGAGAGGTGATTTATTTTGACAAAAAATAATGGCTGAATCTAGCAGCATTGGCAAATGTGCTTTCAAGGTTGAGTGGAAGATGTTCACACTGATCCACATTCTATTTCTGCAAAAATCACCTTCAAGTTTAATCTAAATTAGTCGTATGTTTGGTGTTTCAATGAAATGACACACTGTTAGTCTTTCATTCTCCTGTGTTCTGCTTTTCATTGAGTCTCACACACAAATTAGAGTGTCACATTTGTTCTAATTTCAACTAACGAAAGAACAAAGGGTAGAAACATCCAGAAAGATGTTTAAGGTGCCAAAAAGAAGCCTTCACAGCCAGGGCAGAGTAGATGTCCTGTGTTAAAGATAGCAACAACCTAGCATCTCCATGACTTCTAGTAAGACCTATTTTCCTCCCAGGCCCTACTGCCCTTGTCTTTAGAATGTCCAAACTTCTCTTGCGAGAGAGATCCTCTACATTTGGTATCATTTTATACATAGAGCAATTGGTATTCAAAATAATAGGTGTGTTATATAGAACTTCCTTCAGTATCTGGTCAATGGATCCACTGATGGGTAGAAATACCTTAAGGATAATTATAACCTTTTCAATTGTAACTCTTTTTTTATGAGAACAATTATTTTTTTCAGAAACCATGTGTTAGGTGTTACATTTAGTATGTAAAACATGTGATCTTTTGTAGTATTATAAAATGACTATTATTACTCTCATGTTATCAATAAGGAAAACCAGGTTCAGGTACATTACTTGCTGGAAATGATTTAGCTGACAAGGAACTGAGGCAGAATACCTGGGTCTGTTGACTGTACACTCATAACTATTATATCTATTAAACTATGACTGATTTAGTACATTTACCATGTTGATGGAAAACAGAGAGCAAAGTGTGACATATGAATCTCACCCAAAACAATGAATCCTGAAAAACTAATACTGATTATTCATTCAATTATTTTGAATATATCCATTGACATTACTGTATGTTCTATACATTTAGGAGAATCATTTTAATATATATCCACATTTATATAGTTTTTTCAACAAATTGTACAATTCAAATTTCTTAGTGATTCTGTCTTATCATTGCTAGCATATGATTAAATTAGACAAAAGTTTGATGTATGTGATATACATATATTATATCCTATATTCGGGGCCTGGTCAAGTAATGGGCTTCTCTCACTGTTGCTATCTCTCTTTTTTCACTCTTTTTTTTTTTCAGAATAGTTTTTAATCTGCTGCTTTGTTTTGGTTCAATGTGGAGAGAAACCTATGTGTGCTTTAGGGTGTTTTTAATCCTCCATGAAATAAGCCATTTGGACTCTGTTGCACATCATTGCTGCTCAAACGGCCTTTTAAATCCTCTCTAAACTCATAGTTCAATATCTCAGGTAAGTTTGAGTTTGAAGGAGATTGTTTCAGAAGAGAAAATGTATAGAAAAAATAGGACTAAATCACAGGAAGGTTAAACATTCCTTTTAGAGTTCTGGTATGTCCCTAAGAATTTCAAGTTGATTAGTCAATATGATATACTGAATGTGAGCTTTATTTGGATGAGGTCAAAATTTCAGTCAGAATCTAACAACAGCACATGTATCATGAATGTAATATATACTGAAGATAGATACACACACACATCTACATGCATACATACAAATACACACACACACACACACACACACACACACACACACACACACACACACCCCTAAAAATGAGTCCTTAAAATGAGAGCATCTTTAGGAGTCTGCTTCCAAGCACTTAAGAAACTTTTATCTAAATACAGGTGTTCAGTGCTTCACTTTTCCTCAGGCCATCCCGTGTTACTCCAAGCCCTAGCCAGTGATAGAGAACAAAGAAAAGCTACCTCCACACTGTATAAAAGAGATACAAGGGCCAGTGCAACTGTAGGACAATAGGGATTCCTCCAAGAAGCCTGGATCTGGGGGTTTGGTAGAAGGATATTGATGAGATAATGGAAAACCCCTGGTAGAAACTAGGCAATGTTGCCGGGCGGTGGTGGTGCATCTCTTTAATCCCAGCACTGGGGAGGCAGAGGCAGGCAGATCTTTGTGAGTTCGAGGCCAGCCTGGTCTACAGAGCGAGAGCCAGGAAAGGCGCAAAGCTACACAGAGAAACCCTGTCTCGAAAAAGAAAAGAAACTAGGCAATGTTGATTGGTGTGCTCAGCCTAGTAAGATATAATAATGACTAGGTGGAGGCTTTGATGGTAAACAGAGGACATACCTAGAGCTACAAATACATTTTTATTTTCTCATTAAGTGGAAATGGAACTTACTAGGCTAAACTGGGCTGGGCAACTGTGTGGTAATAGATCTCCACATATAGTTCTAGAATAATTCAGGAGTTTAAATTATAATTAAAAATTGATGCTGTTGAGATAGCACAGTGGGCAAAGTACTTTCCTTGTAAGCATAATGATCTGAGTTTGATCCCCAGATCCCACAAAAACGGTCAGGTACAATGACATGTGCTTCTAATCCTAGACTTAAGAGGACAAAGACTGAAGGTTCTCTGGGCAATCATTCTAGCTGAATAGGACCAACAAGAGACACAGAGTCAGGAGTTGGGCATTGTTCTTGAGAATGACACCTGAAGTTGTCTTCTGGCCTCTGCACACATGCATACAAGTATACACACACACACACACACACACACACACACATACACACACACACATACACACACACACACACGTATATATGTAACTAATATACCCAAACATGTTTGCCCACAGAGTCATATGAGTATGAACACACACAATGGGAAAAATGAGATGATATGAATTAATATGTTATATACTGTAATGTAATATAGTCCCTCAGACTAGAGGATGCTTAAGCATTTCTTTCATTTGATAATTCAACTTATTTAACATTTATTACTGAGTAGAAAACAAAATTGATAAATGGATAAGGTTTTGGGAGGCAAGATGGATATGTAAAGAGCACATACTCCATGAGGGTCATTATGATTCTGAAAAAACCAACTCCAGTTATTACTGTATTAAAATCAAACTTTGGTTTTATTTTTTCTCAAGTCCAACCACTATTCTAAAAAATGGATGATCATTTCCTCTTTACACTTCCTTTTACCACTGTGTATAGCACATAGCAATTTATGTACACCAAGAACAATGTATTTGCAGAATAGAACAGTTTCAGCATCAACAAGAACTATATCTGCTTTTTGTTGTTCAAAAGAGATGTCACATTTCAATATAATTGCAGAGCATTTTCAGTGAGCTATTTATAATCAGTGGGGCAACTTAAAAGTAAATGTGTTTGCAATGGCTGTTGCTGTGTTATAACTGTATGTCACCTAAAATACAACATGAGTCCTTTGTAAAGTAGTTCTACTTTGCATTAATGTCGTTTAAAAATAGCATATTTCTAAATATATTCATTCTTCAGTAAAGTTCTGAGAATTAAAAAAAAAAAACTTTAGCTAAGATGATTGCCAAGGTCTGTGAATTTTAAAGAAGTTCTACAGTTTTAAACATCAGACCCACAGAACAGTTAATTTCTCTGTTTAAAGATTTAACTACAAATTGTATTTGAGTACATATTAAAGTGTTGGGCATGCTATTGGTTAGTCTTAAATCCAGAGGAAGACACTAGCCATTATACACAGAAAGAGACATGAGAAGAGTCAAGAATACCTCAAAATCGCTTCTCAGGGAGATGTGTACAACATGGTATTCTAAGCATTTGGGGAGTCAGAACTTTCCCCCTAAAGATTCTAAGAATTATTTAGATCAATCACAGTGCTTTTATGCAAGGCAAAAGGATAAAGAGATTGGGGATATTATAAGGATTCAACAGTTACCAACACATGACAGTGGCAGGCCTGTGTTATATGCTTCAGAGTTAATCAGTAATCTTCAACTCTGGATTGTCTAACCAAGATAGAGAATTCGAGAGACTTGCTCAAGGTCACCATGCTGAAAGTGTGTAGAGTCTGGAGTCAGAAATCAGGTCTACAGATGTGATGTGATATGATAACAGAGATGAGTTCACCTCCCATGGCAAGAGGATCTCCATGGGTAAGCTGCGCATAGCAGCTCTTCTCAGGCCTTACCAAGCAGGGCATTGCTCCTTGAAGAACAGCAGTAAGCATTTCATCTGCACTGGATCAGACTCACTTTCTAAACAGCTACACTGGGAGAGTAAAGAACAGACAGAACACAAATCTCAGTAAGTGGATGAAATTGAGATCAGAGCACAGACATGCTGAGGCCTCTGAGCATTGAGCACAGGGTGCTGGAGAGCGGAGAGCTGGCAGTGAACTGAACAGAGAAGCTGCTTGGTCAGTGCTAAGACATGCATGTTGAGAACAAGGCTCCATGAAGCTTGACAGAGCTCACCTGCTGGAGGCTGTGCTGAAATAGGTTCTGGAGGATAGATAATGCTAGGGATCTATCAGAATTGGGGGGAAAAAACCAACACACACACACACACAACCTCCCCCCCCCAAAAAAAAACCAAAAACAAAACAGGGATTGAACTATGATTGCAGGCTGGCCATGGTATAAGAGATCTATAGGTCGTACTTGAATCCTTAAGTAAACACCTCATTCATACTGTGTCAGGAATTCTAAAACCTTCCAACAAAGTATGAGTTTAGCCCACAAAACATTAGCTGTCATCTACCACAATATTCTATTTAAAAGAAGATAAGACTAGAGACTGGGATGTCAGTTTTGGTCATAATGTTCCTGGTGCTGGTCTGTGGAGAGCAAATTGAAAATGGGTAAAGTTGAGAATGGCAAGAAGACGTTTGGTCAGAAGTATGCCCAATGCCACACTGTAGAAAAGGGAGGTAAGCATCAGATTGGATCTGATCTCACTGCCTGTTTGGACAGAAGAAGGGTCAGGCAATTGGATTCTCTTATTCAGATGCAAACATGAACAGAGGTATCATCTGGAGAGAGGAAACACTGATGGAGTGTTTGGAGATTCCTAAAATGTGCATCCCTGGAACAAAAATTATCCCTGTCCAGATTCAGAAGAAGGGAGAAAGGACTAGCCTAAATCCATTCTTTAAAGGATACTACTGAGTAACAGCCACTGCCTTGTTTATTACAAAACAAATGTGTCAGAGCTTTTACTATGTATCATAATTTAATTCTTACAGCAGAATTCAGACCATGAATGACTAACAATGTTTTTGTCGAACAGTCCTAATTTAAGTAAAAATTGACTTGTAGTAAAGTGGATCTGATCTTTTAAAAATGATTACTCCAGTTGCATAAATACTGTCACTGCTCTCCCTTTCTCAAGATAGTATTAGACTCAATTGGTAATGTTCAACTTTCTGCAAAGATGGGAGTATGCCACCAAAAACCAGTTGAATGATTTTATACTTGGACTTATATAACTGGGAATATGAATGTGTTTAAACACTGGGAAAATCCTCTCACTGTCTCAGAAACAAAAAGAAGACTCACCTGTGTTTCAGTTAGTGTTCATTGGCCTGTTACAGGCAACGGTTAAGCACCAGGAAGCAACTGTCTATTCTTAACATTGCCAATACAATTAGAATTCCCTCTGTCAAAGGTTGCTGCATTTTACTACCAAAAGGCATTTTAGTATGGCTTATGCATTATCTTTCCATGGTGTTTACATTTTATCTATGCTGACAATGAGTCTCATTATACAACTGGGTAAAAATTACATGCAGAGGTTGTAACCAACTACATTCGCCCCATCAGTTCTATGACAACCACTGAAGCCAACCCAAATAAACATACATTATAAATAGAAGGGAATAGTTTTCACTTCCGTGTATGCATGTTTATGTGGTTTTGGGAATTGAAGATAGAATGTTGCCAGGGTTGAGCATGTCCCCTAACTCTGAACTATCGCTCCAATCCAAGGCAGATCTTTATGAAGCAAATGAAGTTTATACTTCACAAAGGACAGCCATGCTTGATATTTTATTTTTAATTTTGTGCTTTTTCTGAGGACCCCACAGAGCCTGATCCCAATATCATTACTATAAACTAAAAACTACATTATTGTTAAAAAAATATTTCTAAGAAAATATCTGTCTTCCCACAGGATTGTTGTACTCATAGCTTATATTTTAAAAGGCTTAGAACTGTTATACTGTTCCCACACTTAAAGCAACAAGAATCATTAAGAGAAAAACATAAATTGTGGTACTAATTTACTTCTACAAAATAAATTATGACTCAGGTCTGATGTATACATGGATAAAAACCCTATTACGGTCAGAAAAAGCTATTATTAAGAGGAAAATATAATTCACAAATGAAAAAAATCAAACATCAAGAAACAATAAATAGAAGTAGAGAGGCCACACGGTGGAGACAGGCGGACGCAGGTCGGCGACTCACAGAGGTGGAAGGGCCCGGTGGCAGCGGCAGACAGGGACATACAGGCCCAGCGGCAACCAGCAGAGACATACAGGCCTGGTGGCAGTTCACAGAGGTGGATGGGCCGGCAGCAGTGACAAGCAGAGGTAGGTAGGCCCACGGTGGCAGCCGGCAGACATACAGGCCCGTTGGCCATCCGCAGAGGCAGACAGACCCAGTGGCAGCTGACAGGGACATACAGGCCCAGCGGTGGAGGGAAGTGGATGCAGGTGGGCCTGTGGTGGTGGGCCACAGGGGTGGACAGGCCCGGGGACAGAGAGGGGCAGACGCAGCTTGGAACAGGGACGCCCCTAGCCCCAACACCTGGGGAAGAGGCTATCTCAGTGGGTCGGAACCAGGGCAAGTCTGGACACTCCGTCTGGGGACAACCCAGAGCCCAACTACTGATCCTGTGAAACCCAACAACTTGGAGGTGTTGGTGAGACTACCCTGCTCAGCTGAAACCCATCTGGGAGAGGATTCAGATGCCTACAGTTTGAAGTCTGAAGAAACAAGATCAGCTGAGGAGTTGACAAATGAACAAAACATGACCTGGGAACACAGAAGAAGGCGCTACCCAGTCACCAAACTAGATTACCAGAATCATAAGTATATAATTCACCGACTGAAATCAGCTGTCCCTGAAGAAACAGCCCAATAGCACCAATTTAACCAAGAACCCCTACTAAACCAAGACTAAAAATTAGAACAAGAGAGGCACTCTCAGACACAGACATCACCTGCACCGCACAGAGGAAAAGATGAGTAGACACCAGTGCAAAAACACAGGCAACAACATAAAGACCTATATGGCAACATCAGAACCTAGTGATTCTACACGGGCAAGACCTAAACATACCATGACAGAAGAAACAGAAGAGATCAACCCTAAAAATGACTTTAAGAAGATGATAGAGGCCCTTAAAGAAGAAATAAAACATTCCCTCAATGAGGAAATAAAAACTTTCCTTAAAGAGGAAATGAAAAACTACCTTAAAGAGGAAATAAAAACTTTCCTTAAAGAGGTAATGAAAAACTCTCTTAAAGAGGAAATAAAAACTTCCCTTAAAGAGGAAATAAAAACTTACCTTAAAGAGGAAATGAAAAACTCCATTAAAGAGGAAATAAAAAACTCCCTTAAAGAAATGGAAGAAAAAATGAACAAAAAATGGGAAGAAATCGAATCAAGCCAAGAAAAAGCAATTAAACAGATGAAAGAAACATTCCAAGATCTGAAAAATGAATTTGAGACAATAAAGAAAACACATGCTGAGAGAATGCTGGAAATAGAAATCCTGACAAAACGAACAAGAACTACAGAAACAAGCATAACCAACCGATTGCAAGAGATGGAACAGAGAATCTCTGACACTGAAGACACGATAGAGAAAATAGATTCGTCAGTCAAAGAAAACACTAAAGACAAAAAAGTCGTAACACAAAACGTCCAGGAAATTTGGGACACCATGAAAAGACCAAACCTAAGAATAATAGGGATATAAGAAGGAGAAGAATACCAACTCAAAGGCACAGAAAATATATTCAACAAAATCATAGAAGAAAACTTTCCTAACCTAAAGAAAGAAATACATATGAAGATACAAGAAGCTTACAGAACACCGAATAGGCTGGATCAAAAAAAAGTCCCCTCGCCACATAATAATCAAAACACTAAACACACAGAACAAAGAAAAAATATTAAGAGCCGCAAAGGAAAAAGACCAAGTAACATATAAAGGTAAACCCATCAGAATAACACCAGACTACTCAATAGAGACTATGAAAGCTAGAAGATCATGGACAAATCTCATGCAGACACTAAGAGACCACGGATGCCAACCCAGACTATTATACCCAGCAAAACTCTTAATCACCATAGGCGGAGTAAACAAAATATTCCAGGATAAAACCAGATTTAATCAATACCTGTCTACAAACCCAGCCCTACAGAAAGCACTAGAAGGGAAAATTCAACCCAAAGAAGCTAAACACATCCATGAAAAATCAAGCAATAGATAATCCCACACCAACATACACCACAGAAGAAACAAGCTGGTGTAGCTATCCTAATATCTAGAGAAAAAGGATGTCTCAAAGAGAAGAAGTCTTGTGGCAATGCCTCAGTGGTCCAGGTAACTACCAGAACTCGGAAAAGTTGGTTGAACTTGGGATTGACTGGGAGGCCAAAGATTTAAAAAGCAGAAGATTCTCTCAAGACACAAGTTGTGTGATAATAGTGTGTTTTGTGTGAGTGAATGAGAATTTGTAAATGTTGAATTCTAGGCTTCGACAATCATTGTCAGTGCAGATTAAGCTGCAAGTATTTATGCTTTAAAACTTAAATTATAAAGCTAGTTACGTCTTTCTAACAACTAGTTTTAATGTTTATGAGCATATTTTACCTACATTACCTTTTCAGGATGTTGAGAAAGTTGCATCACAAGTACAGGCTGGAGGCTGGGGCTAGATGGTTTTGAGGAAGAGGTCTTGGTGGACTCTTTCATAGAGCAAAGGGAAGCAATGCCTTCTGGGAAATGAGCTAAGTTTTAATCTAGTCTTTAAGATTAGAAGTCAAAAACAAAAATATTAAGGAAAGGAAAACCTAATTGATCTTTGAAGTATTGTTATGTGGAATTGAGTGGGACTTTTGAGGCCTTTCTTCCAGAAAACATGGACTTGGTTGTCAGGCCTACATTAGGCCTAAACCTTGGTGCCATGTAGTTGTACTTAAATCATTTCAATGGAAAGTGTCTTAGTGATTGGAACTTCTAGTGAAGTTTGGAGTTCTTCCATTTGAAAAATGTGATATTTGCATGGGATTGTTTGAATCTTGTTTTCTAGTCCTCCCCATCACCACCCTCATAGTCTGAAGGTAGATTTTTCTCTTGATAAAGGAACAAAAAAGGTGAACATCTTGTTTGTAAATAGGTATCTAGTAACTAGTGGTAAACTTGAAATGGTAGAATTCTTTAAAGCCTAATTCTAGATAGCCTTAAGAAAATGTATCTTAATTACTTTTGAACCTGTATTCACCTTGTTTTTTTCAAATATCTTAAGTTATATTTTCTTTTTCAGAGCTGCTTCTTATTTGGGCTACTTTTTTTTTTAATTGAGGCGTAATTCATAAAAGGGTATATTGTTTTGATGAGACTTTTTACAACTGTGGCTGGAGGTCTTTCTTTAGTCTTCCAAGAAGGGCCATTTTACTTTTTTAGAGTTACTTTTAAAAGTCATGAGGTCAACAACTTGGACTACTATGCATGTAAGTGCTAATGCAAATTAAAGCCCAAGTTGACCTCCAGCAGCAGTTCATTCTATGTTGACAGTGAGAGAACACTTTGCCTGTTAGGATACTGTTACTCATGGACTGAAATGCTGAAGAAACCCCTCCCCCTATTTTGTTTTTTTGCAAAAATCAAGGTATATTCTAGGGTTTCCTGGTTGACCTCAACAGATAAACTGAGATGATAGTCTTAGTTCAGAAATGATCTGAATGTAGATTTACAGTCTACGTGTACAGCTGGCTAAGTGAGATCGCTTTCACAGTTCTGCATGTATTCCATCAGCTCCCCATTAGTCACTGAACTCTTAAAACTGGTATTGTAACATTATCACAATGTTTTGCGCCAATTTTATAAACTTTACAGTGCAATATGTGTTCCTTTTCTGAGGCAAACTAAAGGTATATTTCTCAAGGTTCTGCTGCTATCAGCAGCGTTGATGGAGGATTTTTTATACATTTGTAATAGATAGAAATAAACCAGAAAAAAAAGAAGAAAAAAAAAGTGGTGGAGGAAAAGGTGAACACTGCAAGAATACTCAAAAGGGCTGAGAGTTGCAAACGCCAAGAATGGCTTTGCATAGTAAATGGAATAAAACAGCTCTGAACTATAGCTTACATTTCCTGGTTTGGTCTGACAGAATGATTGAATGCTTTTGTACAAAAATCAGAGCCTTAAAAACAATGATTTGGTGAGATTGTAAAATGGTGTGCCACTTTGGCAAAATAGTTTGGTGGTTGGTCAAAATGCAAAACATTGTTACTCTGTTACTCAACAATTCTACCCTTAGGAATATATCCTCAAACTACTGAAAATGTGCACCTATGAAACATGTACATGAAGGTTTACAGCAGTGTGTTGCTAATAGTAAAAAAGTTAAAACAACTCAAATAGCTATCAAATACTGGAGAGAAATAAAATGTGGCTTATTCATACAATAGAATATTATTAAGACATAAAAATGAATGAGAAACTGACAGATTAAATGACTTTGGTGAACCTTCATAATTTCATTTGTAGATCTTTCCATTTCTAATTTATAAATACATTTGGGGTTATAAATTATAAATGTACTGCCTCCTGTCAACATTGTATACTTCTATTTGATGATTTCTGTGTCAAACATTATATGGAAATGTTTCCAAGTATTTTCTGTATTAACTGTGAATGAATAGAACAAAATAAATTGCCTGTGATGGAAAAAAAATAAAATAAAATAAAGAAATGCTATGGAAAAAAAAAGAAACAATAAATACTCTTAGGCACTGGTTCTCAATCTGTAGGTTGCAACCCCTTGGGAGGGTCAACAATTCTTCACAGGGCCACATATCAGTCATTCTGAACATCAGATGTTTACATTATGGTTCCTAACAGTAGCAAAATTACAGTTATGAAGTAAGACAAAGTAATCTTATGATTGGAGGACATCACAACATAAGGCACTGTATTATAGGATCAGATATTAGAAAAATTGTGAACCACTGTTCTAAGATGAATTGACAGCTCAATCTAGCTCCATTTCTGACCTGTTATGCATTCCAGCATAAAGGTCATAAACTATCCTTGCCTCCACTCACTATGTACAATGTTAACAGTACCAGTCTTGGTTACAAAGGCAGGTATGTGACAATACGTTGGAAATCAGTAGTGCTTGTACCTTACTACTTTCACTAGAAGGTCTGGCACTTTTCTAGAAATATCATACTGAAGAGTTTCAGTTGGTGTTGTGGGATATTCATACACTGTGTGAAGATGTATTGCTATGACTGGTGTAATAAAAAGTTGAACAGTCAATAGCTAGGCAAGAGGTATAGGAGGAACTCCCAGGCAGAGAGAGAACTCTGGGAAGAAGAAATAAAGAGTCACCAGCCAGAAGTGGAAGAAGGAGGATAACAGTATGGAGATGAGGTAACAAGCCATGTGGAAGAATGTAGATTTAAAAATATGGGTAAATTTAAGTTATAAGAAGTAGGTAGTAACAAGCCTAAGCTAAGATTGAACTTTTATAATCAATAATAAGCCTCCATATCATTATTTTCAGGCTGGTGGTCCCAAACAAAAAAATTCTACTACATATAGCACCCAACATGGGGCTGGAATATCCACGTAGGGCCTAAGAAAGTATTTTCTTAGATAGGCTCAGTATAGAAGCATAGCTCTTTTAAGAGGTTCTGCTGTGCAACTGAGCACTTGAGCAGCCTACACTGAGTACAAACTCCTGCTGCAGGCAGACACAACAAATTCCTAGATCTGGGGTGGGTAAATATGGATATGGCTCCAGGGATGGGTACCTGTGACCTGCCATCATGAGGCTAGGCTCTCATGAAACAGAGGAGAGAAGAGACAGCCACATGTGATAGCATTGGAGAGCTTAGACCCTTCTCAACAGTTTAAGGTTTGACTCATGCATCACAGAATGCTGCAAGTGTGTAACTACAGGTGCTTAGTAAAGTCACATCCAGGCTGAAAAAAAACTCTAAACAGATTACAGTGTGCTTAAAAATGTGTTTAGATGCCGAAGAAAGGAAACAAAATGGGTGTAGACAGTCATAAAAATAAATAGTTTAAAAATAATAAAGTCTTTAGAGAAAGAATAAAGTAATATAAAAGGAAAAAGCCATGCAAAGATAGAAAATACACAGAGTGTCTGGATCCTGTATGGCATTTTGCTAACTTTGAATTTTTTAAATGCCAATGGGGAGGAAAATAGCTACTGAGAGACATTGCATTATAGACATTGCATATATTTAATTTAGCAACTGCTAAATTAAACCAACCGATATATTTAAAAATGTCTTAACTTCAGAATGGAAGTCAGAAAATGTATCACATTGGGGAAGAGGTTTTACTTTTGTTTCCACACAAGAAGAAAAGCAATCTATACCATCAAAATTGATAAAGTTTGGATTCAAACAGGAGAGACTTCTTGATTAGGAGAGATGATAGTTCCTCAAACAGTGTGGCCATTCAGTCTAAACTAATCTCTAAGACTAACAAATGCCTTTCATCTGATCAGATATAACCTTACCAAAAAAAGAAACTCCTCAAAGTTAGGTTTGGGGCAGAGTATTGTATTTGTCTTTCCAGGAGAATAAAAGCATCCAACTAAGGAATCTCAAGATAACTGGACAAATGAGACATCTACAGAAGGACAAATCATCCAGAGAAAATGTTCCCAGAAAAAGAGCAAATTGGTCTAATGGTTTAGCGCACTTCCAACAGGATAAAATTGCATAACTCTTCCCACATACTTGTTTCTGCTATTCTTTATAGATATATGAGGTAAACAGTCTTTTTGTACTCCCAATTTAATTAAAAACTAAAGCTGGCTTTTGAGTTAGAATGTGGTTCTATCCTTCTCTAAACCCAAGCATACTTGTTAAAGGAAAACCAAATCTCTGCTTTATGTCAGAAGAGCCACCTGTTATGGGACAGAAGAAAAGCCAAAATTAGGGACTATTCTGTTGCCACTAAATTCATAATCCTTTGGTTTTATTTTAACTATTTAAATCTTTTCTTTTCTTTTCTTCTTTGGTTTTTTCAATTCCGGGTTTCTCTGTGTAGCTTTGGAGCCTGTCCTAGAACTTGCTCTGTAGACCAGGCTGGCCTCTAACTCACAGAGATCCACATGCCTCTGCCCCCTGAGTGCTGGGATTAAAAGCGTGTATCACCACTGTCCGGCTTTAAAACTTTTCTTAATGTATAAATATTATCTCAAAATTTATAATATATATTAAACTTTCTGTCATATTAATGGTCATATAGAGTCCTAACTAATTCTAGAAATAGGCTTCATATAGCTTCTTATACATTATTTCAGGCTTGAGTCTGTATTAGGTAACTAGGAATTAAGCTTGTGTACCCTGTAAGTATTTAATAGATTGTGGTCCTTTAACCTCTCCAAGATCTACTGTATATGATATTTAAAATGTGCTCTGGGATATCTTTCTGTATGCTGTGAATATATGTTGCTCTGATTGGTTGATAAATAAAACACTGACTGGCCAGTAGCCAGACAAAGTATAGGCAGGGCAAGCAGACAAGGAGAATTCCGGGAAGAGGAGGCAGAGTCCAGAGTCACCAGTCTTACACAGAGGAAGCAAGATGTTAAGGCAGAACTGAGAAAAGGTACCAACCCATGTGGCTAACCATAGATAAGAATTATGGGTTAATTTAAATGCAAAAGCTAGTCAGTAATAAGCCTGAGCTAATGGCCAAGCAGTTATAATTAATATAAGCCTCTGTGTGTTTACTTGGGGGACACAAGTGGGAGAGATTTGTCCTGACCTCCAGCCAGCCAGGACAAAGGAATACTTCCAGCTACAAAAATGTTTAAGTTTTCTGCACTGAACCTTGACCATTCCTAACAGTGACCTTTGAGGTCTCCAAAAGGATAATGGGGCCCCACAGCAATTCCTTCTGGATTGCGGTAACAGCACTAAGCTGACCAACACCACTCAAAGATCAGATTTGGACTACAAACTGCTCAGGACAATTTCAAGACAGTTACCTAAGATGGTCCAGCCTCATAGATGACTCTAGGCAGGACTTCAGTTAAGCCCTGCACTTCCATCACACCAAAACTGGACAACATCTAGGTCTCCCAGAACTTGACAATTATCGCAATTTTCTCAGGATCCCCCAAGATGCCATTGCCCCCAGACAACAGAAAGTAATTTTAAGAACATGACACCTACCTACATTCTGAAGAGGTGGAATGGGTAGCTTTTAGTTATGTGATAAGTTATGGATGTTTGTCATTGTTTAGAGGATTGGTCGCAAGTTGTTGTTGGCTATGGTCAGGCAAAAAGCTAAATAAATATTTGTTTCATGGATGTCTTTCTGAAGGGAAAAAAAGGGGGATATAATATAGGAATGATAGGATAAAAAGGTAGATTATTGAATCTACTTAAATCTAAAAAGCAACTATTAATCTAAAATATTTTACATTGATATGGATTTTTGTATATTGATATAAATTTGAAGTTATTTTCTCACATTTTATATATATTTCTATTTTTGTTTAAGGTATTGTACCTATATAGTTCATTTAAAAATGTAATATAAAGTTCTAATCTTTGAAAGCTATTTAGGATAATAAGAAATGCAGCTTAATAGTTAGCTGTCTATAACAATCAAATCTATGTCCATGTTAGGTATGTTTTTAAGGTCAAACAGATATATTTTAGAAAGATAAGTTGCAGTTTTTTTCTTTACTCTTTGGGGGCCTGCTACCCACCTACCAAATAGATACAGTGACATATTCTTGCTTATGGATGCCTTAGCTTGACTTGTTTCTAGCCAGTTTTTCTTAACTTAAATTATCCCATCTACCTTTAGCCTCTTGGCTTTTCCATTTCTCTATTTCTACGTATCTTTTATTTACTTCTTACTCTGTGGCTTGCTGTGTAGCTGGGTGGCTGACTCCTGGTATTCTCTCTCCTTCTTTTCTCATTTCCCAATCTTTTCTTGCCAGATTTCTCCTCATATTTATTCTCTCTGGCTGCCATTCATTACCACCTATCTTTTCTTCTGCCTACATATTGACCAATTCAGCTCTTTATTAGACCAATTAGATGTTTTAGACAGGCAAAGTAACACAACTTCGCAGAGTTAAACATATGCAATATAAAAGAATGCAACACATCTTTGCATCATTAAACAATTATTTCACATCATAAATGAATGTAATATATCTTAAGTTAATATTCTACAACATTTCCCCCTTTTTTCTAAATAAAAATGAAAGGTTTTAACTTTAACATAGTAAAACTATTTGCAACAAAAATAGTTACCAAATAATAATTATATTTATAATATTCAGTCCATTTGTACTTAGCAAATTCAGAGAAAATGCTCCATTATCTATCTTAATGATTCCAAAGTTTTATACCTAATTTACTTTGTATCATAACTAAGGAAAATAAAAATTTTAACTATTTATTCTTAAACTCCATCAAAGACCCCAAAAGGGTGTAATATTACCTAACACCAGAGACATCTGACTTCCTGGACAGTCACCCAAAGTTCCTCTGCAATGTTGGGGCATCCATCTTCAACCTATAGGCCTATAATATCTGTGATATGGGAATTTCGAACGACTGTCCTGCTTTGTTTTGGCAACATTCAGTAGTCACTGACCTGTGGGTCCTGAATGGCCAGTTTATACAGCACACTGTCAGCAGTCAAGGCAAAGGAGTTTCTTGCCAAAATGGCTAGTTTTGCCACTTAAAATTCTAAAATTTGCCATTCTTAAAATATCTAGGCTGGTTTATTTTATCAGTCCCTCTTTCAATCCCATGTCTCTTAGCAGTTGTCATTTGCTTATCAGCAATCAAAAAATTATAGGTCAATGCAACAACATACAGGACCCAGACTCTCTGTGTATCTCCCATCTCTATATGACTTATTCTTTTTTATTACTTTATGTCTCTATTTAAAGACTTTATTAAACTATTTCTTTCTATAACTGTCTATACCCATTTTTTTTTCTTTCTTAAGCCTGTGCACATTTTTAAACACAATGTAACCTGTTCAGAGATATTTTTCTGTCTGAATCTGTCTCTCCATTCTTTTGTCTGCATGACCTAAAATCTGCTAAGTGGCACAGCTAGGACCTCTGTATGGCTTTGGAAGCTGGCTCTGTACTTCTTGGGTTGTGAGAGCCAAGCCTAAAGCTCATGGCCTCATCAGAGGTGTGTTTGACCAGAAACTTTTGAGTTCCATTTCAAAGTTAAGGCATTCTTAGAATATCTAGGCCGGTTTATTCCAGCAGTCCTTCTTTCAATCCCATGTCTCTCAGCAGCTGCCATTTGCTTATCAGCAATCAAAAAATTCAAAATCAACACAATAGCATACAGGCTCCAGTTTTCCTATTTGCCATCTTACATGGCTTTCTTTCTCGTTTATATTATTTTTACTCTCTCTTTAAAGACTTCATTATTTTTAAGCTATTTATTTCTTTCTATAATTGTCTATATCCTTTTTCCTTTCTTTCTTAAGCCTGTGTACATTGTAAAACACACTGGAACCTTTTTAGAGGTTTTTTTCCATCTTGATCTCTTTTTTAAATTTATTTATTTTTTTATTCATTTTACATACCAACCACAGTTTCACCTCCCTTCCCTCCTCCCACTCTCCCCACCTCCATCAACCCACTCCCATCCACTCCTCAGAATCACCCCATCCACTCCTCAGAAAGGGTACCTCTTTTATTGCATATCTTTTAGCCTCTTTCGACTGTGTGAAAAAAACTTTAAACTGCTAGATTGCAGCTGGGTTCTCACATGGCTCTATCAGCTGACTCTGCCCCCTTCTCAGATCCATGAAAGCCAAGCCTAAAGCTGGCGGCCCTCTCAGAGGTGCCTTTGACCAGGAACTGCATTCACCCCCACCAGAACTCTAGAATGCCAATGCTTGTGCTGGAGCTGGTGTTTTTACTTAGCTTATCTGTATAATTAAACTTTTTAAAAAGTAGCTTTACAGTCACAACTTCTGGATTTTTCTGCTTTTATCAAATGTTGTTTGATTTGTCTTATATGCCCAGGAAAGATAATTTAAAAAAAAAATAAAGAAATTTAAGTGGAGAAACAATTGTTCTTATTCAGAACGTATTGTGAGTGTATCTTTAGCAGAAACCTGTGTCTATTAATGTAAACATTCCAACGCAAACATGTTGAAATGAAGTAAGTCAGTCCTGAATGTGAACAGATGCTGCTAACAACAGGATTTGTTCATTTATACGTCTAGAGACTGGACATATAAATGTAATATATCTGTGTTTCAAAGCTCTGCTCTCTCCTGGCTTGGAAGTGTTCTCATGCTTCCATGACTGCTTGCAGTATCAAATCAGTAGTGTGAGCCGAATGAACAGGATAGAACTCAACACCAAGGACTGGACACTGCACCAGGCACTGAACTCATTCTTCAGCTTACAGTCACTTTCAGAATTCCAACATCTGCCTAAGGTTGATAAAATCATTCTCACAAATCTCTCCACGGAAAAACTGAATTTAAGAAAAAGTATATTTATATTCCTGACAGCTGATGACTCTGACATTCAAATCTTAGCCATTAAAATATATGAAGTATCCACCAAACACAGCCTGTTTTTTCTATCTTTCTGAAGGTAAACAGAGTAGGAGTTGATCTGGGGAAGAGGAGAATTGGTGGGAAGGACAGGGAGGAGTGGAGGGAGGGGAAACTGGTCAGATTGTAATGTATTAGAGAAGAATAAAATTTAAAATAATATATGTGCAGTGTGAACTTTTTCAGGTAAGTAGACCCAATTCTTTTGTCACTCTTTCCCCAAATAACATCAAAGTTAATTTTTTGTTATTTTGTATTTATTGCTCCCTCTAGTGTGTGTATGTGTGTGTATGTGTGTGTGTCTGTATGTCTGTGTGTCTGTGTCTGTGTCTGTGTCTGTGTGTCTCTGTGTATTCATGTCACAGACATGTATGTGGAGAGCAGAAGACAGTGCCTGGGGATTGCTTTTCTCCTACTACCACATAGGCTCTGGGGATTAACTCTAGTCTCTGGTCATCAGGCTTGGTGACAAACGCCTTCACCTGATTAGCCACCCTTCCAAACCATGATATTAAAAGTTTGAGAAACACTGCTTAATTAACAAAAACTGAAGAAAAATATTTTCAGGATTATTGTTGGTGCTTTATACATTCTTTATAACCTGAATGTAAATATGCCAGCTACTTTGACAATTTTAAAGCCTTGGTGTATAAAACAGGTAACACATGTGAATATGGATGCAACAATGGGTGCTAAGGACATGAAAAGGTTTTCTACCTCTGTTGCTGGAGGGCTTCTCTCCAGGTTCCCCAAGCCCCGCAGTCCCACAATCCACTTATAAAATAATCACTCAGACGCTTATATCACTTATAAACTGTATGGCCGTGGCAGGCTTCTTGCTAACTGTTCTTTTATCTTAAATTAACCCATTTTTATAAATCTATAGCTTGCCACGTGGCTGGTGGCTTACCGGCGTCTCTACATGCTCTTCTCCTGGCGGTGGCTGCAGTGTCTCTCCTCCTTCTTCCTGTTTCCCCAATTCTCTTCTCTCTTTGTCCCGCCTATACTTCCTGCCCTGGTCACTTGCCATCAGTGTTTTATTTATATAGAGTGATATCCACAGCATACCTCCAGTTGCTTCACTATCCATAGTATCTATCATCAATAATAAGTTGAATTTATCTGGAGGAAGAGGAACAGACCTAGACAATTACTTAACAAGAAAATTGCTATAAAGTAGGACTAAGCAAGAAGAACATGTGGAGGCTACCTATAATTAGGCAAGTTTAATAGTAAAATCAGCTGTATGTGCTTTAAACCTACAATTTTCTTGTCTTCCAAGCATCTCCATGATTGCTTCTTTTAGACAGCTCAGACAATGGAAGGAAGAAAATGTAAAAATGTAGACTTTTGTGGAGTCCTTGGAAATTGAAAAAGTATACACGGTAAAAGAGTAGGAAGTTTCTCTTTTTATTTTATAAAATGCATATTTTCTAAACATCATTGAGTGTGGGGTTGGATTAGATTTGAGAACTTGTCACAGGGTGTGTTAGGTTTAGAAATTATTGCTTATAAAATAAAATCTAGTCAAAGCATTTTCTAGATAAAACTTATGGGAAAATATTCAAGTCCAATCAACACTATTCTCAGAATAATCTAAGTAGAGAATGTTTAATTTTACAGAGCCATGAGCATAAAACAGTTTATATATATATATATACATATATATAATATATATATATGTATATATATATATGTATATATTTCTAGTTTTATAGCTTGAATCCATGGACAACATGGGCTTTAGCCAATTCCCTTCTTTTTTTAGTTCAAAAATAGATATAGATAAACCTATATATATATATATATATATATATATATATATATATATATATACACGGTTGAGAAAGAGATTTAGCTTTTTTGTTGATGTTGGTTTTTTTTTTTCATAGAAGATCATAGCTTGGCCACTGGTGATGAGTGATATAGGCTTTACCAACTGGTAGATCATACTCTGTTATTTCAAACCTTGTGCCTGATGCTTTATCCTTCTTATGCTCATAGCAACCTTATTATTTCCATTTCTGAAGTGAACTTATTATTCCCATTTATGAAGTGAACAGAAAGAATAAACTACTTGTTAAAAGGTGCATGATAATGGAGGATTTTTGTGTAGATCAGATTTTAACTTCCAAACTTTTTTTTCCCATTGGTCCTAGAAGATTAGTGAAATATTTGGCATAAAACTACAATTAAGTGAACCCCTAAGAGATTATCTACTATGACTCGTAATGTACTTTAGGAAGTAACTTGGGTATGGCTCAAGATGGACTTGGTATCTCACTTTTATTGGGACCTCAGATGAGAAATGATAGTTGCTCAATGCACCACAACACCTGAAAACATCAGAATCAGCATAATTTGATCCTAACAGAGATAGCATATTCAAGCTTAATAAATACTGAGGACATACTGAACTTTTAACACTTGTTCAGCATCTGTTGGTGCATGTACATAGTCAAATTTTTCCAGATACTTTTAGTATCATATATATATATATATATATATATATATATATATATATATATATATATATATAAAAGTATCAATACTTTTAGTATTGAGCCTTTGTATGTCAGAGACCGAGCTTGTAGTAGTACTTTCTCATTGAGACTGCCAGTCCACAGACAATGGCATGGATGACATGCAGGCTTTATTAATTATGAGAGCTTGGCCTTTAGCTTTGGCTTGTTTTCAACTAACTCTTATAATGGAATTAACCCATATTTTTTAATCTACATTGTGCCATGTGGTTCATTACTTCATCTCTGTACTGCATATCCTGTTCTCCATGCATCTCACTGGCGAATCCTGCCTTTCTTCTTCCCAGAGTCCTCTCTGTCTCTGGAAGTCCCACCTAACCTCTTCCTGACTAGCTATTGACCATTCAGCTCTTTATTAAACTAGTAAGAAAGCACCTTGGCAAAGACATATCTTCACAGTATAAGTAAATAATGTGCAACAGGTGATTTATTTCATGTTGCAGGATGCTGGCATGCTGGTACTGGCATGTGGGGATCAGAGGATAACCTGTGGAAGCTGGTTCTTTCCTTCTACCCTGTGGGTTCCAGGGATCGAACTTAGGTCACCACGCTTGGCAGCAAGCACATTAACTAACTGATTCATCTCACTGTCCCTATTCATTCCCTTTTTGCATGTACTCAATATGAAAGCATATGGTAGGTATGACATTGCTTTGTGAAATCTGTCATACACATCACAATCTACTCCTCCATACTGCCTCCTGGGAGGACACTCCTTGATGAAAAATTAAGCTAAATCACTTTCTTTTTGCAAAGTACAGAGATGAGAATGACAATGAACGCACATTCCTGGCTCACATAATTTGCTCTTAAACTGTCACTTTAATTATTCTTGCATTAGGAGCCTGCCTCCAGGCAAATTTCACAAAGATTTTTTAATAATCCATTTCATAAAGCATCATTGTAGACACCAAGAAAATATTGATACAAAAAGGATGAATACAATGTTTTAAAAACATATAAAGCACATTTACTCAAGGTCAGATAAGCTCTTGAAAACAGAACTCAGCACATTTCAGTGGCCTACATACTTGAAACAGGGGCAATGTCTCTCCTACTTTACCCCCAGTCCCTGACATGGCAAGGGGTTGCTGAGGCTGAAAGTGAGGTACTTCAAGGATATCTGTTTTACTATGCATATGGTCAATAAACATTGTATAAATGCATAAAACTTTCAAAGAATTACAAAGTAATATAAAAGCTCAGTATGGGCTCACATGGGGCCCCTTTATGTCTAACTTTGAAAAACAACCAAACTATAGTGTGGTGAATTTTAGTTCCTATGCTAACTACTACTCATCTGTGTGATATAGAAGATCCTTGCCATTGATGTTGGAATATAGACCCAGTAGTGGATCAAAGTATTTAAAATATTTTACATTTATTTTACAATATTCATAGCAATGACACCAAGAAGCATTAGTATTTATACTTTATGCTTTAGAGGAGCTAGATAACATCTTAGTCATTCAATTGGCTTAGCGAACTTAGATTCAAACTCACGTCTTTCCATCTCTGAAGCCCATGGGTTTCTCTCTGATGCCATTAAGAAGAGACTGTTTCTATCTTTTTATGCTTCTCAAAAACTTACAGAGAAACATACTAATATATGGAAAGCATTGTTTCTTTTATTTTAAGAGATTATAATTATGTCCCCTTTCCCTTTCAACTCTCCAAATTCTCCCATATGTGTCTCCTTGCTTTCATTCAAATTTATGGTCTCTTTTTTTCATTAATTGTCATTGAATGAATATGTGTATATACATGTATATTCTGAAATGCAACCTTCTCAGTCTGTATGTTATTTATACACATGTTTTCAGAGCTGACCATTTTGTACTCAACAGTTAATTGTTGTGTTGTTCCCTGGGGAAGATTATTTCTCCCAGTCTCAACACTCCTTGGTTGCCTGTAGTTTTGTGTAGGGTTGAGGCCTCATGGGATTTCCTCTCTCCACTTTGGCATGCCCACTGTTGTCCTTGTTCAGCTCGTTTAGGCAGTCATCTTGGTGAGAAATTATGAGTGTAAAGTCTGACATTACTGGGAGACACGATCTCACAGCAAACATCTTGATACTCACTTAAGCTCTTACATAGTCTTTTCATCTTCTCTTCCTCAACTATCCCTGAGCCTTAGGTAGAGGTGTATTTTTTTTATAAATCAATATGAGCTTGCTAAATTCATAATCATGACTTGTTTATATATATATATATATATACATATATATATATATGTATATATATAATATATATATATATATATATATCACTTCTTCAATTAATGTTCCGTACATAGAAGAGTTGTGAATCTCTCCCCAAATCCTGGAACATGTTTGTTCATTGGGTTCTATTTATTTAATCCAGCCTCTTGGACCCACAATTAACTTTTCTTTCAGGTTTGTCTTCGGAATATTTTTCTTGAAGCAGCTTTATATTCCTGTTCTGCTGTTTCACTTTGTATATAGATACCTGTCTTCAAATATGAAGGGTTTTTTTTTGTTGTTGTTGTTGTTTATTTTGTTTTTTGAGACAGGGTTTCTCTGTGTAGTTTTGGTGCCTATCCTGGAGCTCACTCTGTAGACCAGGCTGGCCTTGAACTCACAGAGATCCACCTGACTCTGTCTCTGAGTGCCGGGATTAAAGGTGTGCACCACCACCACCACCACCACCACCACCACCACCACCACCACCACCACTACCACCACCAGGCCAAATATGAAGTTTAAATGTCTTCATCCAAATGAAAGTAAGTTGTTTCTTTTTGAGTAAACACAGCATCTCAACTAAAAATTGCTCTGTCTAAATCAGTGTATAAGGGAATAAGAAGAGTGTCCTTCAGAGAGGGAGATATGACTGCTGAAGTAATTATACCACAATTCAGTAGATGGTACACACAGATTAACTGACTATTCAATCTCCTTTATCATTCAGATCTCTATACTACAGAAGCTAGTGCCTTTAAAACCAAAGACAGCAAATTGTAGAAAACTACCCTCAGAGCATGATATGGAGTTCTTGAACTGTCAGCAGGAGACCTCTAGAGGAGTGGACCCACTGACTTTCCATCATAGAGAGTGAGAGAAGGTCATAGAGTTCCACCCTTTCTAAAGGATATATAGACCAAAACTAATTATTCGAAGAGAGGGCTCATGTGGCCCCTCTCTACCACAAGATTTATAAGCAATTAACTTGCACTGAGGGCAGGCTTATTAGGTCTTCTCCCACACAAGGATACATAAACATCTAACAGATACTGGAGCCAGAGATTTTCCTTCATGTAGCTGCCCATAAACCGTCCATGTCTTTTAAACAATAGCTCACAGACACTCCTGCAACTAATCCTAATTTAAACTCATTGTTTCATCAAACTGAACTTGAATGGAATTGTATCATTGTTTATATCATCGGTTCCCTATCTGTGATATGAAGATGTTTTTTCATGTCTCCTCAGTAAAAGTTCATACAACATAGCATACAAACAAAACATTATTTTTCCATAAGTCTTTGTAATTCAAGCAGTTCATGGACCCACTTCTGAACAATAAGATGAAAGCAAAAATCCTTCAGGCTCTACCTTCTGTTTAATTTGTCTTTTTCCCATGTGGATTCATACGCTGACTGGAGCTTCAGTAGCAATGCTGCAACCATTAGGCAGTAAAACATTAACAAAGGACAAGATTATTGCAACAACACTGTCTGGACATTGCCAGGTTCCTAAAAAGGTGAGCAATGATATACTTCAGATCTGTCAGTAACCAAATGCAAGTTCTAATCTTGATTTAGAATGCATTATTAATAATTCTTCGAATCTTCAATAGAATATTAATATTCTATGAAGAATATATAGACCAAAAATAATCTTCGAATAATTATTTTTGGTCTATATATCCTTTAGAAAGGGTGGAACTCTATGACATTCTCTCACCCTCTATGATGGAAAGTCAGTGGGTCCAGTCCTCTAGAGTTCTCCTGCTGACAGTTCAAGAACTCCATATCATGTTAAAGAAGTGTTTCAGCATTAGAAAATGAAAAGTTCTAGGACGAAAATGCAAATTTTATCAACAAGCATCTAGTGTGCCTGAAGACCTCATTACCTATAGAAATAAAGCCAAATGAAAAGGCACCCACTCTTTGCAATGGGCACAGGGCATAGCTGGAGCTATACACTTAAGTGATCCTCCAGTATCTGCCTCTTAAATTCCCAATTCTTTCTCATTCAATTCTCCACTGTTCATCATTTGACTTCTTAGCAACTTTTATCAAAAGAAGAATGCTTACTAAACAGGAAATGAGTATATTCTATCCCTTGAATAGACAGATTCTCCCATGAGAGGTAATAATATATGCCTGTTTCTATGTCATAGTATTAGTCAGGGTAACTAATAGAACAGACCTTACATGAGAGCACAAAATTTCAGTGCCCCAAAGAACAAGGTCTTTTTGCTCACTCTGAGATAGCAACAGAGCTCAATGTCATTGACTTGACAGAACACTTTGCTACAGGTATCTTTTTGGAAGAAGTTTTACTTTTGGTTTTACTTCTGTGTATGCACATGTCTGTTTGAGTGTGTGCCATGTGTGTGCTCTTGGAGGCTGGAAGAGGGCCTCATATCCCTGGAGCCACAGTGGCAGGAAGTCATGAGTAAACTGAATGCTAGGAATAGAACTGTAGTTCTCAAGAAGAGTTGCAATGGTTCTTAACACCTGAGCCATCTTTTCAGACCCCATACAAGCTTCTTTTGCAACATAATTCTTTAATAAAGTTCTATATATGATGAATACATGTTATGATTTTTCATGAGTAATGAAAAGTTAGAATTTTCTCTAATTTCTCATATTCCTAATAAGTTCCCTTTCTGAGATTTGGAGATGTTTTCACGTAAAACAATTTGAAAAAGAATTACTGTTTAGAGAAAGTTACAGAAGTTACATTGATTGACACATAGTTTAAATTATTCCCTTTAAAAGATAAGACCATCTTACCTTCTTGAAATGAGTTTTTTTTTTTCAAATAAAATTAACTGCCCATGTCTGTTTCTTAATTCAATTAATGAAAGTTTTGTAGGTATTTTTTTGTTTCTTTGATTGGAAATGACATCAAAAGCCCACAGCAGCCAGCCTGTGAAGCAGCAGAAACTCGTGTAGCAATTAGAATTAGTGCACATCACCTCCATCAGGACTTTGAACTCTCTTCAAAAGAGAGGGTTTTGCTGGCTTTTCACATTTTCTTAAGTAGTTCTATTTGATAAGTTTCTGTTCAACTTCAAATGTTTTATAAGGGAACTATATCAGTCAATCTATGAAGGAATATTGTAAGGTTTTTTATGAGAATGTTACTCTTTAGGGTAATAAAATATTGCTGTACTTTATTATTATTATTATTTATTAGCTATAACTCTATGTGCATTCAAATAATGTTTTATATATATATAATAATTTAAACTCAAATTTCAGAGAAAATAAAGTCTCTTTTTCTGAGGCAGTGAATCAAGTAACACCTAACTATTATGATTTAAAAGTGAGAAAACTAGCAAAGCTTGACCTGACTGGACACAGGAGGATTCAGGAGCATCCAAAGCAAATCTCTAGATAGAAATCATAAAAATCCAAGAATAGAGCCAGGTTGAGCTGGGCCTGGTGCTATGCAACTCTAAATTCAGTGTTTGGAAGACTGAGGCAGGAAGACTGTGAATTAAAAGCCTTCTTGGGCTACCGGGTGAGACTTCATGTTAAACACACACACACACACACACACACACACACACACACACACACAAAGAATGCATCCAGGGAAGTCTCATGCTGAGAAGGTAGAGGTTAAATCTGGACCAAAACAAAGTAGATTTCACAAGACAGTCCAGATCTGAGAACTGAAAAAAAAAAATCTCACTCATAGCATGGAGACCAATAGGACAATATTGGACATAAAATGAAATGTTAGGGTAGTGTAGTAATTCCTAGAAGTATCTAGACCAGAAAGATTTCTAGGTTGAAGGGTGACAACATTACATGCAGATGTATAGTAATTGTTTCTTTTCTAAATACATAAGGAATTTATCGAGCTGATAACAGATGTGACCACAAAATAACAAGAATTCAGGACTGAAGGCAAAAGGGAAATGCAGCAAGCACTGAAGTTTAAAACACAGAAATTTACTAAAGGCAAAAAATTTAACATCATGGTTGCAACATGTGTGACACAACCAACTATTTTCAAATGTATTCCACCACTCCAAAATTATTAGTGCCCCAAAGTCTATATCTAGATACAAAGTTAATTACTGCACACACCAACATATGTTGCACAGTTGATTATGGCAATGTATTTGTTTATACACATGTGCACACATGCATATACATATTCATATACTGTAATAATAGGGGATCTGTATTTTAAAACAGAAATCTAAATACAAATTTGAAAGTTATAAAATGTAAGTAAAGATATATTTTCTAATACTTTACATCTAGCTTTTAGTGGTAGTCTTCTTAAAATATATTACATTTTAAAGGTCGTATTGAAACAAAAAAACTTTCATGAACATAACTTATACAGTACTGAGTAGAGAATGCATGCACAATGTATATGGAGAAGAAAGGGGTTTCATTTTTGTCTCTGGTGTCTCTTTGTTAATAAACTGACCACAAGTGCACACTGTTATATATAAAGATAAAGTTAATCATTTTAACCAAAAACCCTAAAGATCAAAACAAAAGATCAGTCCTTAACCCTGACATTTGCAAAATATGATTGTAATTTCTTTACTTAAAGCATTATGATTTTATTTGAAATATGACACAGATTCATAAAAAAGATATAGAGAAGTATAAGCAACTTATGACACAAAGAAAAAATGTCATCATTTTTGGTAGCACAATTTCTGTCTTGTCTTCTTTTTTTGGTTGTTATGATAAAATACACTGACAAAGCAATTTAGGGGAGAAGAGGTCTACTCCATCTCCTAGTTCCAGGTTACTGTCATCATTGCAGAGAAGTCACAACACAAGTAGAGAACAAGGAAAGCTAGTTCAAGGCTCAACCTATTAGTGGTACCACCATTATCCAGCAAGAGTCTTCCCATCTGTCAACTCAATTGGAAAAAAAAAAAAATCTCTTACAAGCTAAACTACTCTTGGTGGAGATTTTCTTCCCAGGTGATTCCAAAACGTGCCAAGATGACAATTAACAGTAGGCATTCCAGTCTGCAAGCGTGGGTAGAGACAGAGACGACATAACAAGGGGCAAAGGAACGGACCAAGTTATGTAAGTGCTTCACCTGGATGCATATAGGAAGGACGTCGGTTGGACAGAATGAGCAGGATTTGCAAACTTGGGTGGAACCAAAATAAAAGTGACTCTTCTTTTAATTGACTGTGTGCAAGCAATTCTAAACACTATGGTGTTAAATAGTTCCCTCATGACAATGAGTGCTCCCCCAATGCCACTTCAGATTGTTAATGGATAGAATAGATGAGTGTATAGGAGGGGGTACATGTAAATTATCCATAATAAGAGTTTATAATAAAATATGGTGATGTTCCTTTAACAAAACAAAATCGTGAAACTGAAGAAAGTAGTAGAAAACAATCAAAGGTATTTAGCTTTAAGGCATTAAATGTTCTATGCAAAATATAATTAAAATATTAAGAAAACTTATCCAAGTGCTAATGTTGTGCCCACATCGAAAGACCCCCAAGCAAGACCACCATAGAGTCGAAATCCGATGCAAACACACAGGGGTCTATTGATTCAAAGCACAAGCTCAGTCGGGCCAGTAATCCAGCACTTGGATGCAGCTGGTGGAGGAGAATGACCTGAGCCCTCAGGGTAAGGTGATTTTAAAGGGGAAAAACTGCAAGCAGGGAGGTACAAGCCTTGGTGTCTCATGATTAGGTTAGGGTATGTAACCTTTGAATTCACTGGCTGGGGTCTGGAGGAATTTTCAACAATTGTTATCAGAAAGCCACAAGGACATTTGGAGCTCAGAGATGTTGATTAACAAAGGTCCTCATTGGCCAGCCCACTCTAGTGGGGTCGCCTTGACCTGGGCCCTGGAAGTTTGTGACTTTTCTTGAAACTGTTGTGGTTTTTATTGGAACAAGGTTCAACCCCTGGTCAAGTATTGTTTAAAATGGAGTTCTTTCTTAAAATGGAGTTTGTCTTGCTCTCTCACTAACATATAAGAGCTTTTAATCTATGGCTTAGTCAGACTTCAATCATAGAAATTAGTGAATCACATAACCTTAAATATTCTAATTGTCATATTAAAGGTAAAAGGAGACAATTGAATTTATTTTGCATTACCTTTAAGGTTTATTGTTGTTGTTGTTGTTATTGTTGTTGTTTTGTTTTTTCCAGACAGGGTTTCTCTGTGTAGCCTTGGCTGTCCTAGAACTAGACCTGTAGACCAGGATGGACTCAAACTCATAGTGATCCATCTGCCTCTCTCAAGTGTTGGGATTAAAGGCGTGCAACACCACTGTCTGGTTACCTTTAAGATTTTATAAATTCAATGTCTAGCAAATATTTAAATTGCCAAAAAAGTCATCCTTGTTCCACATCTAGTATCCTCCTATGAGTGAGTAAATACCGTGTTTGTCTTTCTGAGTCTGGGTTACCTCACTCAGGATGATTTTTTCTAGATCCATCCATTTGTCTGCAAACCTCATGATGTCATTGTTTTTCTCTGCTGAGTAGTCTTCCATTGTGTATATGTACCACATTTTATTTGTCCATTCTTCAGTTGAAGGGCATCTAGGCTGTTTCCATGTTCTGGCTATTACAAACAATGCTGATATGAATATAGCTGAGCAAGCGCTCTTGTGGTATGATTGAGCATTTCTTGGGTATATGCCCAAGAGTGGTATAGCTGGATCTTGGGGGAGACTGATTCCCCAATTTTCTAAGAAAGCGCCACATTGATTTTCAGAGTGGTTGTACAAGCTTGCATTCCCACTAGCAGTGAAGGAGAGTTCCCCTAGCTCCACATCCTCTCCAGCATAATGTGTCTTCAGTGTTTTTGATCTTAGCCATTCTGACAGGCGTAAGGTGGTATCTCAGAGTTGTTTTGATTTGCATTTCCCTGATAATTAGGGATGTTGAGCAATTCCTTAAATGTCTTCCATCCATTAGAGTTTCCTCTGTTGAGAATTCTCTGTTTAGTTCTATAGCCCATTTCTTAATTGGACTGTTGGGCATTTTGATGTCTAATTTCTTGAGTTCCTACCTGGAAAACAGGACCCCCAAGAAAGACACGGGGATCACCCATTGATGGAGAAATGGATGAGATCTACATGAACAGCCTGGACATGAGTGGGGGTAATGAAGGGGGGAGGGTCTAGGGAAAGAGAGCTTGGGGGAACAGGAGATCCCAGCTGGATCAAGAACAGAGAGGGAGAACAAGGAATAGGAGACCATGGTAAATGAAGACTACATGAGAATAGGAAGAAGCAAAATGCTAGAGAGGCCCACAGAAATCCACAAAGATACCCCCACAATAGACTGTTGGCAGTGGTCGAGAGACAGCCCAAACTAACCTACTCTGGTGATGGGATGGGCAAACACCCTAATTGTCATGCTAGAAACCCCATCCAATGACTGTGGGGTCTGGATGCAGAGATCCATAGCTAGGCCCCGGGTGGAGCTCCAGGAGTCCAATTAGCGAGAAAGAGGAGGGTTTATATGAGCGAGAATTGTTGAGACCAAGGTTGGATAAAGCACAGGGACAAATAGCCAAACGAATGGAAACACATGAACTATGAACCAATGGCTGAGGGGCCCCCAACTGGATCAGGCCCTCTGAATGGATGAGACAGTTGATTGGCTTGATCTGTTTGGGAGGCATCCAGGCAGTGGGACCTGTGCTCAATGCATGAGCTGGCTGTTTGAAATCTGGGGCTTATGCAGGGTTGCTTGGCTTGGCCTGGGAGGAGGGGACTGGACCTGCCTGGACTGAGTCTATCAGGTTGATCTCAGTCCTCAGTCCTCAGGGGAGGCTTTGCCCTGGAGGAAGTGAGAATGGGGGAGGGGGCTGGGGAAAGGGGGGCGGGAGGGGGAGAACAAGGGAATCCATGGCTGATATATAGAACTGAATTGTATTGTAAAATAAAATAAATACCAAAAGACCTGAAAATAAATAAGTAAATAAATAAATAAATAAATAAATAAATTTATCAAAATGTATCTTGTGTATTCTTTTTGTATTAGTCCTCAAAATCTAGTTCATTTTACATTTAAAAACATTTCAATGTATATGTCACTTGAATTTCAAGTATTCAAAGTATGTGTGAATCTGTGACAATCACCTTGTATAGTGCCAGTCTAGCATATAACACAGGTAACTAAAAGCCCCGAAGTTGGAGTAGCATTATTGTTATCCCTGTTATTGGCAAGAAAAGCCTTCTAAAAGCAAGAGAAACAGATGGAAATATCCAAGATGCTAGCCCAGGGTTCCTCAGCATAGTCTCTTCTCATCTTCAAAAGACAATAATCCAGTGAAGTTTCTAGAGTTCCATGAGATTTTGCATATATTGTCCATCATCCATTCTCAGGCAATCAACTGGAGAATAAATTACAGTCCCAGTTATGTGAATTTTGAAAGTTTTGATGCCAATTGAAGATATATTTAACAGTATGTAAAGATTGTGTGTGTGTTAGCAAAACAATATTCAATGCATTAAATTTGTACCTTTATTTCCCATGTCTGCTTTCTCTTTATGCTTTTCCATCAGCGCTGTCTCCAGATTGTACTCCTTCTCCTATCACTCTAAGAACAAGGATAGAGTGAACTCAGGAGTCAAAGGAACAAGGTTGAAAAATGCTGATGGGAGTGGAGTGTGGGCTGTCTTCATTTGCTAATTATTGATTATGGAAGTTGGACTCCTAGGTTGCTGCCATCACTGGATCTGATCTCGAGAGATGATGCCCATGTCCGTGGGGAACACTTCCCTGGGTTGTAGAAGATTTACTTCTCAAGAGGTTTAAAAAATGTACAAATTTTCTAAAGTCAATTTTCAAAGACAGCTTATAATCATCATGAAGCCTATCTTGAGACAGAATGAATTGTTAAGGCTACCTTGGGTCACTGCTCATGGGGCTGGGTAGTAGAAACAACACAGTTCATGAGAGTAAGGTAGGAAACTGACCTTCAGATGGGCCTTTAGAGGCAGGGGTATATCTGGATGTAAACAGAAGAGAAAGTAGAGTTGTGACATGGACAGAAAGAGCAATATATGCCACAGTGGTCAGGGAAAGCAGAGGTGGGTGAAGCTAGAGTCTGAAGTGGAGGACAGTGTAAGTGAATGAGCTCAAAAATCTAACCAATGATCCTGCTAAACTCCAAAGACTAGGATCAGCTAGACAAATAACTGAGCTTGGGTAACTAGGTGTTCACATACTTGGATATATGGGAGGCTGCATTCGATAATATTTGCCCCAATATATTGCAGATATCACCTCATCCTAGATGGCCCACCTAGATCCACTGGGTCAAAAGCTGCCTTTCATCAAGCTAGTAAAGATTTAGAAATGCACATCCTAAATCCTCACACTTCCCTCATTGCTTACCTCAGCTTTGATCCATGCACTGTGCCTCACCTGCACAGATATACTTAGAGGGCTCTCCCTCTATCTAAATATTTGCTTTGACAACAGATTTTCTGAGTGAATGAAACTGTCGCCCTTTGTGTGACCTATGTAAAATTCTTCTCACAGGTGCGCTCTTGTGTCACTCAGGATTGATGACCTGCATTTACTTATGAAGGTAAGAATATCAAATACAGCCAAAAATGACACTGTAGAGTGCGTTTTGATATGCATAGGGAAAAGATGAACACATAACCATTGCATGTTCTTTAAAATAAAAGAAAGAAACAGCAACTGAAAACATATTAATGTGATTTTATGGCAAAGAATTTTTAAACAAGCATCATGAAATGTAAAGTTATGGTCCTCCTAGGAATCATAGCTTGGATGTAAGGCAAATATATATTAAATCATAAATATAAGAACCTATATAGTAATAGAAAGCACTACAACCAGATGTGCCAAGAGATTAAATTATAATTGACATGGGAATCATAGACTTAAGACTTAATATTCCTAGAATTTAAATTTTTTCTGAAACACTGAGGTAATATGAAAATATCCATTATCTATAGGACACACTTGATAAAATAGGGGGGAATCATATCAGCAGCAAGGACTTCATGATAAATTATTGACATTATCTACACCATTTAATTAAAGGAATAAGCAACTATAAATTTGTTTAAATATGATGCTCATAAGTTTTAATATGATGCATCTATACTCAATCTCTATAACTATATATGTAGACTTCTAGGCAGTCTGAATACAGGTAGCACACATATTTATTAATTAGGTTGTTAACTTAGAGTATCTAATAATATAGATGAGGAAACTCTTAGGCAGCAGTGGAAGGGGTGTTTGAGACCATCAAAGATGTGCAGAAAATGAGGGGTGTGAATCCACATGAGTTGTATTTCCCCAGCATGATTCTCACTAACTATTGGTCCCCTTTTGAGAGCTTTTATTTTAGAAAATATGCAATTATTAGAAAAGTCCTGTGTACACACCTATAATCCCTTGAGAAGTAATGTATAGACTATTATAAGTTTCTTGTCAGATTGAACTATATAACATGACCTGGTCTCAAAAAAGAAATGAATAGAATTAAAATTAAAATGATCGTAATAAAGTCTTTCATTGCTAGTTTTAGATATGAATTTTCTACAACTCAGGTGTGTTTTTAGTAACAGGGAGTATCCTTTTAAAGCAGTGGTCCTCAACCTGTAAGTCATGACTCCTTTGGGAGTCAAATGATCCTTACACAAGGATTGCCTAAGATTATCAGAAAACACAGATATTTACATGATCCTTTCACAAGGATTGCCTAAGATTATCAGAAAACACACATATTTACATTATGATTCTTAACAGTAGCAAAATTACAGTTATGAAGTAGCAACAAAAATAATTTTATTGTTAGAAACTCTATTAAAGGGTTTCACCATTAGGAAGGTTGAGAACCACTGTTTTAAAGTGCCAGCATCAAGACAGCACTCTTACCCTCTCATCTGTGTGACCATGGGAATCTAAATTTGGTATACAACAATTAGCGAACACAAATTGTATACTCACAGTGAGCAGCTGGTTGTTATGTCCTCCAGTTACTGTCCCACTAACTTGCCACAGTGCTTAAAATTTCTCCTCTTTCTGAGGGGTAACCTAGTTCATCTCTAATCTTTTCTATCTCTAAGGTCTTAGTCCTTAACTGACATGATCTTAAATATGGTCTCTCTTGGTTGCTTAAATTGTGTCTACTAAGATTTTTCACTGATTGTTTATATATACTTGTTGGCACACATGCTCTATACAGACATGTTCTAAGGTACCTGGAGGTCAGGCCTGCTCCAGGCATACTTGCATGAGAACAGGTCTTTTGCTGTAATTTGTTTTATGTGTAAAGGTTTATTTCCTTTTTCTAAAATTGAATTCAAATAAAGTCACTATGGTTTTAACATACTCAGAGATACTTTAGGAATGATTTCGTTTTGTAGATGAATTAACAGAAGCCTCCAGAGAGTGAGAGATCTGTTGGAAAGCCCAGGATCTCATCATGATCAAGAGCTCAGGAGCCCTGAGTTGCAGCTCCACAGCTCTATAAATACTACATTTAAGTCCTAAGAGAAGACAAGATGAACCAGGCAAGGCTGGACAACCATAAAGGGTAGTTAACCTACTCAGGACAGTCTTCAAGTGCCTTAGGAAATTCATTTTCATTCAACCAATTGATACACAAAATAGGAAAAATAATTCTGACCAATTATTTGGGGATATTTGTTAGCCGTTTGTTGTGTTACTTCATTTATTGAATGGATATTTTCCTAGGTTCTTATAACCTTAAATGATTATAAACATTGCCAAATACACAAGCAAGACCCAAGTAGAAACTGAGTGACCTGGTGCAGACAGTGGTGTCTCCAGTTACTGACATGCTCCTGAATAAATCCTTCCCATTTCCAGCTAAAAGGTCATTTAGAGCAAAAACAATAAGCATGATCAATAATTGTGTTGTGGTTCCAACAACAGAAAAATGACCATTACTCCATCCTTTTGAAATTGCTTCATCTGACTCTACTAAGTACACAAAAATACTAACAAAATTATTTGTATTTGTCAAGAAAATGCAACCAATGAACTAATTGTTGCTACTATGTTTTCACATAAAATATCATTTCTTTTGAATGCATCAGGTAAAAGAAGTGATCTATCCAGGAGTACATTTTGCCAAAATAAACACTTTGTTTCCAAGTGTCTATTACACTATAGTGACCCTTATTGCTTTCAGATTTTTCCTGTTTAAACTTTTGTTCTCCTCAGAAGTGGGAGGGGGCTGTAAAATTAGATTAAGGAGAAATACTGTCATGCCTGTAGAAGCAGGTTCAATACCAAAGATTTATCTACTTAGACAAATAAAATCAGAGTCAGTAGATCCATCTGAAATGTTCTGATGTCTCTGCAGAAATACACAAGTCACAGGTAAATGCAATTTCACTTCAGTCAAATTTGGTGCTGTTGTCTAGAAGGCTATAATACTTAAAGGTGAGCCTTTATCAAATCAGATCTGAAGATTTCATGAAACAGAGGAATAAGGCTACCAGATTAACAGGAGGTTATGCAATGAAGACTGAATTTTAAGCCATGAGCAATCATTATTATCACTATGTATACAACGTTGTAGTTGAATGTATGTTTATTATGTCTATCAGCTGACAAGCCAAACAACTTCCAACATGTCATTTTTAGCCTTACTATACTGTTTGACCTAATGGGCTGAACTTATTTATTGTTATTATTTAGGTTACTCATATTTACAAATAATTACTTTTAAAGTACACAGAAAAGGTATATGATAAAACAAAACAACAATAAACAAACATAGTTGTCAATGGACCAGAAATTTTTTAAAATTTTCAATTCTATAATAATGGCTAATATGTCTGTCTATTTCTTTGACATAGGGTATCACTCTAGCCTACAATTGCCTGGAACTCAGCCATTCTCCCACCTCAGCACAAATTTAAGTATATTAAATTGGTTGACATTTTAGTAGTCTTGACTGATATAAATGAAACTAAAACAGGAGGTAATTTGTAGGGTCTGTACTCTTAGTAGCCTATCAGCTGATTTTCCTTCTCCTCTCTGAAAATCCATGTCTTGGGATAGAGGGCATCTTCACATTAATATATTAGTATTAGGAGTTACACTAATTACTATATTAGTATTAGTAGTAATACATTTTAATTTTATTTGCTGATAGACTCTAGCTAAAAGTTTATGTTAGCTAGAATTTTCACCCAGATTGTATAAATTAATTTAATAAATTTTATAATTTTATTACATAGGAGATCTTCACTATCAAAAGTTAATGATGGGATTAGAGTGTTAGCTCAGTGGTTAAGAGCATTTGTTGCTCTTGTAGGGACCTGAATTCTGTTCCCAATATCCTTGAAGGACAGCTTATAACCACTTGTCACTTAAACGTCAGGAAATCTGACACTCTCTGGCTCTGAGGGCACTGCATGCAGATGGTGCATAGATATAGACTCAGCACACACATTAGTATAAAATCAATTTAAATAAACAAATAATGAAATGTGAAAAGCATAATTACATAATAAAAATTAAAGATTGGGATGTTTGAAAAGCAAAAGTATTTATTATTTGGTGTGTTTGTTTTGAGACAGTGTCAGGGTAGCTTTAAGAATCCCATGCAGCTAAGGACAAGCTTTAACCCTGGTCTTCCTTTGCCCACCTTCTGAGTGTTGGGATTATAGATGTGCACCACTATGCCCAGGTCAAATCATCTGTTCTGATTAACATGATATCAAAAATGAAAGCGAATAGTCAGGATTAGGGAAAATCAAGTTATTCTATGAATTCATCAGTTTACTCTTTAAAACACACATCATATTCTCTTGTACATTTATCTCAAGTAACTTACAAAGTGTAGGCTGAACTATTTCAAAGTAGTCAAAGCCAAAAGTAACAAGCCACATAATCCTATTGAAGATGTGATTTCTCAGCTTCCTAGTCTAGCTATCTGCTCCATGCCTTCCCTGCCATCACATACTCTTCCTCTGAAACCATAAGCTAAAATAAACTCTTTTGTAAGTTGCTTTCAGTCATGGTTCTTAATACAGCATAAGAAAAGTAACCAATATACAAGTTTACACCAGAGAGCAGGCTGTTGCTGTGAAGAACCAGACTTTGGTTTTTGGAGGAATGTGGAAGACTAGAACTTTGGACCAGAAGAGCAGTTGGATGCTATAAGTAGAACTTAATGGGATGTTCCCTAGTAGGGGCCTAGAAGATAGTTCTGCTAAGAGTAATGCTGACTGTAGAGGCCTGGTATCAGGGGGAAGCAAGGTCCATTTTGGCAAAGAATCTGGTTGCCTTCTGCTCATGTCCTAATAACCTACCAGAGGCTAAATTTAAAAGTAGTGGATTCATTTCTTTCAAAGAGGAAATTTAAAGACAATGTGATGTTAAGTCAATATAATGGTTGTTACTGATAATCAAGTTTACAGTGAGAGAGAGCAAAGGGAGCAGAAATAAAGAGTACTGGGAATATTAATGTTACAGCCAAGGCCTGAGCTGAAAGACAGGCTGTAACTGTTATGGAGATTAGAGCCATGAGAAAGAGGCCTCCTGCTCTGCAAGGGGAAACAGGAAGGGTGCTGGTGGCTTTAGAGCATGACCCCACCCAATTAATTAACCTGCCAATTTGAAGGCAGAACACTTAGAGGTTGGCTTCTCCTGACAAACAAATGCTTAAATTTCCAAAAGCTGCTGCTGATATGGTAGAATGTGTGATGGTCTGCCCAACCCTGGAGGCAAAACTGATAGTGTCATCCAAGTGGCTTAGGAGAAAGGGGGATGAGAAGTGAGGGGTTGTGGATTCCTTTTCCATGGTTTCAGAGAGCCTCTGAGGCCAAGCAACGGAGTACACATGCAAAGTCCTGAGAAGAAAGGGAGTGGGCCATGAGGCCACTATGTGCACCTGTGAAAATGAAGCCTGGCTTACTGTGACGACCCCAAGATGTTAGAGATGCTAGAGCTCTGAGACATCTGCCAAGCGATGCTACGCATAGACCAAGAAAACGGCATCTGTTGTACGAAGCAAAATTGGAGGAGTGAGGTCACCTAAACCCCAGAAAGTAAAGTCTTGGACACCAATACAGAGCTACAGGTTTTGGTAATTGGCCTGCTGAGTTTTGGTCCTTCTTTGGTACAATATTTCCTTATTATGTTCCCATTCCTCACTGTTGGAGTGTGTGTGTGTGTGTGTGTGTGTGTGTGTGTGTGTGTGTGTGTGTGTGCATGTATGTGTGTAATATGTTTATTGTGTGCCATTATATGTTGGAAATATTTAATTTGATCTTTGATTTTCTTTAGGAGTCACAGTTAAGAGATTGCCTTGAGTCTCAGAAGAGACTTTAGACTTTTAAACAGTGATGCAACTGTGAAAGACCATGGCAACTTTTAAAGTTGGACTAAATGCATCTTGTATTGTGGTATGGGCCTGAGACTATGCAGTAGACTGTGATGATTTGAATGAGAAATGTCTCCAATAGGCTCACATGTTTGTAAAACAAATCATAAAAGGTCTTATTAATAATAATAAAAAAAAAAAAACAGAGCCAAATATTTGGGGGAAAGCAGAAAGATCAGAGAAGCAGAAAGAAGCCAGCCATGTTTTTACCACTAGGAAATCCTCAGCCTAAGGGAGAGCAACTTCCTGTATACTCGGCTATATACCTTTCTGTGCCCTGTCATCTTACTTCCTCTCTCCACCCAGCTACAACACTTCCTCTTTCTGCCTAGCTCTATCACTTCCTGTCTGTCTATACAGACCTCCAGACCTCTATGGTTAACTAGCACTGGGATTAAAGGTGTGTGCCACCATGCCTGGCTCTGTTCCCATTGTGGCCTTGAACTCACAGAGATCTGGATGGATTTCTGCCTCCTGAATGCTAGGATTAAAGGCGTGTGCTACCATTGCCTGGCCTCTGTGTTTAATACAGTGGCTGGCTTTTTCCTCTGCTCTCCATGCAAGCTTTATTTGTTAGAGTACAAATAAAACATCATCACACATATTTTAACATTTGGTCCATGGTTGGTGGTCTTATTTGGAGAGATTGAGGAACCTTTGGGAGGTAGAACCTTGTTGGAAGAAGTATATGATGGGAATAGGTGTGAGACTTCATCCCTCACTCCAATTCCAATTCACAATCTCTGCTTTGTGTCTGTGGTTGAAAATGTGATCTTTTTGCTTCCTGCTACAGCAGCCTGCCTGCTGCCATGCCCTCCCACACTATTATGGGCTCTTCTCCGAAACGACAACCTCAAATAAATTCTTCTTTAATTTGCCTTCAGTGATGGTGTGTTATCACAGCAACAGAAAAGTAAATAATACAACCAGGACATTGAAAATGGTTTGACTTAAATTAAAAACAACTTAATCAAGGTGAAAGAGAAGGCAAACTGAAGAGGTGACCATATACCCCACTAAGTGGTAAACAAATAACCAGAGAAAGGTAAAAGGCTGGGGGGGGCATTATCTTGCCTTATAAATAGCTCTATAGAAATGTGAACAGCAATTAGTGAGAGGTTTTTGTGAAACTGTGTTTTTTTTTTAAAAAAGTTGTTTTCCAGGTTGTTTTTGGTGTTATGAATATACATACATCTGTCATTCCAGGGTGCTGCAGTCTTTTTGGTAAAATACATGACTTGAACAACTTTTTTTCTGAAACTCAATTCAAGTCTTAGATTTCCTGATATGTGTTTTTACTTTTGGGGCATTGAAAATTCCTTGAGTGAGGATCATAAAAATACATGCACACATGAATAAAGAAAAATATTTTGAATCCATGAAAACACCCTGACAAAGTGAACAAAGGCAAAAATCACACAACTTAATCAGATGAAAACACACTTCCAAAATAGGTCAAATTCAACCCACATTCTTAAACAGATGAAAAGTATTGGTAGCACATAGTTTCAAAGATATTCATTACAGTCCAAATCCAATTTCTGTCCTCTAAGCAGCTGTAATAGAATCAGTGAATATTTTCATAACATCTGTTATGTTCATGTCAGTGAGATAAGTTTCAAACTCAAAGATTTCTAATTGATTGAACCATAAAATAGGCCTCTTATTCAAAGAAGAGAAAAATAAAAGATAAAAATGAACGTAAGTTAACTTTCAGATACATGGTATATACAGATGTCTTGGTGGTATTGAAATACTGAATGCCAAGACAGAAAGTTTGCAATAGAATTATGAAATGGGCCAAGGAGTGATAGAGTCAAAATCACCAAACAGGGACAAGAGGGTCCTTTAAGGAGCAGCTTGACAATAGAAGATGAAGTTGCCCCATTTCAGAGAAAATCATCAGCCATTCATACCCCAATTACCTAGCAAAAATAACTATCTGAAAAATGATTCAATGTTGTTACCAAAGCCAGAAACCTTTGGAAATTTGTTTGTAAGTTTTGCAAATATCCTAGGTTAGTTTGTTCTTTGATATACTGTGTTCTCTCATTTTCTCTGGTTTGAAGATTAAGTTTGTGTATTTAACATATTTATTTATCTCTAACTAGGTTTGTGGGTCAGTAGTAAAGCATTTAGCCAGTATAGAAAATGCCTAGGATTTGATTCACAACATGGCAAAAAAAATCTATTTACCTTATATTTCATACCTCATTTCATATTTCATCCTCCTTATTTGTGTTATGTTGACTGCAATTCCTACCTTATGGAACTATTAAAAGGAAATCTATGAAATACATTCAAGCCTATTTAAACTGAATAGAATCATGTTAGCTGTTACTGTTTTCTCCTTGGCACATACAAATGGAAAGCCCTCATCACATGGTTGATCAAACAACTCTTGGGGAAAATTTTTAAATGCCCATTAGGAGAAGAGCTTAGTGATATACAGTTTTAATCCCAGCATATGAGGGACTGAGGCAGGAGCATCACAAGTACTAATACATAGTAAGACTCCATCTCAATCTTTCACCAGTAAAAACACCAAAACATCACTAAGGGAATCTTAACTTTTATCTTTGAGCCAGCCACCCAGAGTATTTTTCCCTTTATTTCAAAAAAGAACACAAAATGTCTGCATCTATAACCAAATGAGAGTATTTTTCCCTTTATTTCAAAAAAGAACACAAAATGTTTGCATCTATAACCCAATGAGTCAACTGAGACCATTTAAAAAATTGCCTCTGAAATTTTTCTTTTTCCTCTTATTTTTCCTTTCTCAAATCTCTTCTTTACAGGTGTTTCACTGCAGAGTTTTCCCCTTAAACAGTGATCCTCATAAACACATCATCTAATTGGGGCTTTTGCTGTTATCAGCTTTATATCTGCCTCCAAATCTGGCTATACTATAGACAGATGTTTCCAAGCAGTATCTTCTTGAGCCCTTGAAGAGTATCCAAACAGACTTCCCTTTCTCCTTCTGACCATCTCTCAAATGTCTGCTTGTCCTACTGAAACCATTTGAAAATTTCGAGTTATCCTCCAAGACATCTTCTCTGCTTCGTCATGCCTTCATCTTTGTTTTATATTTGAAGTCCCACTCCTCGGAAAGTCCTCTTGGACACATCTGTGACATGTCAGTTGAAATGGCCTTTACTTGGCTGATCTCAGTTTGTCTAACCAGGATCCCAAAGTATTAGATTGGTTTATTTTCTAAAGTCAAACTGAACACAACCTAAAACAGAATTTACACTAGAAATCCAGTAAGACTATATTACAGATATCAAAAGTGAGAGAGGGGGGGGGAGACAGAGAGAGAGAGCACGCTCCAGTAGAGAGAATCAGATTCATCACTGTGTTCTTCGATTTGTAGAAAAAAAGAGAAGATGGATGAATTTTGATGGGAAGGACTCACTGACCAACAAGGTCTAATCCTGGAAATGACAGATGTTGATAATTAAACCCGGGAAATGGATGTGGGTGGAGTAAACACGAGCATTGTAAATCATTTAGTTGTTGGTTTACTTTCCTATTTGTGATTCCCGAGCTGAGATAACAAGGGTCACATGGACAACATAGACCTGTGTCAATCTCAAATGTTATTCCTGAGTGGAAGGCTCTCCTTGGCACCCTGACTGCTCTATGCCCATCCTGCTGACTTACACCATTAACTTCTGTCAGGTCTTCCCTTGTGCTCTCACAGTTTCCCTTCTATAACTGCAAGTAGGTTTCAGTTCCTCTGACGGCTTTCCAGCACTTCCATTATCATCTGACTGGGTCTGTTTTATTACATTGTTTCCCTCGTTCTCTTGGCAAAGAAGTTTTCCATCAACTAGACTGTGCATTCCTTGTAACAATAGCCTGATCCTTTCAGCCCTAGAGGTAACTACCATTTTTTGCTCAAGCTGGGACCTTTTCTTCCTGGTAAACAGATGTAAAAACATTCCTCATGTTTTTGCAGGAGCTGCACTTACTCCAGGACATTGTGTCCATCTTTTTTTTTAATGCCAGATACCCTCTTCAATGCCGTCATAACACTTACAAAAAGTCAAAATAGGTAGCATGTAGATTGACTAACAGAAGAAAATCTGTTTAAACACTTCCTTAGACACAGTGTAAAATAGTCATTCTGACAATAGCTTCTTTAGCTTGAAAGGCAATGCCAATAAACAAACTAAAACAGCTGTAATAGAATGTCCTATGTTCCTGATAATCTTTGGCCTTCAGTTTGGCCAATGCTTAGTATGTTGCCAAGGGTCATTAAACCAAATATATTCTAAAGAATGAAAAAACTCCTTTATACTGTATTGGTGACATATTCTTGCTGTATGTGCACAGATAAAAATAGCAATGTCAGACACAACAACAGTCAGTTTTGATGCCTGGGGCATCACTCTCAATCACGACAGCTGTGTATGCTAAAGTGAGCTTTCCTAGGAACTCTTTACTCACACCTCTTTAAGAAAGCCACCCATGGATTTGTTCTCTATTTTTGTGCTTAGCATCTGTATTTGGAGTCTGAGAAGACAAATAATACACAAATCCTGTGGCATAGGGTGTGGGGAGGGAAAACACCTGTCAGCAGAAATGTTTCCAGCTACACCCAATAGGAAAGCTCTCTGCTCTACCATCAAGGCCTTTCCAAAAACCTGGAAAGGATCAGATGGGAATGCTTTAAGAGGTCATGTCTACATGCATTCTACCGAGTTCTTTGTGCAGCTCAATGACATTTTGACGCCCACTATGAAGCCCTTCAAATTGGAAGCATCATATTCCCCTTTCATTACTCACTGACTCATATATACCTAAAATAAGCTTTCTTTTTCAGTGAATGTCAAAAAGTATGTCATGTTTTATGAGCCATGTCTTCTCTGTCACAACCATATTATAAGAAATGTGGATTCAGACAGTACAACTGTCTTTGAGAGTGAATTATTAATTTCATAAAAATAATTCTATATCACAAAATGTTATTCTTCTTCTGATTTTTTTCTAATTGTTTAAAATTACAAAGGGTGTTATAGACTCCAAGCCTACCCCAACAGAAGATGGTAGACTAATTTATTGTGCAGGTCACAAACTACTAACATCCTCTCTACATGTTACATTCTCTGTTTGCTTCATTTTAAGAAAAGTAGAGAGCCATGTGAAACAGGTCGGCATAGCTTAGCTGAAGATGTGCAAATTCTCCTAATCATTGGGAAGAATGCTAAAAGAGTCATCAATATTCATATCTTTTAAATACTAGAAAGATATTCATCTCATTTGAAAATAAAAGTGCAAAATACATTCTACAAACTAAGAATTTTCCATTTTTGTTATAATGAAAAAATAAAGGTTAAAGATTTGAAGTTTTAGCTGTGGCTGAATCCTCAGTGGATTTGATGATAACCATGTCTGATACAATCTGAAACTATATTTGATCCCATTCTCATTGTGGAATATTATTTTAACTAGGCAAAGATGTATTACATTTGTTTAAGTTGTGGAATATTACTTTAACTGTGGAAAGGCATGTTACATTTGCTTATGCTGCCTTTGTTTAATTATGTAAATGTGTTGCTGTTTCACCTTGTCTGCCTAAGGCACTTGATTGGTTTAATTAAAAGCTGAAAGGCAAATAGCTAGACAGTAGAGGGATAGGCAGAGCTGGTGGGCAGAAAGAATTAATAGGAGGAGAAATCTAGGCAAGAGAGGGAGGGAGGTAGAGGAACAGAAGGAGAGGGAGAGGGGGGGAGAAGGAAAGAATGAGGGAGAAAGGGAGGGACACACCTGGAGCCAGGAGCCAGAAGCCAGGCAGCCGGCAGCCAGACATGGAGATAGCAGGAAAGTAAGACCTACAGAAAGAAAGAAAGGTAAAAAGCACTGAGACCAAACAGATAAAGAGAAACAGGCTAAAATAAGAGCTAAGCTAAGGCTGAGCATTCATAACAAATAAGTCCCTTTGTCATGGTTTGGGAGCTGGTTGGTGGCCCAAAAGAAAAATTCCCATGTCTTTTCACAGCTGTTCAATCAAGAGAACTGGCCCTTCTATGCTTTAACTTAGCAGTTACTTATGAGCATGTACCATGCTGTGGCAGATTTTACAATAGCTTATACCTCTTCAGAATCTGTCTCTGTTCTATGGGCAGGCTTCTGGAATCTGGTGCCTGTGGTGTGATACCTTGCAGAGCCTTGGTGCAGTGGGAAGGGGCTTAGACATGCCTAGGCTCAGTGTGCTGGGCTTTGCTGACTCCCCATGGGAGACCTCGATTTGGGGGATGTGGGGATGTGGGGTGGCTTGGGAAAGAGGGCTGGGGGTGGGAGGAGGGAGGAGGGGGGTCTGTGGATATCATGTGGAGTAGAAATTTTCTTAATAAATAAAAATGAAAGAAAAAGAAAAGTGCTCACTCAACAGACCTTGACAAACTCACTTGAAGGAGCTGATGACAGAGGTAATATGATGAAGAGGGAGAAGATTCAGTTTTCTTCAGATGGCAGAAGTCACTGTTTGAAACTTCTAGTTGTTGTAGACACAATTTCTTCCATGTCTGTTTATTTTGTTTCCTAATTTGTCAGTCAAGAGTGATATAATGGCGCTCTCTTGGTGAGAGAGAGAGAGAGAGAGAGAGAGAGAGAGAGAGAGAGAGAGAGAGAGAGAGAGGGAGGGAGGGAGGGAGGGAGGGAGGGAGGAAGAAGGAAAGAAGGAAAGAAGGAAAGAAGGAAGGAAGGAAGGAATACCTGTAGCCTGCTTCTCAGAAATAGAGAATTCCAGTAGCAGTGACTGGACAGGATGTGCTGGATCCATTTGGCCTTATGTACTGTTAGTCAATGGATTAGTAAACACTGAAGTGTAGTGGAACAGCGTCATTATTTTCAGACTGGAATTTATGTACCACAATTTTGTTTCCCAGAGGATATGTGAAACTGCAGAACAAATAAACCCATCTCCCTGCAGCTTTAATTATTCTCAAATCCAGCAACACATACTGTTTGTATACTTAAGAATTATAGATTATACAGATAGAACAAAAAAGATCTCCTGAAATTCAAAACTGAAACAAAACCAAAAATCTTGTCATAAACTTTGTGAATAAATTTGCCTTCTTCTTAGAAGAAGGCCAATACCATGATCGACAAAGCCACAGTGAGTTTGTTAGGAAAACACAGGCATTGTTTCTACATGTCCCAGTCATTCATTAGAGAGAGAGAGAGACTGTAGTAGAATATTATTTTAAGTTGTGTTCCTTTTGCATTTGTTATGTTGCATTTGTTTAACTCTGAAGCTGTGATACTGTGCCTGTGTAAAACACCTGATGGTCTAATAAAGAACTGGCTAGTAGCAAGGCAGGAGAAAGGATAGGTGGGGCTCACAGGCAAATAAAATATATAGCAGGAGAAATCTGGGAGGAGGAAGAAAAGAGATGGAGGAGTGAAAAGAGCTAGGAGCCAGAGAAGGAGGAGGACTCCACGAGCCAGCCACCCAACTATACAGCAAGCCACAGAGAAAGAGTAAGATTTACAGAAGTAAGAGAATGAGAAAAGCCCTGAGGCAAAAGATAGTCAGGATAACTTAAGGAAAGTTGGCTAGAAGCTAAAGCTGGGCATTCGTAAGTAAGAATAAGTCTCCATGTGTAATTTATTTGAGACCTAGGTAGCAGGCCACTCAGAACGAGCCAATAAACCCACAACAACATCTAGAGACCATTGAAATGACTTCATGATTCAACCCACACTTAAAGGAAAAGACTTGCCAGCTGGTCCTGCCCTCATTAAAATACAGAAGACATTAGGATACTTAAACAGATTCACCCATTCTGACACCACATAGTACCTCTGTCACTCAATAACCTGTTTTCCAATGCCACTGGATCCAGAGTCTACAGTTCTCCTTCCAAGTTGGTAGAAGCTGTTCTGTTAGTCAGCTCTCTGTCTCTGTGGCAAATGGCCTCAGAAAAATCTACTGACATGAGCAAGGATTTATCTTCACTTCTGAGGTTTCAGAGCATGGTCATTTGGCTATATCGTTCTGGGCCTGTGGGGCAGAAGAACATGATTAGGGGCGCTTAGTGGAGCAAAACTGACCATCTCAAGACAGCAAGAAAGAAAAACACAGAGAAGAAGGAATCAAGGACAAAGGAGATCCTACAAGGGCCTATCTTCAGCACTCTTCCAACTAGCCCCTACAAAGTTTCCACCACCTCCCAGTAGCCCAGTACTCATCAGCAGATTGAGCCACTGATGAAGTTAGACACCGTAGGACTAAGTGGTCTTACAAAAGTGCACCTATGGTCACTGCTGACTTTGGGATCCATTGATGAAGTTAGACACTGTGCGACTAAGTGGTCCACCAAATGTGCACCAATGGTCACTGCTGACTTTGGGATCAAAACCTGAACTGTTGTAATCTAGTGGAGATCATGGCCTCCCTTGCATCATTTTACCATGCAAATAGGACATCTGCATTCTTTCTTTGTATTATAGGGTTTTAACATATTTTTGAAATATTGTAAAATTAAAATGAGGGCTATAAATATCTGCCAGGGGTGTTGTACTTGCCTAGCATTCATGAGACTAGACTCTGTATCGTTGTATTGCAGTACTGTACTGCAGAGAAGAGAGTATATTGACAAATAGAAAGAAATGTTTTATAAATATTTCAACAAGAAAAACGTCTTCCTAGTTCTACAAAGTAGAATGTTGTTTTGCCACTCAATCATCCCCAACTACTTCTTGTCAGTACCAGAAAAATTGTATCATTTAATCATTTGTCCTTTTCCTAAATGTAGGAAAAACTGAGTTAGTTCACTTCATTAGGATGAATTATTTCAGCTGCTGAAATAAAAACAGGCAAAAACATGTACTTATAATGATATGCTTTTTTCTCTTCTCTTTCCTATTTCTCCCTCTGTCACTTCTTCTTTCCTCCTTTCCTCCATTTGTTTAAGAAAAATATAGAATGACAGATGTGAAGAGAGAGAGAGAGAGAGAGAGAGAGAGAGAGAGAGAGAGAGAGAGAGAGAGAGAGAGAATTAAGGAAATATAATACATCACAATTGCTTTATACATTATTTCCAGTTGATTTTACATCTGGTCCAGCTGTGTTGTTTGTTGTAATTCTGTTGGCAACCAGCATTCCTCCCCAGCTCACTAACATTTTCATATCCAGAAAATTTGATGAAAAATTATGGGAATGAACTAAGCAATCTTTTTATTACCCATCTAGTCTGCTGTGGATAATAGCAAGTGCTTCTATTTTTTTCTTTTGTCTGGGGCATTCTCTCATTCAAAGGAACATCACTGACCTATCCTCATGACATCTTCTTTGAAGGCCATTTCAATCTGCCAGTTTTACTGACACTATACTTAAGTTCTCAAATCAATGCCTAATCCTGTCCCTATTTATTTATAACAACTGTTTCTATAAAATAAATTTCCAGTATATGAGTAGGCTTGAAATATTGTTTTAATATTATCAACCTACTTTGAATTCCCAAATACTAATCTCCTGCTATTTGACCACATATCCAAATAATTTTCAGTTCTCACCATTCCTCGAACATTTTAGACCAAGTCATACATTAGCCTCTACAAATATATTTCATACCTGTATATCATTTATCCTCTAGCATTGCTGTGCTCTGGATCTTAGATATCTCTCAAAGGTCTATATGATAAAGGCTCACTTCCCAGGTTGGTGCTGTTCAGAGGTAGAGTTGGGCTCAGCAGGAGCTCCTCTGGTCAATGGTGACATGTCATTGAAGGGGAAACTAGGACCCTAGCCTGTATCCCTCTCATACTTTTCCATCCCAGGCATGAGGAAAGCAGCTATGTGCTCTCTGCCATGGTATGCTGCCTCACTGCAGGCTAAAAGAAAAGACGGACCAGCTCTATAAAAAATATCTGCCAAAATAAACACTTTAGAATTTTATCATCTCAGTTATTTTTGCAATAACTCAGATGTAACAGCAAATTACATCCCTCTGACGACACAGCAAATTAATCTGCCCATGGGACTTGAGAAGGAAGGAAAACTAAATGGCATAAACAACACTCTAGAAACAAACATAAATACAACTTTTCAAAATTGCATCTTAACATTCCAATGCCTTGTTTTTCATCTCATATAATTAGGGTTGAAGATTATAAATTTGTCCTTTTATAAATAAGACCCTTAATCAAAGAATGTCAACGTGCCAAGAGTATATAAGTTCAGTATCTGACTGACAGTCATCAGTATCTATGTACTAAGAAAGATTTCTATTATTTATAGACTGAAAGAAGCTACTTTTAGGTATTTGTTGATTAGCAACTTATTTATTAACTCAGTGACTTGAGCAAATAACTGAGCAATTCATTTATCAATGTATCCATCTTTCTCTCTGCTTATCTACCATATATCTATGCATTTATACAAATTATCCCTGACTTAACGCATTGCTTAGAATGAACTATTCTAATCATTTCTGATAGAATAATAATGAATTGATATTGGTAACTAAATAGTTAGCTGGCAAATATTTTCTTGCATGCTATGTGCTATTGTTTTACTTTCTAATAGTGTCCTTCTTGCATAAATGCTAATTTTGATCAAGTCAGGTTTATCTATTTTTCCTCACCAGTTGTTTATATTTTTTATTTACTTAATAGCTCTCTGTAGCCTTGGGTGGAGGCATGAATTTATCACTGCCGTGCAAAGCAAAACCTTTAAGTTTGTCAATTGTTCTTTCATCAGTAATCTATATGGTTACTTCAATGTTCATCCTAACTGAAGTTTCCTTTCTCTTTGTGAATGATTCCACCACTAAATGTCATTAGTTTCATAGCATAAAATCAGTAGCTTATGTAAACCTGCTTAAATAACTATAGCTTTCATATACTTGCACTCTAAATAAATGGGTATTTCATTAATAATATTTTTAGTTTCTAAGTATTAAACACTATTATAGGTAGCAGAGATGGAAATGTAAAAAAAAAAAAAAACCCAAACATTTCTTGTTCTCAGATAAATGAATAAAAATGAGAAACAAATGTTAAACCATAAAATACTGGATTAGAAAACCCTAAGTTCTAGTATAGTGATTCTTGCAAAGTTAAGTTAGAACAAACTAATTTAAGAAACCATATTCTCTGAGGTTGGGTGTCTGCCCACTGCTAGGAACTGAAGGCAGGATCTCACACATGTTAAGAAAATTGTTCCATCATTGAGCTATGCCTAAGCCTCCACTGCATGTTAATGGCTTAGAGAAATCTCTCAAGAAGATATCCAACAGCTCCAACAGAAAGTACCAAGCTAAAAGGCAGGAAATAGTATGCTACCATTCTGAGAACCTGCATAGTTGGAAATAAAAGACTAGATTAAGGCATCAGGAAGTAAAATATGATATTAAATAAATTCCCCAGAGATGATGCCATAGATGATATCTTACAAACCAGTGATTCTCAAACATATTTAAGTTACTGTGCCCATCAGCTTTTCCTTACAATGACAAAATAACTGTGAAAACAAGTTAAGGGACAAAAAACTTATTTTGATTTATGGTTTCTGAGGTTTTTAGACCATATTCTCTTGGGCCTCATTGCTGTGGGTTCACACATGACTGCAGGTAAGGGCCTCATTGCTGAGTGTTCACACATGACAGGAGGTAAGGGTCTTATTGCTGAGAGTTTGTACATGATAGCAGAGACCTCATAATGTCCAGGAAGCAACCCAGAGGGAGGGAGGATTGCCTCAGGACAAGAAACATCCTACAGAGACACCAGACTAAAGGAACTGGCCACCTCGAGCACGGCAAGAATGGCTCTGTCAAGCTTTCCCCCCCTTTATTCCCATTCCCTCTGCCTTGCTAAAAACTGTTAGATTACATTCCTAAAGCTAACCACCAAGGTCTATTCCCTTATTTGGCCACTTCCTCCTGAGACTGACCACAAAGGTCCAGTTATCAAAGTATTAAATCCAGCAATCAGAAGCCCCCTTTAGCTCACCTAATTAACATGCCCAATTAAAATCAAACACTTCATCCTAACATGGGGTTTCTCCTTGTATCTTTATAAACTGTCATTCCCTATGTGCCACATCTGTCTCCTTTCTATGCAGAGGTCGTCCTTTGTCCCTCTGGGTCAAATATCCCTGCCCCCTTTCCCTTGTTCCCTTCCTCTTCTGCCTTGTCCCATGTCTCCTTTACCACTGCCTCCTAGACCATGCTAACACAGACCTCCCCTCTTTCTCTTCTTAAAAACTACACCTACAAGGTCAGTTGCTGCTTTTGTTTTTCTGCCACAGTCAGAAAGCAGTCACTGTAACTTTTCTTCCCTGCATAATAAAGACTCTTTCTGTGAAAACTGGTATTCGGATGTGGCTTGTGCCTAACTTGGGGTCCGGAAGGGACCCCCCGCTGTGCAGGAGTCCCCTTCACCAACCCAAGGACCTACTTCTTCCAACTCAGTCCTACCTACATTCTAATAGTTTGTTGATCTATGAACTACTGATAAAAGCTGGTATCCTCATGATTCAATCATTCCTCAACTGCATCTCTAGATGGAGATGAAGGCAACACACTGGAGGTTTGGTATGTGACTTTGAATACCCAAAATATAACAGTCCTACCTTCTTTTGCATATAAACAATGAACAGAAATATATCAGACAAAACTAAAAAAAAAAATTCCAAGTTCCTCCCTATCTCATAATACTTTATTAGCAAGCATTCATGAGAATATTTTCAAAACTGGTGTTCCCATGGTGAGAATCATGCAATATCCAGAAAATATTTGGAGCTCAAAGAAATAAATGCAAATATTAATGACTTGAGGGAAAGTTATCTAAAAGTTTTAAATGGGTTTAATATTTACAAATGGGATATAAAATGCCTGAACTGATTTTACTCTTATCCTCCTATAACTCATTTACACATATCTGTCAGTCATTTTTAAAAAAGCCAATCAGATCAATAGGCCATTCTTTAACTTCCTCCAACTGTGTCTAAAATAAAAGTCAGACTCCACTCCATGGCCCACATCTTGGAGTTCTACTGCCTGCCTCTAATCTTTTTTTTTTTTCTTTTTCTATTTTTTTTTTTGAGACAGGGTTTCTCTGTGTAGCTTTGAGCCTTTCCTGGCTCTCGCTCTGTAGACCAGGCTGGCCTCGAACTCACAAAGAGGCCTGCCTCTGCCTCCTGAGTGCTGGGATTAAAGGCGTGCACCACCATCGCCCTGCTTTTTTTTTTTTTTTTTTTTTTTTGCCTCTAATCTTTATTCTCCTACGATCCTTCTTCCTACTGATCAGTCTCAAGCCACAGTGCCTTTGAACACAAAGCCATTTCACTTTCTTCTTACTTTTCTGTCTGAAACACTTTGCTTTCAGCCCTTCACTAAGCCACACATCATCATCCAGGTTTCACCTCATTTCCCTCCTGTTCACACAGGCTTTCTATGTCCACATGAGCTAAGGTAGAGCTCCCTCGTCATCCCATGTTTTCACATATCCTTTGTGTATTACATTGGGCATAATGTGCATCACCATAATCATGGACTACTGTATATGCTTATATCCAGTCTTAATTGCCTGTTCAGTGACCCTAGAAAGTGAGCAATGTTAGATACTGGCTGGTCTGCTTAATGTACTTCCCTGTCTTTGGTCTGCAGAGAAAGCATAGGATCAAGGTAGTCCACACTTTATACTTTGTAATGAATGTATTGAATGATTTGTACACAGAGTAGCTCTATGTAGGAGAAATATTAGTGGATGTAGGCAAAGTAGCATAAATGTATAGATAGTCTCTAATACCCTGGTTGATCATTCAAAATACAAGGCACAACTATGTATGCTTAGTGGGTGATTACTCACATCTTCCATTTATTTAAACTTTACTCTTATTTATCCTTCCAACGACATGTACCCCTACCCCTTTATCTCTGAGCAAAGTGATTGAATATAAACGTGTTCCCCAGAGTGCCCCAAATGGTGGGAAATATCTCTAAATACAAAACAAAATAACCTTAATAATTATATAAGCTGTCATCACAGTCATGTACATTATGTCAGTTTGGAAGGAAAACTATTTTACAACACCAAAGACTTTAGTGCTAGGTACCTGCATTCTTTTTTAAATGCATATGCTTAGGTTGAAGATGTAAGTCAGTTGGGAAAATACCTGCCAAACATGTGCAAGGCCATATATTCCAACTGATTCACTCTGAAAATAACGAAGAAGAATATGTGCACAAGGCACTATATAGTTTCTGTATAAAATTCACACTTAAGATTTCTATTTTATCAACAGAATATGACCAGAAAGTCATTTCTCACATTATACAAACCATCTAGAAAATTCCCTTAAAGAAGCTTTTGATGACTTAAGGAAAATAAATGAGTTAAAAGCATTCCAACTGTATGGTAGAACAAAATTAAATTGGTTTCCACTAGGTTGGCCACAATCAGGAATATCAAACTTAATTCTGAAAACAAGGGGGACACTTGAAGACTAGTAATATGGTTTCTGGGAGAGCAAGATGAATTCAACCAAAGTTTTTTAACTCTCTGGTGAGGAAGGAGGTCACAGCTAGGAAGACCAAGAAGTCTGCAGTAATCCAGACAGGCAATGATTAAAGTCAGGATGGGGAAAGGAATTATCGATTGTACAAAGGGGGAGTGGGTGGGGGGACTTAATTTCCCTTGCTTCTTCTTCACATCACCCAAATAAATCATTGCTTCAGATGCTTTCACCAATGCATCTGAAGTGAATGCATCGCCAAAAAGTAGAACTGTTGTGAGTTTAAAAAAAAAAAAACAAAAAAAACAAAAAAAAACAGAGCTCTATAAAATGTTAAAGGCTGCTAGAAGCTGAATTTGTAAAGATAGCGATGTAAATATAAATTATTAATTACTAAAACCAACACTTATTCCCATATTGCCAGAGCCTGCTGAGATTTTGAAAACCAATATGTTTTTGTCTTGAAGGGTGTTTGAAAGAAACTGGTTAACCTAAAAGGCCTTGAGATGTTAGGGGAATTACAGACGAGAGACTCTGTAAATCAATACAATTTCTTCAGCAAATACAGTATCAAAAAGAACGACATTGAATTCAACATTGTCAGCAATGGAGATAAAATCATTTATATCCAAGAAAGTGTAAACAGCCTCGGTCTGAATAGTTGACAGCACCAGAGGAAATTGAAAGAGGCTCTCCTCATTCTGCACCGCACAATCTTTGAATTCAGTAGGGGGGCCATTTACAAAGACATAGTACTGGTTTGAAGAATGATCACTCCCTCCAAAGCCTGCTTTTAACACTTAGGAAGAGAACTACACTTTTTTTTTTTAGCACAACAAGGATGTTCTGTTTCTCTGCCTCCCACTGCCTAAGAGATCTGGGTGATCTCTCTCAATCTGCAGTACCCCAAGTATCAGTATTAATTTGTGAATAATTATGACTTTAAGAATCAAAAACTCACATAAGTATTGAGATATAACTTTCAAAGGAACAAATTGCTACCAAAATAAAATACTTCAAATATTTACATCATCTTCCTCAAATTCTCTAATTTCTCTGGCTTCATTTTTTTTAATCTTAAAATAAAATAGCACTTTATGATCTGGTAGTGCATTAGTTCCCATCTCATCACTGGGACAAAATATCATAGATGACATATAGGAAAGAAAACTTGATTTTGGTTCAAGGTTTGAGTCTAAGGTCTCTGGCTCTGTAGCAAGGCAAAATATCATTGTAGGAAGCATGAGGTACATGTAGAACACAGCTGTCTACACAATGATGTTTGGAAGATAAAGAGAGAAAGGGTCCAGGGTCCAGAGAGTACTCTAAAGACCTGTCCCAATGCCTAAACCTCCTTCTATTATGCCTCTCCTCCTAAGAATTTCACTGCCTCCCAGTAACACAAGGTGATCAGACTTTGCTATATGGGTCTTTGTGGGAAGTGTAAGATTCAAGTCTTAACATGTGGACACCATTCCATTTAAATATTTAGGTATTATGTGCATTCATTACTGTTTGCTACTCCACATCGTGTAAAATCCTTACACAAAACTAGACATTTCCTGTAATTACACAAAAAGCTGAACTGAACACTCAAAGGATATATCAAATTCTGAGAATCAAATATCTGAGTAAAATGAATGCATATTTTACTGAGACTGTAGAATGAATATGCCAGCTACTAAGCATATATTAAGCATCAACCATGATATAACCAGCATGAAAGCATGACAAAGGATACAGAGCATGGAGTCATGGTCCATATCTTCCAGAAAACAATGTTTCTGAGTCTGGAAAGTAAAATTGACAACCAAAATATAAGAGTAGCCTATTTATCATTATTGAATGACTTTTTTTCATGCCCAGGAACACACATTTTACTAACGCCTCATGTTGTTAAGATTGAGTTACACCTGAGAGTTCTCATTAATCTATTAATAAATAAGGTAATTGTCCACCCCAATCACCCTATCATGCCAGGAGTTTTTGGCACCAAGTAATAGTAGGTGGCATAATTAATATCAGGGTAAGCCAATGATTGGCATATTAAATTGGTGATTTCTGCACTGAATATGCTGTGCTTTCTCAAATTAGCTGGTGTGCAGATGTTTCCTATTTGAATCACAAGACTTCCAGATGCTTTGACTTCAGCCCTTGGCGGCAAATATTCTCTACTCGCAACCTGTTTTGTATCTGGGGACCTTTCAGGAAAGATTGATGTAACCCCTAAACATTACTGTCTCCCAATCTATAAACAATAGCATCATTTCATTTCGCCCATCCTTACCCAAAGTCTTTTTCTCTAGAATCAATACTTCAGCAACCAAGGGAAACTTTCCCTCTTTTTACAATACATAATAGAAGTTAGGCAAACTAGGAACCTTCCCCATGACCCACTGTGCAGCAGGATTTGGGTGTCTTATGACGAAATCAATCCAAACAGCTCCTTTCTTTATCTTGACTCTCTTCATTGTACCCTGGTTGGTTTCAGACTTTTAACCATGAAAAGTCAAAATTACTGAGCATATGTTTAGTTCCTCCAGAAAACATGGATAAAACTAAGAAACATTCAAGACACCTTAACTAAGATTAGAAAGTTGAGTAGGGCTGGAGAGATGACTCAGCAGCTAAAAGCACAGGCTACTCTTCCAGAGGTCCTGGGTTCAATTCCCAGCACACACATGATAGCTCAAAATGATCTCTAGTAGGATCTGGTGCCCCCTTCTCACATAAAGTTGTACATGAAGATACAGCACTCATATACATAAAATAAATAAATAAATCTTTTAAAAAGTTTATAGTAGTATTGTAAAAATTCCAAGTTTGAAGAATGAAAAAGTGATATTACATTTGTAGTTCTCTTTTTAAAAATGCTGAAAAACTAAACAAAATAGATTACCTCACTATTTGTTAAACTATGATATGAACACAATAGGAATTTACGACTTTATTTTTGATGTTTGTTTTCACTAAAAAAATTTAATTGACTGGCTCTTTGTTACTAACAGACACAGAAATTTATCTAGTGAAATGAAAATTTAAGGCTACAATGAGACTAATGTCAATGACCATAAAAGCACATTATATTCTGAAGTTGTACTAGGCTACTAATATTTTATGGGCATGATGCTGTGGTATGTAAATATCCAAATATGGATACTACACTGCAAAGAGGATACCAAATGTGTCTATTGTTTGTTGTTCAAAGCCAATCATTAAACCATGTGAAATAGAGTAGCAACTCATACTGACACCTTAGCTAATATAAAAACAGTATAGTTCTTCAGCAATATGAGAGAAATTGATAATATTTGATGATTTTTAGAATTCCAACAAGGTAGAGAAAAACCATGAAATATCAAATATATCCAAGTATAAGCATGTTGTGACATTTTTGTGATATTGCATTAGACTTATTGTAAATTGACAAGCCTTGAAGTTGATCTGTATAATTGTATAGATCACAACAAATATCAACACAGATAAATGGTTTACCAGTCCAGTAATTTATTTTTGATCAGTGCAACAGGATATTTTATGGGAGCAGATGGCAGTTATTTCTCAGGATACTTAGGTGAAAATATGAGAGTTTTCCTTAATGTCTATACTGTTTATAAGGATTGCTTCTATAATAGTTCTGCATTCTCCTTTAAAACTGCTGTAATGAACTTGGTAAAAATTAGAAAGCTAATACATATTTAATTCCTGCTGTATTAATAAAGATAATAAAGTCCAAAGTTAAATACTTAACTATCATTGAGTTTCTACAAAACTCTTTTGATGTAAATAGCAACTTCATTTTCCTGATGCAGACTTATTTTTGGTGAAAAATAATCAGAGAAAAATAACCAGAAAAATTACCAGGGACACCCTGGCAACAGTGATAATGTTATACATTTGGGCTTAGAAGATATATAGGATTATTGTCCACTATCTTGTTTCCCTGGGGACGAAATCACTAGTGCATCCAGGTATACTTCTCCAGCTAAAGTTGGCCATGGCTTAGATGGTGCTCCAGTATGACACTAGCAGTCTACTGGAAAGGATTAAACCTGTAAGATAAAAGCCATTATTTCTGAACACTACTATTCATGCAAAACATCTAACACACGAAGCACACAGCACAGTAAATCACACACAAATACTTTTTTGAACTTTTTAATTTTAAAACAGGTTTGTGAAGGCCACACTGCAGAGAAGTGGTGCACTACTCAACTACCTTGGATGCTTACTTTGTATACTTTGGATATACATTCAGGTGTACATAATCTCACATGCAGACGGAAAGCAAATTTTCTATTATTTGGAAGTTGAGGGGGGCAATTCCAAATAAATAAATTCCAAAAAGATAAAATTTCTCCAAAAGGCAGAAGACTGTTTTCTTCAAATTTAACTACATTTCAACCTCTAATGGAACCATAATTAGTTCACTTATTAAGCTCAGCCCTCATGCAGATAGCTCTAATATACATACATACCCTTTCTCAATTCCTTTTTAGCTGAGAAAGTTCAAGTATCACTCTTTTACATTCTGCGTTATATATTGCTCATACATATTACCAATTCTCATATAATCCAAACATTTTTGTATTTTTCTATGTGGTAATGAGAGATTGAATCTTCCCTGTCTAAATTACATGCCTAGCCACCTCTTGACCAAACCTCATTAAAAGAATTCAGTGACTAAGCAAATAAAATTTCAAGATGAAATTCCAAGCACTACCTTAAACAAGTATTTTCCAACAGAGGCTGCATCCTGCATGCCAGTTTTATAAGGATGCCATATTTTGAAATCTTCACTACTAGAAGTTTACTTCCATTTCTCAGAATCTCAAGATGCTTAATCATGTGCTCGCTAGGATCCCACCCAGTACTCACTAAACATAGTATTAATTAAAAACCTATAATTCCCCTCTCCTTTTTAGCTGAAGCAACATGACCTTGTAAATGTGTGATTTATGACTAATATTGACCTGTTTGATGAAGAAAGCAAACTATTTGGACTGGTCAAGTTTACAAGTTTGAACACACAGTTTGACCACATTATGTATCTTATACAATACTGAAAACAAAATTTCATTTAATTTTTTCCATTTTTTACATAACCTACATCAGGGTATGTTGAGACTGCATGAGACCCATAATACTCTTGCTCTAGTATTTTAATAAAGATAGTATATTTTCCATTATTTGTAAGTCTGGGAGGGATTTTTCTCCTTTAACGTTTTTTTTCCAAAAACAGAGCTGTATGCTCATCCAACTTAACTGAATTTTCTGTTCTAAACCATCTTGTTTGATGTCAGCCTTGTCATTTCATTTTGCCAACCCTTAATAATACAATTCTAAGTCATCTTGTTGTATGATTAAAACTATGTAAGAGCTGCATATTCTATGTTCACAGTAATTATATTATACATATGTGTGCATTTGTGTGCACTTGTGCATGTATGTATCAGATGCCAATAGAAGTTAAATTGTCCTTTACTGTTGATCCTTTACTTTCACGTTACCTTAATTCAGATTCAGAGCAGATCCCATCTGCCCTGTCTACATCTATTTGTTTCTCAGATGAAAATAGACTGTGAGGTCTATTTTCATATTTTATTTCATCTTTCTCTGTGGATCCCCTTGCCAGATAACTGAGTGGTTATACAATGTGAGAGCTGTTTTCTTCCTTGATGTTTGCTTTGACATCAATGAGAACTCACATGTGCAAATGAAAACTCTGGCAAGAATCTTCTTTAGGGCCCATCTGGGCTAGTTAGATAAGTCTGGAAAGAGTCTTCGATTACTCAAGGAAATTCAGTGATTTATTACTGCTAGGTATTCTGAGAGAGCCACATGGACTGCATTAACAATGTCTGAAAACAGTTTACACTATCATAGAAAACTGTCTTCCTAGTTAGAACCTTTCCTGTACTATATTAATTAATCATGTAAGCCTTTAAAAAGTACATCATTATACAAAATCTGCACAATAATGATGCAAGTCAGCAGGAAAATATACTCTGACAGTCATTCATGAGTTAACTGGATGAGGCTTAGTTGTAGGATTAGGTCAAGATACAAAGAACAGAGACAGAGTGACAAATTTACGATGTTCTGGTTAGAAACAATACAAAGGATGGATGATGTTAAATGACTTTTTAAAAACGGAACTTGAAGTGGCTCTGAAAATTCATTTAGTTGACTCAATAGCTTATGCTTATATAATGTAAAATTATGGGTTCGTTTATTCATTTATCTCTGTATCTATTTGGATGTCTATTCAATAAACATTTAATAATTGTTTAATGTATACAAGAAATGTTACTACACACCAGAGCACACATAAAGATGAGTAGAAGAAGGCTACACAGTGTGGTAATGAAGTAGAGTTTTCAGAGAGCAGGCTTCTGAGTCAGAAAATTGAGGAGTTTGTATAGGAAGCAAACTAGATATTAGTCTATCACTCTAAATGTTCCATTTTTTTGTATTATATATGCTATATATATGCTATATATCTATATTTATATATATATATGTATAGCATATATAGTGTTCTAGTAGAAGAACAAACTTCACAAAACACATAATAAAATTATACATAATACAAAACAAATACAGTTTCCCTTTTTATTTGGAGATGATTATAAATTTCCACAAATTTTTGATATTATATGAAATATTCAGAATAGAAAAATCTAAAGAGATGGAAACTTGTTATATTAATGATTCTTAAGTCACAAAGCAGAGTATTTAGGGGAAAATGAGGAATGATAGATAGTGAGTTGAAGATCTTTTAGGGATGCCTATTAATTGTACTTTTGTGTTTCAGAGTTGTTCTTTCTTTTTTTATATCTAAAGTTTTATGCTTGCAGGAACAATATTTCTGACTATAATTATACCAATGTCATATAGTATTTCTAGTCTTTGAATTGGAGGTGAGATAGAGATTGATTCAATTCTCTTTTCAATTCACACATGATTTTCAAATTCACATGCTGGTTTTCTTGAACAACAGCAAGTCAAAAGACTGCTCATTCCTAAGGACCCCTGCCAGGTAGAATGTTTCACAAAGGAGGATGCTTCCACTCCAGTGCACTCCTTCAATTTCCAGTGTGCTCATAATAGGCAAAGAATCTATCTACAGAACTTGTACAAAATATCCGAAGCCTCCACCTCCCATGTCACCCTGTCCTTGCTCAGTTCTCTTCTCAGGAAGCCATTCACTATGTTGCTACTCTGTCCAAAAAACACTGCTTTGTTGAAATTCCTTCAGTGTGTTATGCACAATTCTTTATGGGATGTTATGAAACAAATAACTCTCCTTTGTGTGTATATTTCGACTTGGAGAAGATAAAATTAACCAGACCATCAATTCTACCATTTTTCCTTTGCATCCATAAGTATCTACACATAACAGTCCATGAAGAGATTATAACTGCACAAATGAACCCATTTGATAAAAAATTAACATATGCCAAATGCTATCTATACATCCTAGTGAGGGATTATTGGCATATTTTGTAATTTCTATATTCCTAAATTGGAATGTTTTATGTTTTATTGTATTAGGGATACTTATCCACTGGGGTTCATGTACTGGGGATTTTTTGTTAAAAAAAAGATTTTTTTGTGATTGTTTTTGTAAAGCACCATCATTTCAAAGATTAAAGAGGCTTAAGGGAATGCACAAATGTTGAAGTTTCCAAAGGACACAATTTTATGGAGATAAAACTCCTAAAATTAAAATAATATATAACTAAATTGGGAACTCTGTTGAGTTTGACAGTACCCATGCATGATAAGAAGACAGGTTCACTTTCAATTTCCTATTACTAACCCCCTGAGTGAAGCGCTAGGCCCTTTACACACCTCCTCTGGTCACTTTAATTGCATACATTATAGGAAACTCTTCTTCTAAAAACTGAGTTCACACAGTTTGATTTAAAATACCCTAAAAGGGTTTTCTAATCTTGATTAGCCATTATGACTAGCTGATACAGTAAAGAATATTTTTGTGTTCACTTCCCAAGATCAGAACCCATTCACAAAATTTTTCTAATATCCAACTGTCAAAAAACATAGCTACCTGGAATCTTGAGTAATAAGATAAGCTTCTTTTCTTCTCTCCCTCTCCCTCTCTGTCTCTCTCTCTTTTAGCTTTTAATCAGGCAACAATATTATCAAAAATCCACTGGGCTAAAATATGGTATATGCTTAGAAATAGGCTCCTTGGACCCACACTCAGTTGGCCCTTGCTATTTTTCTACACAACACTTTTATAAGTCAGGATTTACTACTTTTAGCTTCCAAACACCCATGCAAATATGTACAGTAGAAAAGGTTTATTAGAGAAAGAACTGGCTGTCAGAAGGTCCCCCATTCTAAACACTCAGAACTGCCCTAAGAGCAATGAAGTTCCCTCTTATGTATTTTTCAGAAGGATGAACCCATTTGATAAAAAATAAACATATGCCAAATGCTATCTATACATCCTAGTGAGGGATTATTGACATATTCTGTAATTTCTATATTCCTAAATTGGAATGTTTTATGTTTTATTGTATTAGGGATACTTATCCACTGGGGTTCATGTACTGGGGATTTTTGTTAAAAAAAGATTTTTTTGTGATTGTTTTTGTAAAGCACCATCATTTCAAAGATTAAAGAGGCTTAAGGGAATGTTTCTCAACATAGTATCTTATGATTCATTGTGCAAGCTGCATGTCCTTGTAGAAAGGCAGATCGTTCAATAAGGTCACTAACCAGGGGTTGAGATCAAGCCTACGAGAGCATGACAAGTCAGACATGCTGGGCACATAGCCAATAGGCAGAGACACACAAATTCAAGCATTTAAATCAAAGGTGGGGGAGTCATTCAACTTCAGCTGAAATGGGCAATTTCACTTCTCTGCTTTCAAAAACAATGCTTGTAAAGTCAAATGGCTTTGGTTCTTTGGTCATGAAATACGCAACCAGATTCTTAAGGTGTTTCATAACAGACAAAAATGTAACAGTGAATTTGGAAATATCAGATATGTTTCAGTCTCTAATTCCTGACCTGGTTTCTTGTTAGCTGTCTTTTCATTTGCATACAGCTTCCTGGAAGTTATATACATGAGTGTTACCCAAACACCACTCCTATGCCTAGAATGGAATACATGGGACCACTTAATTGATCAGTGCACTTCCCATGCCTCATCCCTACCCCCTCCACCCACCCCACCCCCTAAAAAAACCCATATTAACTCCTAGATAAAGATTCTTGTCCCCTAACACAAAAAGTCATCTCTCTCCTTAGTTGTCTCCCTCTCCCATCAGCTGCCAAGATTTACTACTTCTCTGATCTTTTGTTTTTCTCTGAAATGCTAATGAAATTGTTCCTGATCTTCCTTCTGGATCTACTTTTAAATTATTTTATTTTATTTTTTTATTATTATTTTTCTTTGGTTTTCTTCAAGACAGGGTTTTGCTGTGTAGTTTTATTTTATTTATCAGAATCCACAAGAGAGGAAACCAATCCCCCTGTAATATGTATTGCTAAGTAACTAGTTAGACGTGTTTGAGTACATGGGGCAGGACTCTGCCACTCAGGATGAGCAGTGGAAAACCAAGCACTGAGCTACAGGAGTTAATCACTGCTCAGAACAGTAGAAACCCCGTGGTACTTTGTACCCCCAAAGAAGTGGCATCCTGAACTTACTGGAAGGCCCCTAATGATAAACTGGCTCCAGGAATATAAAACTTCTTCAGTGTACTAACCAGAGGGCAGCTTTCTGAACAATGACAAAGCCATAGCATTCTATGTTATGGTGGCTAAGCTCTGTCCTGTAAGACGGAGTCCAAACAAGACTGTTGATCACTGGGACAGGACTAAGTTCCTCAGTGACAGTTTATCATGCTAGGGATTTTGGAAATTAACATAAAACCTACATAGAATGAAAATGGACAATGGTGTCTTCAGCCATTATTTGCTCTTACTCATCGACAATGTACTTTACAATAAATTTCTCTATTTCTACACTATATTCTACATGTTTTTTAACAGAAATCGTGAGATCCAAGAGATGAGGGGAACCAAGACTAGTCATTTTCTGAACATTATGTCTGAATGGCCATGCTTTGGGAGTTATTTGTGAATTTTCTCCTGATTTTTTGTCGTGCTCATTTTGGTTTCTTATTTTTTGTTTTTATTTTTTACAAATTGCTGGAGTTTCTACATTTTTCTTGGCTCTTCCAAAATTGTTACTTTACAATGAGAAATAAATAGCTTGGGTAGTTGAATTTTAAGGAAACTGGAAATAATTAATACGTATTGCTTCTGGGAAGTTGGATGGGAGTAGGGAGGCTCCGGAGTTACTGTTTACTGTAAGTACTTTGTATTATTTTATTATGATAAATCTATAATTCCTTTGGAATTGAAAAGGCTGTTTTTAAAATTGTGTGCAGATTAATTCTGCTTTAAGTCAGTACCTGAGGGACTGCCCTGAAATAATGAGTATTAGTGTATGAGGTTTGTGGCTTCTATTCCAATTACCTAAAGGATCTATCTTTGCAGTTTCATGGTGCCCTCTAAACATTTGAGGTTACCGAGTTTTTGAGTTTGCAAAACATGGGGCCTTCCTGCAAGCACACATGTATGAAAACACATACTCTATTTCTATTATTCAGTGGTGAACTGGTTAACGGCAGCACAGTATCATATTCCAATGCATCAGGGTTATTTGCTCTTGAAAACCCGCTCTCTCTTGTCATCACAAGAGAGATCTCAGCTCTTCTCATATTATGCAGGACAAAATCTCAGTCGCAAGTAGAGGGAAGCATCAATTATTAACTAGACATAAATTATTCCTAATCTACAGACAATGCCTAATCCCTGGTTCATAGGAATGCAAATTGTGCTTCAAAAACAATGTGTTAACCAGTCATTTGTCTTCAAAGGACAGGAGCCCAAGTTCAATGAAAAACAGAGCAAAAATGCCAACCCCATTTCAAGGATTACATGGCGACAAAAGGTGTATACAGAGAGCCGAAGCAGTGTGATAAAATGCCCACACAGAATATTGGCCTTCAACTCAAAAAATTAACTAGTGTATCCACTGTGAGTGTTATTCAATTCTACAGGACACATAAATATTAGTGGAAAACTGTACTGATACATATCTTTCTATACTATGAATACTTAAACAATAAATACATAAAGTGATGATGATTTTAAAGCCAGATTTTCCTCACTCTAATAGAATCAAAACTATCACACACAGAAAAATAGAAAAACAGACTGTGACTTTTGTAAGCACCTGTCATCTAATAAAAGACTCGTATACCTCAGGGAGCATGTGAAACCCTCAGACCTAACCACATAAAAATGTGTCCTCTGCCACCCCCATCAACTCCAACAGGTTTAAAGACTGTAGTTGTCATATGAAGCTTCTTTGGACTTAAGAGTCCTTCCGTAGGTCCAACTCCACGTATGTCCCACATATTAGGGTCACAATTAATAAAGAAATCATTCATAATAGAGGGATATAGCATCACTCATTTATGAAAGTGTGGGGATGTTCCTGACCTAAACCATTTCTACACATGTGTCATTCCCTTCAAATTCTAGGTCTCCTAAATGCTGTAGTTAAATATATTATTGTTAAAAACATCTTTTGAAAAGGACAATTTTTACTATATTTTACCACTTACTATAGTTACTTATTCTCTGTAATGGCTCTAAGGATATGTTTTAAAGATAAAATCCACTTTCCATGGAATTCCTACCAAAATCTGACCCTTAGGACATTTTGCTCAGAACAACAACAACAAAAAAAAAAAAAAAACCAAGCCCGGCGGTGGTGGCGCACGCCTTTAATCCCAGCACTAGGGAGGCAGAGCCAGGTGGATCTTTGTGAATTCGAGGCCAGCCTGGGCTACCAAGTGAGTTCCAAGAAAGGTGCAAAGCTACACAGAGAAACCTTGTCTCAAACCGCCCCCCCACACACACACAAAAAAACTGTGTTCCACAAATTCTGCAAACTACACGTCTGCTGGACTGAAGGGTGTGTCTTTTTCTCAGTCTTTCTTATCTTGTCCTTTCCCTCAAACATGGTAGGCTATTTTTATTGGGGAGATTTCATGACACTTCTTTTGGGAACCCTCACTAGTGCAGCACATTATTCTGCCAGCCTGTGTCATCTCCCTCCTGATCACCTGCTTGGGTGCAGCTGAACAAGTGCATTGGCTGGGCCCCTTGGAGTGCAGCCCCTTAAGTTTTGCTTTCTTTACTTGTGTCTTTTATTTTCTGGCACTCCCTACCATGCACTTTGGTGAGATCCGCAATCTAGCTGTCCTGTTTTGCCTCTTTCATTCTCCAAACTACTTGCTTCACTGAATGAGTTAAGAAGTGGGTTGATATTCACTCACAGCAGTCCAACATACTCAATTTTCTTCCACTTGCTGTTATAATTTAAATGTATGGTAACTGACTTTCAGCCTGGAGCTGCTCACTATATCCTCTCCAAATGAAAGGAATCACATTGATAAGTTGAGGTAACTGAACTGCACACCCAACAGAGCAGTGGAACATGGACATGTGGCACTTGCAGTATTCATCTTAAAATGATACCTTGAGTTCTTACAGCTGTTATTTCTTCTTTTATGTACATCTTCCTCTAAGGACCTCATGGACAAAATTACGAATATAACAAAGCAAGTTTGACACTGGTGAGCCTCTTGGTAATGATACTTTCCTATTGCTGTCAAAACCCACTATTACTCCTAATATACACTGGATCTTGCACAGAGTCCCAAAGCACTTGCATATCTTAGAATATTTCAGAAGTCTATGGAACAACATAAAGTTCTTCAGCCATGTAACCTGTCTTCTGAAAAATTCAAGCATGAGGTTTTATTTTTTTAACAAAAAAAACCTAGTTTCTGTGTTATTATGACTATTTTATGAAAGTATATCATTGACAGAATATTTTTGAACTTTGGCACTAGAATGAAGCTGAAAACAGAAGCTGTTATCAATATAGTCCAAACATCAGTGTAACCTGTACTTTCTCAATAGCAATTATATTTTAAGTTAAACAAAACAATGAATAATAGTTCTATGATTACATATATACTTTTTAAATTTTGTTGTTAAACATCTATTCTTATACCACAACAAAAATCTATGGAAATATTAGTCTAAATACTTCATCAGTAGTTCATATATAGAATACAAAGTCTAAGGGAAATTTATTCTTTTTAGTATTATTTATATGATAGTTTATCTGTCTAATTGTGTAAGTCTCTCTAAAATCCAGAATTAGAGTCCTTTAGGAATTATATGAATTAAAACTAATAAAGATAAATATATGGATGCCACAATCTAATTTCATGCAGAAATTCAAGTTCTCTGTGATGCAAAAAATATCAATGAAGATAACATACTTCATGTTCACTTCTTTTATGAGATATATGACTATATCATAGCCACATCATATCAGTGAAGTTCTCTTGCTATTTTAAATAAGCTCAAACGAAGATAAGGAGATGTGGATATAACCTCCTTTCTGGCTATTTTCTTTCTTTCTTCCTTTTTTTTTTTTTTTTTTTGGCTGTATTCTGATTATCATTTGCTTTATACCTGGCTATTTTCTAAGATTATTATGAATGCAATGTTTCTATAAAATTCTTGGTTTCTTTTAAAAATATATAACATGTCTTTTTGTAGCTGAAAATTAATAATATAACTTTGAATGGAAAGGAAATTTTGAAATTATAATACTCGTTACCAAAATTAAGGTATAATATTATCTCTGGCAGACAACAACTATGTAAAGTCAAATTGACTTTTTCTCTAGATAGTATCTTACTTTCGTTTCTGGGTAAATGAAAGACAAATCAAAGTTACTTCACACCAAGCTTATTTAGGAGACCTGTCTAAGGTAACTGGGTCTTTAATTGTACTGAATCAATGTGAGAAACTCAAGAACTAAGAGCCTAAGTGTGGCACATTTGGGCCATACTTGAGGAAACTCCAGATTCTCTTCAAGGTGTTCAACACCTAAACTAGAAAATGACAGAAAGATTTCCTAGAACTTCATGTCTATAAATTGTTTGCAGGCTTGAAGTTGATTCTCTTAGAATGTATACATGGCTTTTTTAGTTATTATAGGAACCACAATATCACCATACTTCCCACACAGACTAGGATTGGAAGCTGGTGACATAGCTCACCTGAGGACTACAGACCTTACCAGAATCTGTCACTAAACTAAGAATCTATTGACCTGACAATAGACTCCCATAATCCAACCCCAAATCAGTAGATTTTAGAACTAGAATTCCTATAATCCTATTCAAAGGAAATTAGAGTCCAGTGACAAATAACCTTAAAATTCTAGGCTTAGCTGGCCATAGTGGTGCAGGCCTGTAATTTCAGCTGCTAAGGTGACTGAATAAGGAAGACTAAGAAACTGGAAAACTCAGATCCTGTCCCAAAATGAATTTGTTAAGGTTCTAGAAATTTACTTCAGTGGTAGAGTGTTGGTCTCATATTTGTAAGACCCAGTATTGTGGTGATATATTATGTACCCCAATATGTTGTGTACTCTAATAAACTTATCTGGGGACAAGAGGACAGAGCCAGCCACTAGAATAGAAAGGTATATAAGCCATGAGTATATAGAAAGCAACTCTCTTGGGCTGAGGTTTTCCTCGTGGTAAGAGCTTGTGGCCAGCTTGGTCTATTCCTCTGATCTCTCAGCTTTCACATCAATATCTGGCTCTGGGTTTTTTTTTTATTAATAAGACTTTTTAAGATTCGTGTTATACAGGATACTAAACACATACACATGCACTGCACACACACATGTACATCTACATTTTACACTACAAAATATCAGAAATTGCTTGTTTAAAGAGCAGAAATTCACTACCCCACAGTTCTAGAGTCTAAGCAAAGGTGTGCTGGAAGCCTTGCTCCAGATGGGTTTGATGAGCTCAGATGGGTATGTGAAGTTGGCACCATGAAGAAATTGTGACCACTTGTTTTTTTGTTCAAACATGCGGCCCTGGATAGCCTGAACTGTCTTTACACAGTTTCAATCATTTTCTTGAACAGTTTTACAATCAATTTTGTTTCCTGGAGCTACTAAAAATGGTTACAATAATTACCATTTTGTTCCTTGCCTCTTTCCCCTTCCATCCCCCAACTCTCCGACCAGTAGCCATTACCTTTTGATCTATTTCTCTACTCTTAGAAGCATAAGCAGTCTTGCAAGCCACAAAGGAAGTTTTCTAACTAGGCACACCTATAGGTAGAACAGTGTGCTCAGTTGGCAGCACAGGTGGTTACAGCATCATGCAGGGTAAGAGACAGTTTTGTCTCTAGTGGTTAATATTTACATCTGGTATGGTCTGGGTTCTCACAATCAATGTAACAGCCAAAAAACTGGATCAACCCATTCTACATTCTATACTATTCCATGTTCCCTGGGAATATACCAGGTTTTCCTATTTGTCCTATAGGCAACATAACTTGGAAACTTACTCTTAACAGTAGGCACTATCCATCCTTCGTTCTCATATCCTTCTCCCTTAACATCTTGGGATATTGGCACAGCTATTAGAAAAGAGGGAACTGTGGGTTTCTATGATTTCTGCTTCATTCTCTGCTGCTAGACTGTTCCCATTAACTCCTGATAACATCTATTTAATAACATTTCTCAGACTCTTGTGGTTAAAATTATTCTTTCCAGAGCAGTCCTGCAAATATGCACTATTAAACTTGATTACTTACTATGACTCAAGCCAGCAGTGTGGCTAGCATGGTGAAAGCAAGGAGAGCACATAGCACACATGCTCCCAGGGTTACACCCAGAATCAGGCACCAGACTGTCCACAGGTCTTTGCCAAGTGAGTCAGGGTCTCCAGGACTTTGCCACCAGGAAAGCCATTCATGCTATCCTTGGGCCTTGTTTCCCAAAGAAGTCACATGGTTCCTGCTCGTTTAGTTCCATGTGAAGATGTGGAAGCTGTCTTTTCTTGGGTGGCAGATGTCTGTGTAGGTTAAAAGGGCCATTCAAAGAAACCCACCTTGACCCTGAAACCAGAGAAACACACCCTGGTACTAGAGGATTTATTAAGGCAACTCCATGTAGTTTAAAAGGATGTTTATTTTGGGGGAAAACTTATAGCTCGTAAAGGGATTAGTTAGTTAAAGGATCTGGGAGAGGTGAGGTGCAGTCCAGCTGGGTTCTCTGGAGAACTCCGCTTGGTCTACCATCCAGCATGCAGATCACCAGGAACCAAGAGAGCTGGCACATTCAGATCTTGGGTCTTAAGGGCTCCTGTCTCAGCCCCACCTCAGGGGCAGATTATAGGTAGGCATGACAGTTACCTGAAGCCTGACTGAGGGTAGTACTTCCAGGTCAAAGCTGGAACAGCTACCGACTACACCCTGGCCCTGAAACCAGAGCCAGTGAAAGAAACACACTTTGGCCCTGAAACCAGAGCCAAATCTGCCCCTGACCAATTGAGCATGAAACCAACCAATCCTTGAGCAGAAAAATCAAACAATCCCTGAGCATGAAATCTAGCCAATCCAGCTTGTCCAAGCTCAAGGGGACCAAAATCTGACCAAGTCCCTCCCTGAAAATCTTCTCCCTCAAAATATTCCATCCTTAAGAAGCCATATACAAACCCTATGGCTGTCCAGTTGGCAGCTGCCCTTCTCCATCCTGGCAGAGGCAGCCACTCTCCTGGATTCCTCCTTCCCAAATAAATCTGAAAGAGTTTTGGATGAAGACTTTCTTTCAATGGAGCAGAGCAAAATCTCTGCTGGGAAACTAACTCTCTTTGCAGAGTGGATCAGAGAAGCAGTGGACATCTCTGCTAGGAAACTCCCTACTGGAGAAGAGCAGAGAAGCAAGGGACATCTCTGCTGGAAAACTTCCTTAGGGGAGCAGAGCAGAAGTAACAATTTGGGACAGAGCTGAGAAGAACTCCCTAGTGAAACAGAGCAGAGAAGCAATGGATACATCTGCCGGGAAACTCCCTTAGGTGAGCAGAGCAGAGCTCAGCTGCAGTGGCTGTTTCTCAGAGAGTAGTAGGATTGCAACATCCTCTGAGGAGACCATCCCCCAACAGAACCCAGTTTCAGGTATAGATACTTTTCTCCTCACAGCTGTAGGTATCCAGGATACCTCCCTTCATAGCTGTAGGTATAGTCTGACTTTCCAACAAGTCAGGATCCCTTTCCCTGCAGAGCTGTCATACTTACAGGTATAGCCTGACTTACAAAAGTCAGGATGTCTTTCCCTCTGGAGCTGTAACACTTGCAGTTTGAGTCCTCACTGTCCTCATACAGACTTTTCTCAGAGTATTTCTCAGAAATCTCTTCCTCCTCCTCCTTCTATTCTCCCCCTCCTCTTCCTCTCCCTCTTCCTCCTCCCCTTCCTCCTCCTCCTCCTTCTTCCAATAAAGCCACTAAGAGCCTCATCTCTGGGGATATTACATAGACATGGATGAAGGGAGGCACAGACATTCAGTCCATAGCATATCACTCCATAGTGAACTGTTAAATTATAATCCATTTAAAAATAATCCAACCTATTACTTATTAGTAACCCTGAGTCTGTTTCTCTCTAGCCTGGCAGCCTATTCTGTGCCAACCTAGTATGAATGCATGGGGAGTACTGACAGACTCTGAAGTAGAAAGCCATGTCTTCCAAAATGATTTTGGAAAGAAAATTCCATCATTTTCATGATACATTTTCAAAATACGACGGTAGCTCTTTTATATTTTGCGAGTTTGTCTTCGCCTTGTTCCTGTGACCTGTGAGATGCTCACTAAGCGTGTTTATGATAAGGACCACATCTAGAGAGTCTGTCCTTTGTTTTCACTCCAGAATATACTCATCAGAGCTTCTACATGTTTTCTCTAGGCTTCTTTTCAAACCCCTGCACTTAGACTTTCCAGGAAGCATTGCCTATTTAAAATTCTTTCAAGGCTCTGCAATGTTTTCTTTGTACCTCCTAGGTCTTTAACGTAGCTTTTGTTATATAGGCAAATTGTGATACAACTTTGTTGGGGGGGATGATAATTTACAGTCGTGAAAAAGAGGAGATTTTTATCTTAAAGAATGAATAATCAACACAGAACTTTGTTTATGTTAAATGCTAAACAAATTAAATCTTCAATTTAATTTTAATAGGATTATTCTGGAATTGATTCCTAGCTACAAGGATTTCTTAAAATATTTTTAGTAACCTTTACTCTATTCTACTAGAATCCACAAAATAATATTTCTACTCTGCATTTCACTGACAATATGAACTGTCAACACTTTTTTCTTGGTAAATGCACCCCTAAATTAAATGGGTCCCCACCCTCAAGTTTAAAGGGAAAAACCTAACTCAGATGTCACTAAACAGTCCAACCAGACTCCTTTTCTCCTCTACTTTGTTAAAGTTCCCAGTGCACCTGCCAGTGCAGTGATGAATGCAGAAATGGGAAAGATGCAATCCAGCACAGGATTGATTACACAGCAAAGAGAGAAAGCTACAGAAAACCCCAAGCCGGGAACTTATTTTAGATCATTCCTGTTGCTGTTCAGTCGTGAACGCTGCTGTGATTCATCTTTCAGCACTTCCACATCTCTTGATATTTGTAACATGCTCAGAAGCAGATGCAAACTGATTGCTCAGCTCCAGCTTTTTTTTTCAGTTAACTTTTATTTTACTAATATTTAATAACACATTTACTGTTGCTTGTATGTAACTTTTATTTCTGTTCATGGAAGAAAAAAGGGAAGCTGAATCACAAAATCACATAACTTAGAACACTGAATTGCTTTGTAATCACAACGGTCCCCTATTTTAATGTGTAAAAGAGTGTGCATCACTGACATTATAAAATTATAGTATATTTTCTTGGAACTGAGTTATTCAGATTATTTTTCAATTTAGTATATAGACACTGAGAACTGGAATACATCTTTGAAGTTCAAGTGTTTATAAGCATTGTGTAATAAGCTGTAAAACAGAGTGGAGCTCCCCATTACTTCAGTAGTTATGCCTTAATATGTGGTGGTATTGTGTTCACCAAAATATTGTGTACTCTAATAAACTTATCTGGGGTCAGAGAACAAAACAGTCACAATATTAAACATAGAGGACAGGCAGTGGTAGCACACACCTTTAGTCCTAGCATTCCAGAGGCAGAGATCTACCTGGATCTCTGTGACTTCAAGGCCACACTGGAAACAGCCAAGCATGGTAACTCATGCCTTTAGTCCCAGGAAGTGATGGCAGAAAGCAGAAAGGTATATAAAGCATGAGTACCAGGAACTAGACTGGTTAAGCTTTTAGGCTTTTGAGCAGCACAGTTCAGCTGAGATCCATTTGGATGAGAACTGAGAGGCATCCAGTCTGAGGAAGCAGGATCAGCTGAGGAACTGGCAAGGTGAGGTAGCTGTGGCTTGTTCTGGTTCTCTGACCTTCCAGCATTACCCCAATAACTGGCACTAGGTTTGTTTTTATTAATAAGAACTTTTAAGATTCGTGCTATATTAATAGATTAATATGTTTTTAGAACATCATACATGAATACTGTATGTATATCATTTCTACCCTTCCCACTCCCTTCTCTAACTCCTGTAATACTCGTCATTCCCTCTCAAATTTATTATATCTTATAATTTAATTATCATTGTTTTTCACATACACACATGTAAAGACAGCTTACTATAGAAGACATGTTTTCCCATGTCTTCTCATAAGCTATTAATTGCCTGTACCTCTTCATGTAATTTCACCTGTCCATGTTCTTGCATCTAGTGGTATCATCATTATCCTGGTTTTGTTCAGGAAATATTAATGGTCAAAATTTATTCATGCATTTTCCCACTTATGTCTAACTGACAAGATATAAGAAGAGAAACTTAAAGTATAAGACACACACAATAATTTAAAGTAAAAACATTAGCATGTTATATTGGGTTATGACATGAATAGAATGCATGACAACCAAAGTGCAAAAGATGGAATTGAAGTTCACAAGGACAAGAATCTGTGGTATGGTACTCTTTGAAAGTCGTCTAGAATAAAATAAAGAAGCATATTGGAGTAATAGAGAAACAATTAAAAATATAGACAGTGGGGATTTTTTAATTGTGTATATGACAAAATTAAAAGACAAAAAATATTTGAAGAAATAGAATACAGATATGTGGATTGTAGGCACATACAAAGCTGTATTAATAATTACATAAAATATTCTAAACAATCCACTTAAAGAGCAGAAGTTGTCAAACTGAATATAAAAAAAATCGCCTAACTGCAAGCTTCCTTCCTGCAAGGAAAGCACTACAACGGCTGCCTATATAGTTTGCTAAACATTGGAGTGAGAGGACTGCACAATGGCTCAACAGGTAAAGGACTTGCTACATAACAGCACAGCATGTGAAATTCAGATTACCAGCATACACATAAATGCCAAGTGTGCATGGAAGTCATTCTAGTTTCTCTTCTGTGGCTGCGATAAAGCATTCTGACGGAATGCAACTGTGTAGGAAAGAATTTATGGTGCTCATTCTTCTAGGTTACGAGTTGTCATTGAGGAAGTTGAGGCAGGAATTCAAGACAGTTCTCTGGAAACAGAAACTTGCTTGCTGTCTCACTCATAGGCGCATGTTGAACTAGCTTTCTTGCAACCAAGGACCACCTGCCTAAGATTGGTCTGAGCCCACATAGATCAATTAATGATAAGGTCAATCCCCTACAAATATGTCCACAGGCCAACCTAATCTAGGCAAATCCTCAGCTGAGAATTACCTGTCAAATGAGGATAGGCTATGTCAAGTTGGCTATTAAATCTAATAGTATGGCAGCTTAGCCATACATAGCACTCAGTCCTGGGTCCTACTGTGAGACCCTGTCTTAAGGAATAAGGTGAAGAATGATGGAAAAAGACTACTGGTGTCATCCTCAGGTAAGCATACATGCACACATGCATGCCATACATGGATCCAAAGAATAAGAATGAGGAAGGAGGAGGAGGAGGAGGAGAAGGAGGAGAAGAAGGAGAAGGAGGAGAAGGAGAAGGAGAGGAGAAGAAGAAGAAGAAGAAGAAGAAGAAGAAGAAGAAGAAGAAGAAGAAGAAGAAGAAGAAGAAGAAATGATAAAAGGAAAAGTTGAGTGGAAAAAATACAAAAGGAAATTTGAACCAGAACATACAAAATATAACTGCAAAAAACTAGATGTATGTGAGATAAAATATGTGTCACAAAACGGCATAAGTTGTCCATGATGGCACACACCTTTAATCCTAGCACTCAAGAGGCAAATCAGGATGATTTATGTGAGTTTAAAACCAGATGGTAGCCAGGTGGTGGTGGTGGTAGTGGTGGTGGTGGTGGTGGTGGTGGTGGTGGTGGTGGTGGTGGTACACGCCTTTAATACCATCACTTGGGAGGCAGAGGCAAGCAGATCTCTGTGAGTTTGAGGCCCACCTGGACTACAGAGTGAGTTCCAGGAAAGGTGCAAAGCTACACAGAGAAACTCTGATTCAAACACACACACACACACACACACACACACACACACACACACACACACACACACACAAACAAACAAACAAAAAACCCAGATGGCTCTACATATCTGATATTTATTTATCTAATATATATATTTGAGATATTTATATAATATACATATATGAGGTTTGTATTTATTTAATGTATATTTAAGAATCCTTAAATGACAGTCATTATTAATGAAACAAAATTATAATGAATGAAATCATGATTGATTGAAACAGAACTATAAACACTTTTGGATATTATTTGAATCTGTCATTACTATCATTAACTTGTAAGAAGTGAAAATAACCTGTAATGATAAAGACTTTATTCAATCAGCCACAATGTGATATAGTGGCATTCATGAGTGCAGTCCACAGAGCAAAAATTGACTGAATATTTTCAAGTGTTCAGGAACTATTCAACAAACTCAGCAAAATTGACTCTATGACAAACAACAAAATAATGACCGTCTGCTAAAAATTATTGAAATTACAAAATGTATATTCACTGTAAAAAATATAAACTCTCAATATCAATGATCTCAATTCCCCAATAAAAAGACACAGACTAACAGAGTGGATATGAAAACAAGATCCAGCCTTCTGTTGCATCCAAGAAACACACCTCAACATCAAGGATAGACTCAGACTAAAGCATTGGATAAAAATTTCAAGCAAATAGACTTAAGAAGCAAGCTGGTGGGCTGGAGAGATGGCTCAGAGGTTAAGAGCACTGCTTGTTCTTCCAAAGGTCCTGAGTTCAATTCCCAGCAACCACATGGTGGCTCACAACCATCTGTAATGAGATCTGGTGCCCTCTTCTGGCCTGCAGGCATACATGCAGACAGAACACTGTATACACAATAAATAAATAAATCTTTAAAAAAAAAAAAAAAAAAAAAAAAAGCCGGCGGTGGTGGCGCATGCCTTTAATCCCGGCACTCGGGAGGCAGAGGCAGGCGGATCTCTGTGAGTTCGAGGCCAGCCTGGTCTCCAAATCGAGTTCCAGGAAAGGCGCAAAGCTACACAGAGAAACCCTGTCTCGAAAAAAAAAAAAAAAAAAAAAAAAAAAAAAAAAAAAGCAGCAAGCTGGTTTATCCATTTAACTATATAACAAATTAGACTTCAAACAAAAACTAATAAAAAGAGGTAGGGAGGGATACTACGTACTCATCAAAGACAAAGTCCGCTAAGATGTTTTTAACATCTAAGATTTTAACATCTAAGCCACAACACAGGGCACCCAAGTTTGTAAAAGAAATACTACCACAGTTTAAATTACATAGTGACCCTCACACATAGTAGGAGACTTCAATACCCTACTCTCACCAGTGGACAGGTCATCCAGACAAAAAGTAAACAGAAAAATAATGGAACTAACAGACATTATAAACCAAATGGACCTAACAGATATTTGCAGAACATTACACCCAAACACAAAAGAATATACCCTCTTCTCTGCACCTCATGGAATTTTATTCAAATTTGACCACATTCTTGGACTCAAAGCAAGTCTCAGAAGATACAAGAAAACTTAAATAATTCCCTGCATCCTATCAACCCTCCATAGATTAAAGCTGATCTCAACAAAAACAGAAACAGCTTGGCAGTGATGATGCATGCCTTTAATCCCAGCACTCCAGAGTCAAAAGCAGGTGGATCTCTGTGAAGTTGAGACCACCCTGGTCTACAGAGGACATTTCAGGATAGCCAGGACTACACAGAGAAACCCTGTCTTAAAAAAAAAAAAAAAAAAAAACAAAAAAAAAAAAACTTACAAACTCATGGAAACTGGACAACTATCTACTGAATGAAAAATAGAACAAGGAAGATATTAAAGACTTTCTAGAATTCAATTAAAATGAATACACACCATATCCAAACTTATAGGATACAATGAAAGCAGTTATAAAACACATAGCACTAAGTGCCTACATAAAAAAAAAAAATCTGGAGAGATAGCTAGCAACTTAACGCACACCTGAAAGCTGTAGAATAAAAAGAAATAATCACACCCAAGAGAAATAGAAGGCAAGTAATAACCAAACTAAAAGCTAAAATCAATAAAATAGAAACAATACAAAAAATAAAAGAAATGAAGAGTTGGTTCTTCGAGAAAGTCAACAAGATGGAGAAATCCTCATCTAAACTAATTAAAGGTGGAGAAAAAATATCCAAAGTAACAAAATCAGAAAAGAAAAGGACATAACAACAGACCCCAAGGAAACACAGAGAATCATAAGGATATTCTTTAAAAACCTATACTCCACAAAATTAGAAAACCTAAAAGAAAAGGATAATTTTCTCTATAGGTACCACCTAACAAAGTTAAATCAAGATCAGATAAGCAACTTAAACAGACTTATAAACCTAGTGAAATAGAAGCAGTCATTAAAAGTTGTAGTGGGTAGCCTGTCTTCTCTTGGTTCCTAGACCCTGGACGCTAGAGGTAGACCAAGCAGAGTTCTCCAGAGAACACCACCGGACTGTGCTACATCTTCCCCAGACCCCGTAAACTATCCCTTCACTTGTAAGTTATGCCACTAAATAAATCTCCTTTTTAACTAGGTGGAGTGGCCTTAATAATTTCACCAATAAAAAGTATTTCAACCAAAGGGGCTCAGGAGCCCTCAGAGAGCAGGAGGGCTTGCGAGCCCCTTTTATTCTATTTTCATTTATTTTTTATTCTTCTCTCATATATTACATCCTGACTACAATTTCCCCTCCCTCCTCTCCTCCCAGTCACTTCCACTTTCAACTCCCCCCAGACCCACTCTTCCTCTTTTCCCTTTAGAAAAGGGCAGCCTCCCAGAATCACCAACCAAACATGGCATATCAAGTTATAGTAAAACTAGGCCCATACCCTCATATTAAGGCTGGACAAGGCAACCCAGGAGGAAAAGTGAGCCAAAAGCAGGCAAAAGAATCAGAGACAGGCACTGCTCCTACTGTTATTAGTTTCACAGGAACACCAAGCTACACAACCATAACATATATGCAGAGGGCCTAGGTCACACCCACACAGGCCCTCTGATTGTCAGTACAATCTCTGTGAGCTCCATGAGCCCTGGTTAATTGATTCTGTGGGCCATTTTTCTTGTAGTCTTGGCACCTCGGACTCCAACAATCCTTTCTTGTCCTCTTTTGCAGGATTCCCTGAGCTCCATCTAATGTTTGGCTATGGGTGGGTCACTGTCTCTGTTCCCATCAGTTGCTGAATGAAGCCTCTCTGATTACTATAATGCTAGACTCCGTCTACAAGTATCATTAGGAATCATTTTATTGACTTTTTTTTCTGGTCATGTTTGGTTCTATCCTTGGTCCCTGGGCTATCTACTCTCTGGGTCCTGGCCCTATAGTCAGTGTCTGGGGTGGACTCCCTCTTCTGGTATGGGTCTCAATTTGGACCAGTCATTGGTTGGCCACTCCCACAAGTTCTGTGCCATCTTTACTCCAGCACATCTTACAAGCAGGACCAATTGTAGGTCGGAGGTTTAGTAGCTAGAATGTTGTCCTAGTCCCTCCACTGGAAGCTTTGCCTGGTTAGAGAAGATGGCCTCTTCAGGTTCTGTAACCCTCATTACCAGGAGTCTTCACTAGGGTCACCCTTGTGGAGTGACCAGGAGAGTTTCTATTGCATTAGATTTCTACCTCACACCTGAAAATGCCCCCACAATTGAGGTTGTCTCTCCTAATACACTCTCCCTTAATCTCACACTCACATACCCAATCCTTCCTATTCATATCTCTACCTGCCCCAGAGTCCAGCCTCAAAATCTGTTCTATTTCCCCTTCCTGAAGAGATCCACAAATTCCCCTCTTGAGCCCTTTGTGTTACTTAGCCTCGCTGGGTCTGTGGATTGTAGCATGATTACCCTTCACTTTCCAGCTAATATTCACTTATAAGTGAGTACATATCATGTTTGTCTTTCTGGGTCTGGGTTCCCTTACTCAGGATGATTTTTTTTTACTAGTTCCATTCTATATGTAATTTGCCTGCAAGTTTTGTAATGTTATTCTTTTTAACAGCTGAGTAATATTCCATGGTATAATTGTACCACATTTTCTTTATCCAGTCTTTTTGGTTGAAGAGCATTTAGGTTGTTTCCAGTTTCTGGTTATTATGAATAAAGCTGCTATGAACATAGCAAGTGTCCTTGTGGTAGGTTGGAAAGTCCTTTGGGTATATGTCCAGGAGTGGTATAGCTGGGTTTTGAGGTATATCTATTCCCAGTTTTCTGTGAACCTGCCATATTGATTTCCAAACTGTACTCCCATCAACAATGGAGGAATGTTCTCCTTGTTCAATATTAGCCAGCATGAGCTCTTGCTTGCTAACACAATTCTTTACAGACTTTGAAGGGACAATTCTCAACTTCAGATGAAAAAACAAAAAACCCAGGAGAGCTACAACCATCCTGAATAATAAAAAAAAGCTTCTGGAGGTAACACTATATCTGATTTCAGGCTTTACTACAGAGCTACAGTACTAAAAACTGCATGGTATTGTCATAAAAACAAACATGTTGATCAATGGAATTGAATTGGGGACTCAGACATAATCCACACATCTATGAACCCCTGGTTTTTGATAGCGTGTTAAATAAAACTGTAGCTTTTAGCACAATTTGTCATTACTCAATAGTTCTTCATTGTGTTTTTCTAAGTAGCTCATCAGCTGCACTTTAACAGGGTTTTCAGTTCCTGCTTATTGTATAGCCTCCGTCCTAATAGTTTGATGTTTTAGTTTTGGGTGTTCCTCTAATGAATACCCTTTTTTGGGTCAAGGTCTTATAGAGGTCCAATAACAAGGTGGATATCATCCTGGCTTAACCATTTTTTAATCTTGAAACCTTGATAAGAAGCACTTAATTTTCTGAGCCTGGGATCTCTCATCTATAGAATGGGCCAATTACAATTTCACAGAATTATTAAAAAGAATATGTACATTTACATGCAAAATACCTAGCATGTATCTGAAAATATGTTCATTGTTGTAATCATGCTGACTCTTTGCATTCCAGAAGCACTGATTAAAATCATCTAAACCTATACACTATTTGCTTGTTTTTTTACCCTTTCACGTAGACTATTTTCACAATTTTTTGAAATTAAACTTAGCTTTCCCCTCAATATACCTGCATGATAAGAATTATAAATCATTTTCAATCATTTAAAACTTAGATTGCCATCAGAAATATGAATCACAGGTCTGGAAATAGTAAAAGTTGTTTGTATATTTGAACTACTGTATTACCCTCTAATTTACCCTAAAATAATTGCTCTGTCTTCCCAGTTGTTCTAGGACCTTTTTTCTTTTTTGGCTCCCATATGGTTCTTGGGACCGATAGGCACAAAGTCAGAACAATGACAGTTGGAACTGGGTGACTATTCCATTGAAAGTCAATTGAATTTCAATTTCCTTCAATGGGGAAAGCCAGGAGGAACCAATTATTGTTGCTTTTACATTGTGCAATTTTACCTCAGGCACCACTTAGGATCCAAATGAAAACATTTCAATTCCTGCTTATTACTTTCTTCCTGATAAAACACCCCCTTTCTGTGGCTCCTGAAAATAGTGCTTTATCAGGGGGAAACTCTATTAAATACATCTTACCATCTTGTTCATATTAACCGCTATTAAAAAGAAGAAAGATACACAGGGACCAGTATTCCACAGAAACCTGTTTACTGTGTCTTGCCAACCATTTGTGTAGCATTGTTCCAATTTCCACTTGTCACAACCACTAACTCGAGAAGAAAGTCAGTACAATTCCCTTTCTCTTTGTGACATCAATTCCCAATCTGGAAGAAATCTCATCTCCATGCTGAGTTAGCTCGCATCTGCCACAACCCGGGATTTTTGTGAGGCTATTGGCACAAGTCACACATTTCCACTGTGAAGCTTGGCATGGGAAGGGAGTGAGAATGTTGTTCCCCTAGCAGTCATTCAGGGACACAGACTGTGACAGCCAGAGCCACCTAACAAGCTGTGAAAATTTCAGCCACCTGAGGAGCTGCGAAAGACAAAGATGGTGCTAGTTGAGGATCTGTGAGCCTCCAGGAGTCTCCAGAGAAGCTGCAAATATCTTAGGCCCTCATGTCAGCGAAGAAGCAGTGTGCTTTGAACTGAGTAACGATGTCAGCAGGGACCAAAAGACATAAGAAGTGAAAATAAACTCAATCATGTTAGAAAAATGACTGTACCAGGGTGGGATACCAGCCATGCCTAGCCGTTACACCCTGGGTCTACTGTATGGAAAGAAGACAAATTATATAATGAGAATAGGAGGAAACTTAAGCACCAAACATAACCAGAGCCTAATAATTGAGTCAATTTCTAAGCCAGACTCTTGATACTGTGGCTCAGCATGAGAAGAGCCTATAAAAAAAAATACAAAACTCTGGGGTAGTACAGGATGCAAGAAAATGTGCTGCCTCTTTCCCAGTCCCCTCTTGTGTTGAAGAAGTAACCAGAAGTTTTAATGGGTCATTACTTCTCCTTATGTTCTGCAAAATAGACCTAGTCTGCCCAGGACACATCTGGTACACTGCCTTCCCCATAAGCCCTCTGAATATCCCTGTTCTTTTGTCCCAGTTGGACATGAGACTGTCACACAGATACAACTTCATCACAGCATCGCTTTTCATGCTAGTGTGAACCTCATCCCCAGCTTTGGAGAATTTAAAGGGCAATATCAATTATCTTTTCAAAGCTGTTTCACATCATTGGAGAAGCTTTGAAAATTAGATTTAAGTCCCTGTTGTCAACTCGTCTTGGGGTTATGCTAGGTCTTGAATCTGGCTGTTAGCCAAAGTATTGATGGGAAGTAAAGGACAACTTTGAACTTTGCTCTGTGGGTTTGCCCTACTCAAGAAACCAGAACACTGTTGAGATTGTTACAAAGGTCCTCTCTGAAGACTTACTCTCCTGTTCTTTTTGTGATCTATAATGGAAACTAATTGTAAAAGGAGTCAAGAAAGAGAAGTCTCACAACTGCTTTCAGAAATTTAGGAAGGCTTTCACTGTAGAGAAGTAAGAAACAGGACTTTTGTCTTTGTGATTCTTTCTCTTAAATTGTAAAGGAGGAAGCTGGGAAGGTGACTGAGTAAAGTGCTTACATTAAGCATCAGAACCTGACTTGAATCCTGTAACCCACATGAAAGCCAAGTCCACTTCCCTTCTTTAAAATTTCAGCACCGATAGGATGATGTATGAAGACAGACAGAGCAGCAGGTCTAGCTGGCCAGACAGCCTATCCCAAATAGAAAGCTCTGATTTCAGTAAAGGAACTTGTCTCAAAACATAATGTGGCCAGAGATAGAGGAAGACATTTGAAGTATAACTTTGGCCTTCACACATGGATGCATGGATGAGTGTATACTGTAATAGTTTAACAGCAGAGGGTACTTGGCTGGTTGGAGCCAAAGGGCATCACAAAGTCACATCATGCAAAGGGGAGGTTTATTGGGAATCGAGGTAAGAGGCAGCCTCTGAGCAAGAGTGGAAGGAAAAGAGAAAGAGGGGTGGGAAGGGCTTGGTTTTTATAAGGAGATATAGCACATGCACATAGGGAGAGTACAAAGTAGCTGTAGTAGTCACAGTGTCATATCTTGGCTGCTGCTGCTGCTGTGTTCTGGATATCCCAGAGGGTAGGCCAGTATAAATGCCTGAATTGATGCAAATATGTGTGCTAACTTTAAAAGTTTTTTGTATTTTCAAAACAAGGGGACCAAATACGAATGAAAACAGATGGCCCAGGTGATCCAGCATTTCAAAATGTCTCCTCAGACTTCTACAAACACAACAGCTTCAAGGCTGCTGGTTGAGATGATACAGCCTCACAGAATACTGCAGTCAAGACTTGACCATAATCCTAAATTTTTTCAGGGTCCCCCAAAGATTACCAGTGCCCCCAATCAGCAGGAAGTAGTCTAGAGAACTATACCCACATTCCCAAAAAAACTGGATTATGGATACTTATTGTCATTTAAGCAGGGTTAGTTACAAATTGTTATTGGTAATGGTCAGAAAAATATGCTAAACAAAGGAGATTAGAGTCAGGGATCTCATTCGACAAAGAAAAGGGGGATATAGAAATGATAGAATAAAAGGTTAGATTATTGATTTACTTTAAAACAAAAACCAACCATTAATCTTCCATATTTTACATTGGTATGGATTTGGGTTTATTAATACAAATTTAAAGTTAATTTTCTTACACTGTATGTATATTTCTACTTTTATTTGGGGTATTATGTTTATGCAGCTCATTTAAAAATGTAATTTGTAATTAAGAAATACAGCTTAACAGTCATCTATAATAGTGAACTTATAGTCATGGTAGGTATGTTTTCAAAATCATACGGAGATACATTTCAGATAGATAGGTAATCTTCAAACACTTCAAAGACCTACAGAATATGACATTTAAAATGTTTTAAGAACTTAGACTTTTCTCAACAGTGAGACATGTCTGCTCCTGGCAGTACCAATTACTTCAAAAAAGATGATGGGCACTGAAGAGACTCCATATGGAGTTTGTTTTCTTTATAGCAAAAGCTAGCCATGTGGACAAAGAAACTGCCCTTTTGCCCCAATTGCTGACAGTTACTGTCTAAACTGGACCAGCAGAACACAAGAAAGGTGATTGCCAAACCAAGACAAGATAAGACAGTCCTTCAAAGTTCCCTGCTTCACAGAAAAGTCTGTCAGATATGCTAGGCCTGTAGGCCAGAGTTGGATGCCCTAACGTTGCAGAGCAACTTTGTGTAGCTAGAGTTTTCCTGCCTTGCCCACAGTCAGGACAAATCTCTGTCACCCGCCAGTCCCACAGCTGCTCAGACCCAACCAAGTAAACACAGAGACTTATATTACTTACAAACTGTATGGCTGTGGCAGGCTTCTTGCTTACTGTTCTTATAGCTTAAATTAATCCATTTCCATAAATCTCTATCTTGCTATGTGGCTCGTGGGTTACCGGCATCTTCACATGCTGCTTATCATGGTGGCGGCTGGAAGTCTCTCCCTCCGCCTTTCTGTTCTCTCAATTCTCCTCTCTGTTAGTCCCACCTATTCTTCCTGCCTGGCCACTGGCCAATCAGTGTTTTATTTATTGACCAATCAGAGCTATTTGACATACAGACCAAGTCACACTTTGTGTGACTATCCAGACAGCTTGATGTTCCTACCATTATATAACATTTCATCCTTCTGGGGTCTTTAATGGAGATGAAAACTAAATAGTTATAATTATAGCTTTCCTTAGTTATAATAGAAAGTAAGTTAGATACAAACCTTTAGACTTGCCAGGATAAGATAGATAATTACTTTCTCTAATTTTTCCAAATGTAAATGGATTGGATACTGTTACTGTTATTCTTACTTAATAACTGTTTTTGTTGTATATAGTTTTACTCTATTAAGGTTAAAGCCTTTTTTAATTAGACAAAAGGGGGAAATGCTAGGGAACAATTCTTTTCTACACTGTGAATATGTATTACTTTCGTTGGTTAATAAAAAGCAGACATACTGGTAGCTGGGCAAGAAGCTACATGGGAAAGCCAAACTAAGAATGATGGGAAGAAGGTGGGAAGAGTCAGGAGAGACACCAGCCAGCCTACTGAGCAAGCAGGACATTTAAAAATGAGGCAACAAGCCATGAGCCATGTAGTAAAGCATCAATAGAAATATGGATTAATTTAAATGTATGAGTTAGCCTGAGCTATCAGCCGAGCATTCCTAAGTAATAGTCAGCCTCTGAGTCTGTTATTTGAGACTGAGCAGTCAGGACAAAAAACGTCCAATTGCACCTGGTACTTGACAAATGTATCCTGACTTGCAGGCTCATCAATTCTTCATCTCCACAATCATGTACTACTTTCTCTGTGCCCACATCTTTGTCTAAATTTCCCGCTTTTTGAAAAAGAACCATTATTTGGAAATAAGCCTTTTTCTAAGGTTTATTGTCTACATCTTACTTTGATCACTTCTTCAAAGACCCTATTTCCAAATAAGATTTTATTCACAGATTACAGTGATTGTGATGTGGGGTATTATCCAAATCAGCACATCACACATGGTAGTATCCATGTAAAGGGAAGTGGTTTTCTTAACGAGAGTAGCCAGGAAACTCTGAAAAGTCATTTTTTAAGGTAATGAGTTTAAATGAGAACATTTCAGTTAAGGAACAATTCATATAAACATAAGCAAGTCTGGACCAGCTCCAAAAAGCAAGCCAAGAAAGTGAATGTGAGACCAGATTTCTGGGTCAGTGTTCAAGAGGCAGTTGTCCACACATTCTCCAGGATTCAGAGCTAGATTTTAATTCTGGCTTTTCAGTTAATGGGCTGTGTGATATGGTCCAGACCTTTATCCAATTGAGCATTGCTTCCTTCTCTTCTCAAATGATAGAAGTACTAAAGGATTTCTTTAAGTTATGTCCCAACTCTAATGAGCTATAATTTATTAATTTGCTCCTAAAAATTCTATCAAATTTAGTTTTCAGAAGCTCAAGGATCTTCTAAACTTAATCAAACAAATGTGTACAAACATGGCCAAGCAGCAAAATCCTTTGAACTCTTTGTTTTATTTATCACATAGACTGGGTTCTTTGGAAATCCTGGGGGTTTTTTTTTTTGTTTGTTTGTTTGTTTGATTGATTTATTGTTTGTTTGGTTGGTTTGTTTTTTGTTTTTGACAGAAAGTTGTCTCTTTTTTTCCCCACCTTTATTCCATATGGTTCTCTGCCCATGACCACAGCTGTAGGGTTTCCACTTTGTACAACCCCAAAAGGCATTTCTATTGCAGTCTGTGTGAGTCTCTAAAGAGTGTTATTTACAAAAGTTACAGTTCTTTAGACTGCACCTACAGAGATCCTATAGTGACAAGGTTGTGTGAGCTGAGCAAAGGCTGGCCCTAAACAGCTGACTGATCAGGATCTGAGTAGAACTAATGCTCATTCTTGAACATTTAGAACTGATGATAAAATATACTACACTCTCTTGATTGCTCTAATTAAAGAAATGTAAAAGTGAAATGTAGTTGGAATTTTCTTTGGGCTGTCAACCAGCTCCCAAATAAAGACACAGCAACTTATTATTAATTATGAATGCTTGGCTTTAGCTTAGGCTTTTTCTACTAGCTGCTTTAAATTAATTTAACCTGTTTCTGCTCATCTACATTTTGCTCCAGGGCTTCTTACCTTTTTTTTCATTCTGTATGTCCTACTTTCCTGCTTCCTCCATGTCTGGCTGGCTGACCCCTGGAGTCTCCCTGATGTCTCTGTTTCTTTTTCTCCCTCAAGCCTCCATTCCTCTTACTACTTACTCTCCCTACCTGGAAGTTACACCTATACTTTCTTCCTCACCATTAGCTATTCAGTTCTTCATTAGACCAATCAGGTGACTTAGGCAAGCAAAATAAAGCAACGACACATCTTTAGATAATTAAACCAATGCAGCACATCTTTACATAGTTAAACAAATATTCTGTGACACAAACAAATGCAAAACACCTTTGCATAGTTGAACAAATATTCTGCAATAGTGAAACTTACAAAGCTTCTGTGTGCATCTATAACATCTATAAGCTAAGCTAACATATGTGAAAAACATGAGAAGAAAGCAGGTTAAAGAAAGTTTAGAGAGAGGCTCCCACATGAGTTTCTTCTATGTAGAGTCATCATAAACGTCAAGGGTATTTGGTACCAGGATTCTTTGTTAAATATTTAGAGTCAGTGTGAGAATATTTTGGGTAATTTTTCTCCAGGAAGCATCACTTTATAAGATTCTTGTGTGTTGGTTCTATCTTTACATGTTTGATCTGCTGTGAACCAATGGCATGGTAGGTTCTTTCCATCATAGGTCTCATATGGGTACACCAGAAAGCCATTTGACATAAGTCTATGAAAGGATAATTCCTCCAGCCTTAAATTAATTACTCCTGAGTAAAGATGATGTCTAAGGAGCAAATCTAAGGATTATGAAGCTACCCATAACATTTTAGGAGAAAATAGTTGGTTTTCCATAATATTCTGGACACCTAGATGGTGAAGTCAGTCTAGCTCAAGTCCAGAGTTAGGATTCTTCACTTGGCAGGCCATAATAGAATCATCACATGCATAATAAGGCATTGATGAGTACTGAGAAACTCGGGCCTGTGCCCACTTGCATTTTCCAAACAGTTCAGCCCTACATCAAATGGACGCAGTGTTCATGTCCATCTTTTAATCTAGAGTAAGTCAAGGGTTGGTAAAGACCAGCATGGCTGCCTCATGTATGTTTTATCTCTCTCTCTCTCTCTCTCTCTCTCTCTTCTCTCTCTCTCTCTCTCTCCCTTGATTCATATAATGTCTATGATTACATGTATGTATATGTACTACATGTGTGCTTGGTGAAAGAAGAGGTCAGAAGAGTGCATCAGATCCCCTGGTACTGGAGTTATAGACAGTTGTGAGCCACCATGTAGGTGCTGGGAACTAAACCCTGGTCCTCTTCTAGAGTAGCAATACTTCTTCACCCCTGAGCCCCCTATATACTGGTTTTCAATAGAAATTTTTCACTAATGCATCTTTTTAAAATCACTTGGCACTATTATTATTGAAGTGATCAATGAAATGATAAATATCTTTGAACATATATCTTATTCTCTTTTCACAAAATTGGTCTCAATTTAAAAACACCTTAGAGTGAGATTATTTATTTATTAAAAACATTCCTTTGGTATTTTTCTATATGCTTTGAAAATGTTTATTTTTTAAATTTTAGTTATTAATTACATATAATTTTGTGTATCTAAGTGTGAAAGTAATGCCCAATGAGACCAGAAGAGAGTGGTGATCCCTTGAATTTAGAGTTACAGGAAAGTGTTAGAAGCTCAACATGCTGGAAATGGAACTCAGGTTCTCTGGAAAAGTAATATGAGCTCTCAACTGCTGCACCACTATAGGCAGACTATTTTTCCAGCCCACCAGTTCTCAAATAACCAAAAAAGAGACTTAATATTAATTATAAATGCTCGGCCAATTAATAACTCAGGCTTATTAATAACTAGATCTTACAACTTCAATTAGCCCATATTTCTTATCTAAGTTCTACCACCATTGCTCATGGCTTCTTACCTCATTTTGTACATGTCCTGCTTCCTCCAGGACTAGCTGGTGACTACTCAGACTCCACTTTCTTCTCAGCATCCTCCTAGTCTGGCTGTTCTGCCCAATCTCTTCCTGCTCATCTATAGGCCAGTTAGCTCTTTATTAATCAATGAGAATAATACATATTTACAGAGAACAAAGATTGTTCCACAGCACACCATCACTCTAGATCATCTATAAACTTTTAAGATAATGAATAAATGTGTTTTGAACCTGGATTGCCAGAGCTAAGTTTCTAAAGTACAGAAATCCCAAGAACTATATGCAAGAAGTTACATATGTCACTAATACATATAATGACAAATAACCCTGTCCCCTTTCCCTTGTCCCCTTCCTCTTCTCTCTTGTCCCATATCACCTTTACCACCACATCCTAGCCCATTCTATCACAGACCTCCCCTTTTTCCCTTCTGAAGAATGACACCTGCAAGGTCATTTGCTGCTGTTTTCCTGACTGAGTCAGAAAGCAGCCACTTTAACTTTTCTTCCCTGCTTAATGAAGGACCTCTCTGTGAAAATAGTGTTTGAGTGTGGCTTGTGCCTAATCCATGGTCTGGAAGATAGCTGTTGCTGTGCAGAAGTCCCCTTCAGGGGTGACATGCATATAAATTTAGATATCTACAAAGGTTTGAAGCATCTGATTCCCCCAGAGCTGGGGTACAGGTGAAAAGCCTAAGCTAGGTGCTAGAAGCTGGACTCCAGTTCTCTGTTTGAACAACTCAGGCTCATAACTGCTTAGTCACCTCTTCAGCCTTGAACCCTTTCTTGGTTTAAGCTTTTCCATCTAAAAATACACAGCCTAAGCAGGATTGGATTTCATTCTCTTGACTTCAAACATTTCAAGGAATACAAGAACTAAGTCAGTCTTTAGCAGTTCATTTGCCCCTCTCCCCTATGGGTCTCCAGAATCGTTCTGCCTTCTGCCCTAATGGGCTTGCCACCTGACCTCCATCCCTTGGCCTCCCCTCTTTGATGGGCCAGCTTATTTAGTCTTTCATAACCTGCTCCCCATACGTCAACTCTCTTTGCTGTGAAAACAACCCTGGGCTTGAAGTTCCTTTTCTACTTTGATTGCTTTCTGCAGAGAATTTGCCTTTGTTGCTTTTATGGTTTTTCTCTCTTGGAGAGAGAAAAGAATGCAAAGGAGCTAACTGGGCAGAAGGGGGGCGGGGAAGAAGAGCAGGACAGTGAGGGCTATGCTATGCTGCATTCTGTGGGAAAAAGAAAAGTCCAGCAGTGTTAGCACAGATGAAGCTCCCACTTTACTGAGCATACTCATTATGGGAACAATATTATCAAATTAGCAGATGTCTCAAGGGTGCACTATCCTTTCCAGAAGTGCTGCTTCTGAAGGTGAACATATAGGAAGATGATATTTAAGTATTGCATAAAAATAGGTGTATCTGAAAATTATAAAAATCTAATTTCAGCTAATACATTTACAAAATCATAGGTTCTGAGGTCAGAGTATTCAGGTCTTATGGTTAGCTCCATCATAGATGGCTACTGCTACGCCCTCATTTCTATGGTGGAGTAATCATAATTCTCTGCAAGAGGGCAGTACAAAGGCCAACTGGGTAAACAATAATAATCATAAATTTTAGCTCTATAATGAGAATTATGATGATAAATTGTGAATGATTTTTATAATTTTTTAACATGCCTAATGCTAAGCTAACAGGTTTTTTTACATATAATACTCAATTCATACAATAACTTGTTAGATAGAAATGATATATATTAACTTCTTAGCAGACTATCTGGCCTATAATCAGGTTTCATAAAGAGTAACTAAAATAATAATTATTGCTTTAAGTGGTATTGTTACGATTAGTGAACGTTATAATAATGCTTATCCTTGTTGGAAGCATTTTTACCACAGGCAGAAATTACAGAGAATGGATATGGATGTTTTAGAACTGTAGTTAGTGTATGCTGTTTCACTAAGATTATAAGTGATAAGATTTTTATAAAGAACAGGGAGGGATGAATCCCAAATGAGAAATAAAATATTCTCTCCGGAGAAATAAAAAGTCAGATTTTGACATGAAAAACTAGTTTACATTAACAGGTTTTTAGCAAGGGAACAGGTGACGCCCAGTGTCTTATATTTTTCTGCTTCCCAGATCAAGGTTTCTGTTACTTCTTCAACATGCCCACCCCCAGAATCACCACACCTTGAAGTTTCTGAAGATATCAGTTAAGAGAAAGCAGAGAGAGAACTGCTCCTTCAGTTCACTCTTTGCCCAGGTTACCAGACTGGGAAGACTTCAGCTGTTTAGAGGCTTTGTGACCCAGCTGCTTATTGCCCTAGCAAAGACTCAGCCGACTACCGCTCGAAAGCCCACTGTTTGGTTTGTGCAATAAGAAATAACTATTGTAAATAAGTTTTGGACAAAATGTGAAATCTAAATTAAGTATGAAGAAACGGAATTAATTCTCTCCTTTTGATGGAGAAGTAGGGAGGACAAGGGGAGACACCAAGGCTTTCCTGAACCTGGTTGCTTTCACACAACCCTTGACCAATCAGAATTCCCCCCCACTTACGCTCAGATTAACCAACTAAATTCATCCAAGCTTGAATTGTAGTTTACATTTGAATGGGACCAGATTGGCTTATTCCCAGGAGATAGATATATCGCCATTCCCAGAACACAACCTGACAACCCATTCTGAGGACACTTCCCTTCTATGGTGAAGAAGGTCTGAACTTCTCAATTAATTCTGCTTGCTAGCATCCATTTCTTCTACTATCCTCACATGTCATTCTTCAGAACTGTGAGACAGCAAATTCAGTTCTGGTGCAAGAAATCAGCAACATGACCCCTCCTTGGATTCTGTCCCCCCTCTCCCAAGCCCCCACTTTGCTGGGACCCCTTCCCAGGCCCAACTAGTTGCCACTCCCCTACCCCCACTGCTGGGCCCTACCCTCAACCTCAACAGACTTCTGACAAGTAGGCCAGAACAGGTGAGTGACCCACCTACCCTCAGAACTGTACCTTTCCCTGGATTCTGTCCTCTGTGTGACCCTTCCCCATGCCATCCTAGTTCATCTCTAGTCCTGCTGCTGCTAGGTCCTGTCCCCAACCCCAGTGGTCTTCTGCCACTGAGGTGAAAAAGACCTCTGCCACATCAACCACAACCAATGAGTGACCAACCTCCTGTGGCCCACTCCCACTCATCTCAGCACACATAAGACCAACGTCCTGACCAATACCTCCTACCTCATCATCCTCCCCAAGGCCATCACTTCCCTAGAACTCCAGCACATTACATAGGCCCAGACACAGTCCACACCAGTTGGAAGAACAACCCCAGAAGCTCTACCTGAGGCCAGGTTGGTCCTATATACCACAGAAGAAGACTCAGGCTTTACTGGAGGCCAGGCCTGATCTAGAGACCCAAGAAGACGTTTGTTTTACCAGAGGCCAGATTGGCTCAAGGAATCAAAGGCCTCAAAAAACCCAACAGAGACACACTATACTAGACCTGAAGACTCACCAGTCACCAGAACCCTTGGCCACTTTAAGACCAGAGAGGAAACAGAAACCAAGGAACAAAATATCCATCCAACAAAGACAAACACAGGAATCAACACCTAGACCTATAATCATCCCAAATCCAGATACCTAAATGCCAGAGTAAGAACATAATAACAGAAAGGGCAATATGTCACCACCAGAGCCCAGCTAGCCTACTCCAGCAAGAGCTGAACATTCCAACACAGCTGAACCACAAGAAAAGGACCTTAAAAATAACTTTATGAAGATGATAAAGGTCCTTAAAGAGGAAATGAAAAAAAATCCCCTAAAGAAATTGAGGGGAGAAAATTTAAGGAAATCAATAAATCTCTTTATATCAAGAAAACCAAGAAAAATCAAAGTTGACACAAATAAATAAAATGGTTCAAGACCTGAAAATGGAAATAGAAGCAATAAAGAAAACACAAACTGAGGGAATTCTGGAAACAGAAAATCTGGATAAGTGAACAAAAACTAAAGGTGCAAGCATTACCAATAGAATACGAAAGATGGAAGAGAGAATCTCAGGCATTGAAAATATGCTAGAGGAAATAGATTCATTGGTCAAAGATAATGTTAAATCTAAAAATCCCCTAAAGCAAAACATCCAGGAAATCTGCGACACTATGAAAAGACCAAACCTAAGAATAATAGAAATAGAAGAAGATTCCCTGCTTAAAGGCTCAGAAAATATATTCAATAAAATTATAGAAGAAAATTTTCCCAACCTACAGAAGGACATACCCATAAAGGTACAAGAAGCTCATAGAACATCAAATAGATTGGACCTGAAAAAAAAAGTACCCCTTCACCACATAATAATCAAAACACTAAACAAAGAGTTAGAAGAAAGAATATTAAAAGCACCAAGGGGAAAAGGTCAAGTAACATATAAAGGAAGATCTATTAGAATCACACCTGACTTCTCAACAGACACCCTAAAATCCAGAAGGGCCTAAACTCATGTCTTGCAGACTCTAAAAGACAACAGTTACCAGTCCAGACTACTATACCAGACAAAATTGTCTATCACCAAAAATGGAGAGAACAATATATTTCATGACAAAATTAAATTCACATAATATCTATCCACAAATACAGCCCTATAGAAGGTACTAGAAGGAAAGCTCCAACAACAGGAGGCTAACTACACCCACAAGAACACAGGCAATAGATAATCTCACATCAGTAAACCCAAAGAAGGGAAACACACACACACACACACACACACACACACACACACACACACACAGCCACCAACAACAAAATAATAGGAATTAACAGTCATTGTTCATTAATATCCCTCAATATCAATGGACTCAACTCATCAATTTAAAATAAAAGGTTAATGGAATGGAAAAGAAAACAAGACAAGAAAAGGAGATCAAGGGGATACAAATTGAAAAAGAAGAAGTCAAAGTATTACTATGTGCAGATGGCATAATAGTATACATAAATGACCCCAAAAATTCTATCAGGGAACTCCTAGAGCTGATAAACACCTTTAGCAAAATGTCTGGATACAAGATTAACTCAAAAAGACCAGTAGCTCTCTTATATACAAATGAAAAAAAAGGCTGAGAAAGAAATTAGGAAAACAATACCCTTCAAAATATCCACAAATAAGATAAAGTATCTTGGGGAAACTCTACCCAAGCAAGTGAAATTCCTATATGACAGGCCCTTCAAGTCTTTGAAGAAAGAAATTTGAAAAGATATCAGAAGATGGAAAGATTCCCCCATGCTCATGAATCAGTGGGATTAACATAGTAAAAGTATCCATTTTACCAAATGTAATCTACAGATTCAATGCAATCCCCAGCAAAATTCCAACAAAATTCTTTACAGACCTTGAAAGAACAATACTCAATTTCATATGGTAAAACAAAAAACCCAGGCTACCTAAAACAATCCTGTATAATAAAGGAACTGCCAGAGGTATCACCATCCCTAATCTCAATCTCTAATACAGAGCTACAGTAATACAAAAGCATGGTATTGGCATAAAAACAGACAGGTAGATCAATGGAAATGGAGACCCAACATAAATTTACACACCTATGGACACCTTATATTTGACAAAGAAGGCAAAATTATACAATGGAAAAGAGAATCTTCAACAATTGGTGCTGGCATAGCTGGATGTTGACATATAGAAGATTGCAAATAGATCCTTATCTATCACCCCGCACAACACTCAAGTCCAACATAAAGACCTCAACATAAATCCAATTACACTGAACCTGACAGAAGAAAAAGGGGGAATAGCCTTGAACACACTGGCACAGGAGACAACTTTGTGAATAGAATACCAGTAGCACAGACACTAAGATCGACAATTAATAAATGGGACCTTATGAAACTGAAAAGCTTCTGTAAAGCAAAGGACACTGTCAATAGGACAAAATAGCACCCTATAGAATGGGAAAATATCTTCACCAACTGCACGTCTGACAGAAGGCTGATATCCAAAATATATAAATAACTCCAGAAACTAGACAATAAGAAGCCATAAATCCACTTTTTAAAAAATGAGGTACAGACCTAAACAGAGAATTCTCAACAGAAGAAACTCAAATGGCTGAGAAACACTTAAAGAATTCTTTAACATCCTTAGCCATCAGGTAAATGCAAATCAAAACATCTCTGAGATCCCATCTTATACCTGTCAGAATGGCTAAGATCAAAACCACAAACGACAGCTTTATGCTGAAGAGGATGTTGAACAGGGGGCATACTCCTCCATTCCCCGTGAGAGTACAAACTTGTACAGACACTTTGGAAATCAATATGGCAATTTCTCAAAAAAATGTTAGTCAATCTACTCCTAAACCCAGCTATACCACTCTTGGGCATATACCCAATGAATGCTCAATCATACCACAAAGACACTTGCTCAACTATGTTCATAGCAGCTTTATTCCTAATAGCCAGAACCTGGAAACAACCTAGATGTCCCTCAACTGAAGAATGGATAAAGAGAATGTGGTATATTTACACAATGGAGTATTACTCATCTGCCTAAAAAAAAAAAAAGTGACATTAGGAAATTTGAAGGATGGAACTAGAAAAAAAATCATTCTGAGTGAGGTAATCCAGACTCAGAAAGACAAACATGGTATGTGGGGTAACCATGCTACAATCCACAGACCCATAGAGGCTAGGTAAGAAGAAGGGCCTGAGGAGGGAATCATGGATCTCCCTGGAAAGGGGAAATAGAAGAGATCTCCTGGGTGGACTGGGAGCAGATGGGGATGGGAACTTGAGGGGTTGGGTTGCAGAGTGGACAGAGCGGGAGAGTACTGATGACATGACTGGAAAGGGAGGGGGCATTTAGGGGTCATGTAGAAACCTGATGTAAGGGACATTCCCAGAAATCTACATGGATGACCTCAGCTACAACTCCTAGCAATAGTAGATACATAGCCTGAACCGGCCACCTCCTGTGATCAGACTGGTGACTATCTCAATTGTCATCAGAGAGTCTATCAGTAGTAACTTATGGAAACCGATGCAGAGATCCACAGCCAAACATTAGGATGAGCTGGCTCCTGAAATGCTGCTGAAGAGAGGGAGGAAGGATTGTAGGAGCCAGAAAGGTTAAGGACACCGTACGAAAACCCACAGAAACAACTAACCTGGCTTGTAGCAGGAATCTTAAAAGTTCTTATTGATAAAATCAAACCCGAGGCCAGTTATTGGGGTGAACACTGGTAGGGCAGAGAGACAGAACAAGCCACAGCTATCTCACCTCGCCGGATCCTCAGCTGGTCTTGTCTCCTTAGACTGGAGGCCTCTGAGTCCTCATCTGGAATGGGTCTCAGCTGAATTACTGCTCAAAAGCCTGAATGTTTAACCAGCCAAATGCTTAACCAGCCAAATGCTTCTAGTTTCTGGTCCTCACGCCTTATATATCTTTCTGCTTTCTACCACCACTCCCTGGGATTAAAGGCTGGCTTTCTGGGATTAAAGGTGTGTGTCACCATGCTTGGCTGTTTCCAATGTGGCCTTGAACTCACAGAGATCCAGAGGGATTTCTATATCTGGAATGCTAGGATTAAAGGCGTGAGTGCCACCATTTTCTAGCCTTTGTATCTAGTGGCTGTCTGTTCTCTGACCCCAGATAAATTTATTAGGGTACACAATATTTTGGGGAACACAATACCACCACACTGGCTCATAGGAACTCAGAGTCTGAACTAGCAACGAGGGAGACTACATGGATCTGACCTAGGCCCTCTACATATATGTGACAGTTGTGTAGCTTGGTCTACTTCTGGGACTTCTAACAATGGGAGCATAGGCTGTCCCTAATGCTTTGGCTGGCCCTTGGGAACCCATTCCTCATAGTTGGTCACCTTGTCCAGCCTTAATACAATGGGAGGTGCTTAGTGTTACTGTAACTTGATGTGCCATGCTTTGTTGAGACCCATGGGAAGCGTGCCCCTTTCTGAACAAAAACAGAGGAGGAATGGATTGATGAGGAGGGCAGAAGAGAAGTGGGGGAGGGGAATGGAAGAAGAGGAGAGAGGGGAAAATGCAGTCAGGATGTAGCATAAATAAATAAAGGAAATGGCAACATAAGAAGAAAAAAAACTTTTCCTCCATTAGGAAATATTTAAGGAAGAACAAATGCCAGACTAGAAGGAAAATGAATCAAAAGAGGTAATTTGGGATAGGTTACCAGAACATATCTCCCTCTAAGAGGAGAACACAGTACAGCCCAGCTAGGAGAAACTCACTCATTGTTCAACATCAGGAAGGGAACAAAATGTTCCCAGGCTCTTTATCTGTGCTCTCTTTGTATATTCATAATGACATGGGCTCTAAACTAGTCTCTAAAGCATCCATTTCTAATTTATTTCATAATCATGGAAAGTGAGGTGTTTGTCAGGAACCACAGGCCTCTCCTAGATGGAATTTTACCATTCAGGATGTTTAGGGACCATTTCGACATTGTATTTGCATCCTGGTGACTAGAGAGTAGCTAATTATCAAAAACTGGTTGTAGAGTTGAGAATTAGGTAGCAGGGAGAAGCACTAAGAAATCATGCTGCTGAAGTGACATGGTACCAAGAAGGGAGTGTTAGTAACTGAGAAGAGGAATAAAGGAGAGGGGGAAAGACAGAGAAACAGAAAACAGTGGAGTGACTGCTGCTTTAAAGTCTAACTCTGGTTCCACCAAACTTTGTAGGGTTCTTTACACAATAGAAATTAACATCAAGGGAAATTTTGGAGTACAAGGATTTGACAGCAAGTAAAAACAAATACTCCTGACCATAAAGTAAGCATAAAATAAATCATTTTGGCTTATTTTAAAGTTTGCACTGTTATGTAGTAAGTATTTTGAGCTGTAAAGTAAATGTAAATATACTGCCTATAGCATTTCATTTTAATTGGGAGAGCAAGTGAGCAGTAAGCTTAACCCACCTAGAAGCATACGCAAAGACAATCACGTTTTCACTTTTGATCAAATATAAAGGAAAGCTTAATTTATAGGTTATTGTCACTGAATAACTTCTGTGGCTATCACAACAGAGTTCAGAACAATACAATACAAGGACAGCGTGGACTAAGGAGACGAGGTGGGGAGCATTTCCAAATTATCAGCTTGTGAAGTTTGTCAGCTCTGAGATCTGAGCACCAAGCATTCTGCAGGGATGATGAATGGGCCTCTGGTGAAGTCAGCCTCCTTGCTGGGAAGAAGCATTGGAGACATCTTTTGCATAATGAGCCCCGTGAGGGAAAGAAGTGGATAACTCCTGAACCTGCCACATGGAGTGGGTTGTTGCTAAGTCAGAAAGCAAACGAAAATAGTTTCCACTGGGGCATCTATTGCTCCTGCCCCAAATGGAAACTCGGGAACCATTTTAGTGTTGTGGGCTGAGGTGGCAGTGCAGGCGTGCGGCTTGTCAAATTAATTTATGGCTATGTGTAATTGGGTGGTTGCTTTTCCTCTAGAAAGATAAAATACCCAAGCCAAAAGAGATGGGTATCTCACTGTTTCTAATATAGAGATAAAAATCTTATTTTTAGTTTGAGCTGAAAAACACGTGGGATAGCAGGCAAAGATTAAGTTTTTGCAGCATTGTAGAGGTATGAAAAAGAAAAGAAATGGAGGATGTTAAAAAAAATCAGGATAATAAATTTTAAGAGTTAACTTTGAATCCCACCCCCTACCCACAAAGAGGAAGCACTGTTTTCTTTAAATTCTTTTAAATTACATTGAATATTTAACTAAAAATCAAATGCCTTACATTTAAATCCCTAGCTCTGTGGAAGTTTTATTTTTATTAATCCTTTTAAAGTGCATTTTATTCCAGTACTATCATAAACTCTAAGTATCAAATAATACCTATGATTAATCAAAGTAGATGGTTATAGAATATCAGATTGATTTCCAATTAAGTCTTACTTCAGGGTCTTTAGGAGAGGAAGCACTTTTGGTTAAATAAAATTGTTACCAAAATGGGAGTCTAGGAGTCTTGAGAGAGCCAGACAGCAGCACCAATCTCCAACTCTGTATTCAGTTTCTTCGCTGCTATAAAAAGAGTATGGGTGGCTGGATATGACATGGCAAACCAGGGCATATGGCACTTAAGCCCAAAGGCTTTGCTATGCACAATGTAAAGTCTGTTCTCAGTGGCTAGGAAGCAAGGATTTTAGTAGCCACAAAAGTCAATTGCCAAAGACAGTTTTGACTGTATCCTGGCAATATTAGTCCTTTGTTCTCACTGACCACAGCACCAAATTAATTGGTGTTGAAGTGTGTGGGTTAGGAGCGACCTGCTTTAAATATCCTGTATTAAAACATGCTGCATCCAACATGCTGCCCCTCTGGATACTCTGGGCACTCCTGATGTCCAGGTAAAAACAGACTCTCCTCAGCCATCAAAGACAGCAGCTTTGGTTGAATATATAACTGGAGCTCCTTCACCCGCCCACAGTCTCCCTGAGAAAACAGATAAAGTGACTCCCCCAGGCAGTCATCTGAAAGTAATCCCTAAACTGGAACCTAGACTACTATCTGAACTTGCACTGCAAATGACATCTTTAAATAGAGGTTCATATGATCTCACAGGCGTCATAGGGAAAACAAAGTGGACAGAATTAATTAGTTGTTTCAAATGTACTCTTCTGCATTAAAAAATGCACTTAAACTCATGTACTCATCAACGGTGCTGTTTTATATCTTGTTATTTTTATTTTGCTAATCTTTCATTTCCTAAAATAGACAGAGTAATTGAACAAAGAAAAAAGAGTGCCCTGCTTCTAACAAGGCAGGCTTAGGAGGATATATTTTTAGGTTCTTTTCTGCCCCAAACAAGCAATGTAAGTGAAGTGAGCTAAGACTTTTTCTGGACCAAATCAGTAAACTACTACTGTGCTTCCAGAAGACACCCCGAAGCCTGATGTACCTCCCTTATTTGCTGTTCTTGTCATAGACTAATTAAGTGCATAAAGAAGCTCAACAGGAAAAGCATTTCAACTCATACCATGGCCAAAGGATAACCTAGCATCATTTACATCTCTAGCCATGTCCAGCCTACAGGGAAACACATGGCATGGTAGCTAGCTCACTGACTTCTGATCAGGATGAATAACCTAGGGAAGACAAAAACAAATGTCAAGTCTTTTTATCTACAGCAGAGTGATGGGATATTTTTAAGCAGGTATTGTTTTAAGGCCTGTGGTTTAATAATAAACAGTAAATAGTTTGGTGGGGACGGGAGAGTGGTGTAATGAGGTATTTGTGTCAGTTGTGTGTGATGAGGAGTACACACAGGAAGAGTGTCATGGTTTAACAGAAAGCAATCAATAGCTGTTAACTCCTGTAAAGTTAAGATGGCAAGATCTTCTATTCCACCCAGATCTTGATTCAGTCTTTGCTCCTATTACAAGGAAATCCTTTCTGTTTACCTATAAATAACATTTGCAGACTCTGTGCACAGTGATAAATTCATTATGCAAGCAATAAAAGATTAGTTTTTTTCAAATCTAGAAAACGCCAAATATTCACATTTTTATTTAGAACTTCCCTGTCACATGTCCGAGAACAGAACAATTAGCACCACTGTATAAATCTTTAAAATATACCTGAAATTATTTTTTTTAACAATTAAATATGGGAGCCAGGCATGGTGGCACATTCCTTTAATCCCAGTACCCAGGAAGCAGAGGTAGGCTGATCGCTGTCTCTGAGTTCAAGGCCATCCTAGTCTACACAGGTAGTTTCAGTACAGTAAGAGCTACACAGGGAAACTCTGTCTAGAGAAACAAAACAGTTAAATATGACTTAGGAGTTAAGGTCTTCCAAATTCCTTTGGATTAGATATGTTTTACAAAGCTTGGAGAACTGGTTAAAGGAACTCTTTGCACTGACATATTCTTTAGGTATTGAAATAGAACATTTTTGTTCAGAATTAGGTGTTCATTTGCTTTTGTGGAACTTTTCCTTCTCATACTTTGTGATAGGTACTGTAGATACTTGAATAATCCATTATTCCTTTTGGTGAGTTCAAAACTCAAAGAAGCCAAAAGACAACACCATCAATACTGCAAGAAACATTCATAAGACTAAGAAGCATGAGGCAGGACAGAGAAATGGGAGACTCAAAACTAGAAATAACCAGTAAATGGAATAACCAGAACAAAAGCAGATGGTGTGTGTCAGATTATGGTTGGAGATGAGGTTGGAAATCACAGAAAAGGATCATCTCATGCTAGACTCTGACAAGCCAAAAAATTTGGACTTAATCTTGTAGAAAATGATGAAGCATTGAGGAAGTGTATATGAAGAAGAGAACTGTTTTACATCATTAACTTTGGGTTTTAATAATAGCACTGTAGCTAGATTCAGTGCAAAATATATTTGGAGGTGAATGCTGTTGTATTAATGCTTATATTTCTCCAAAATCCTGTGCTGACACTCTACCATTCTAGGTAATGTGGGAGGAGATGAAGTCTTTGAGCGGGGGATCAATCATGATTGTGATTAGTGACTAGCTTTGTACTCATGAATGAGATTGGTACCCTTTAAAAATAGGCCCAAAGGAGCATTTCCAAACCCTGTGTGCACATATAGATAGAAAGCACAGTCTACGAACTAGGAAGTGGGACTTGACTAGACAAAAGTTTCTAGTCTTTTGATCTTGGGCTTTCCAGCCTCTGAAACTATCAAATATAAAATTTTATTGTTCTAAAACTGTCCAGTTTATAGTATTTTGTTACAGTGACCAAATAAACTAAATAGATCTGAATGGAAGTTGTAAGTGGATATAGGAAACTACGAGAGCAGACAAAATGCTTCTGGAGAATCATTATGGTAGAGTAAATGTGGTGGTTGATGAGATAGAGACTATGGAACCTAATCATCACCGGGAAATTCCAATGGGCAGGGAGGAGAAATGGAAACATTCAGATAACTAACATAACTGGCGTCATTGATTAAAACAAAGCAAATATGCGTTTTAACAGAGAAACCACAGTTGTGTCTACAGATGTGGTTACATTCAGATCAGGAAGTAGAGAATTTACATCTTCTCAGCACAGCATAAATTTTTGTGGAAGAACTTCCCAAAGTATCATCTCATGCTGCCGGTTCAGACAATAGGACTGTTAGAATTGGCATGCTTAACTTACTATGAAGCCGGTCAGTGGTGGCGCACACCTTTAATCCCAGCACTTGGGAGGCAGCCTCCCAAGCGCTGTGAGTTTGAGGCCAGCCTGGGCTACAAAGTGAGTTCCAGGAAAGGTGCAAAGCTACACAGAGAAACCCCGTCTTGAAAAACAAAAACAAAAAGACAAAAAACAACAACAACAACAAAAAATAGCAACTTACTATGTATTTTTAAAGTATTGATTTTTTATGTAAAGTTTTATGATGCAAAGTAGAATGTAAAAGCTGAATAAGATAGCTTTAAAAAATACAGTTTGCCAGGCAGTGGTGGCTCACGCCTTTAATCCCAGCACTTGGGAGACAGAGGTAGGTGGATCTCTGTGAGTTCGAGGCCAGCCTGGTCTACAAAGTGAGTTCCAGGAAAAGCACAAAGCTACACAGAGTAACCCTGTCTCAAAAAACCAAAAAAATAAATACAGTTTAAGAAGCAGATGAATGTTACATCATTACATATAGATGTGAAAATTAAAATTTCTAATATTTTTATTAATTTTTTACTAGTCCTATCAAATAATGAGTCTTGTTTAACTATAGGTTATACTAACTCATTAAACATAGCTATGTTCCAGTATTTTTTTTAACTTTCTTACACCCTCTCCTACATAATAAAGGGGCTGAATAATCCCCTGGTCACAACCTAGTAAATAGCAGCAGTAGCATACAAACCCAAGGAGACATGACTCCAAAGAAAAGAACCATGATACTTCAGAATTCAGGTTGTATATTTTCTTCCACTGTATAGAGCCTCTGCATCTAGATTAGTGCCCTTTTATTTCCCTGAAATTCAGTTCTATCATATTTAAGATGTTGCAGTCTGAATCTTATTTAATATTAATGGATGAGTTATGATGCACAAATGATCATTTATATGATAAAACATTGTAAGTACTATAAAATAATATATAATTCAGAGCATTTTAATAAATAGTAATGAAAACATTTTACTGTCTTGTCAGTAATCATGTGATAATATTTGCATCAATTATAGTCTTTATTGAAACTGTCAAGAAATAATTCATTAACCAAAGTTTTTCCTTTATTGTACCGAATGAGGCTTGAGAAGGACATCAACATAACAGAAGTATAAGCTAAATTACTTACTGAATTTCATACTTTTTCCATTGTTTCTTTTATTTTAGGTAATATAATATAATGTCATTTTGTCCTTTCCCTCCCTCCAAACCTTTCTATATAACCCTCCCCTCCCTCATCTCTTTCATATTCATGAACTCTTTTTTCATTCTCAATTTTATCTTTTTAGTAGCTGCATCAAAACTAAGAAAACAATATGTCAAGTTAACTTTAAAGCATTTTGTTTCAAATATTTCATTTCTGGATATGGTTTTTATAATTAAACCTGTGATTCATGAAGACAATATAAATTGTATTGATTTTTTTCCACTTTGCCTATTCTGTCTTCAGAATTTGCTGTATATTTTTACTTACAATGCAGCTCAGCTCAAACTCTATACATTTCAGATGCTCAGTGGACCCATAGGGCAAGTAGCAATACATTGGACAGTGCAGTTCTGAGGGACTAATAACAGCCAAAACATGCTCTATCAGAAGAACTCTGCTCTAAAAGAATGCTTTGTGAAAGAACTCTGCTCTAAAAGAATGCTTTGTGTTAATAAATTAAGGCTTTGGGCTTCTGCCTTAAACAGCTTTTAAAGAAAAGAGACAAGAACATAGAGAGATGGATATAATGAAAGATGCATGCAGAAAGAAGGGAAGGAGCCAATGTTTTGACTAAACCATGATGAATCTGTGGATCAGTGGGAATATCCAGAGAAGCAGTCAGAATCAAAAAAAGAATAATCATACAAGACAGAGGGTTATTCAAAGGGAAGTTGAGTCATGACAACAGCAGTTGACTGAAAATGGCAATGGCCCAACAAAGTTGTTAAATACTCTACAATGTTACTCCAGTTTCCTGTAAGGCCTAAAGATCCTAAGTCAGAGTCCTGTCTCTTGTACTACCGAATTTCCTTTCAATGACATTTCATCACCTTAAACATGTACTATGTTAAACATTTTCAATGACATGCCATCACTTTATACACTTAGTATGTTAAATAGAAAGCAAGTTCATTTTGCACTGTGCTTTTTCTTTAAATGTATTTGTAGAATGTGTTCTTTTGGTCTGCAAAAAGTTCAGCTAACAATTTGACTTCCTTGGGTACTCCAAGACGATAAAACATCCTCTGGCTCTTTCCAGTTACTCTAAACTCTGTTACTGAAATACTCGGTCCTAGGTAACAACTAAAACTTCAGACTGCTTCTTGCTGCCTATGAGAGGTAGACAGCCATGAAAATGAGTAAATCCCCTTCTACTCTTAAGCAGGCTCCACTCCCATCCCTTAACTTCCTAACTGAAGTTTTATTTTGCATTTTTACCTCAAAGTTTGAAGCAAGGCTGAGAGAGACATTTGAAAAGCATAAAATTGATACCAAATACTTATGATGACCAGCCATTAAAACCTCCATTGTTGTCAAGTGTTCAAATTTACTTCATCCTTGGTAACCTAGGTGAATTATTCAAAGCACCCATGTGCCTCTGTTCAGCCACAGGGTACATGCAGCTAGTTCCAATGGACTCCTTAGGCAGACTTTTGACATTCTGTCATTTACTCCCACCTTCTCTGTTAGGGTCTGTTCACCATTTCATGATCCCAGGGATTAACCTGATCTAACTAACTCCATGCATGCCACCCTGAAGAAGTCTGTAGTAGAAAAAGTGGGATATTGAAAATATTTTGCATGTGGATTGGATGAGCATTACTTGGGGCTGCCTTCGGATTCTTGTCCACTTTCTTTTCCCATTGTTGATGAACCTCTCCTAAATGACTGCAGTTCAACATGCTAATATAGTAAATCAGATTTCACCTGAGTCCCTTGATGCATTGCTACTCAATCTGCATGCTATTTCTCTGTTCAATTATGTATTGACTTTTAAAGATTAGCTCTCGAAGGAGAATTGATTTTTTTCATATCCCTGTTTCGGGGGAAAGCTTTACTCTATCATACACACACTGAACAATAAGCTTTAGCTTCTGAAGGTTTTAGGCAAATTTCTTGATAATATGCTTACTGTTTACCAATACTTTGCTCTTTCTGTCCTGCATATTAAAAACCTGATGCTCAGAGACATCATTTCTAAAATGTCCTAATAAACAAGTTATGAATATTTAAATTCATGAGGCAATTTTCTTATCATTTTTTTTCTTCAGTCCACCCTAAAATATGCTATGTTTTCCACAGCTCACATTGCCTTAACTAGCTGATTCATTTATTCTTGATTTATTGTTTAGAAAGCAGGTAAATTAATATTGCCACTTGGATAGAATGACTTTTCTTTGAAATGAGACATAAGATTTCAAACACAGTGCTCACAAATGTTAGCATTGAGAGTTTGTATCTCCCCATTTTAAATGAACTTAAATTGAGTTCTGTCTTTATATCCCTTTGTTATCATATCTCTTAAAGAGTAGAATCCACTTAGGCAATGCACATTGGGTTTCAAAGGTGTCATCTCTGAACAGGCTTCATATGTCCTGTGTAGAACTAGCCAGGTCACACTTAAGATCAAGAAATCCAGTTGCACTTTCCAGAGGGCACACGGTATGTTTATGCTTACAAAGCTGAGAACAGAAATCAAGATAATTGATCTGATAACTCGGATACAATATATTACTGTTAGATGAACTCAGGTGATTTGAGCATTAATGTGTTGGTATTGAATTTTTCAAATAACTAATGTCATAAACTTCCATTTAAATTTTACAGACACATACTGTAGTAGAGCTTACGATCTTTGAAGTCCTAATTGAAGTTCAAAGGTAATGTTTAATCTAACAAAAACAGTATTATTGTGTGTTAAATACAATTCGTATTTAGCCTAACCTTAGATGGCAATTAGAAAAATTAGCAGTATTTATTGCAGAATTACTACTATGTGCCGGGCATTGTGCTAGAAGCTTTACATGAATTGCCACATACACAAAATCAACCATAATGGGACAAAACAATGCTTTATCAGAAGGACAGGGCGTATATGGTCTTGGGCTTCCTACTCATCACTCTGTACTGTATCTATGATACAGCCCATGGTGACTGTGTAATCCGGCTTACAAGTCATTTTGAAATTGTGAGGTGATAGTTTCTTTAGCATATAGATGAAAAATGTTACATTGTTCTAAAATGCTTTGACTAAATGACTACAAATTGTATTTTTTGAGTGTTTCTTTTCATATCTGTCAACCTTCAGGTTTTTGGTTGTTGATTGTATTCAGACATATTCTACACAGCTCTCTATTCAGTACTATTCCTCTGGAGAACCTTATAAGCAATTTTAATAGGGGATTTTAAAATCTTTTCCTTGTCCCATTGGTGATGTATATTTCCCCAAACACAGTGACCAAAGTAGCACACACACAGATCTCATAGCCTTGTGCTTATCATCTTTCCTCACTTCCCTCTTATCATCTTTCCCCACTTCCCATACATAGTAAATAAACCTGAGAATGTTGGAAGCTGTAAATGAACAAAAATGTTTAATGAAAATCTTATGATCTCCTTACTGATTTCCTGGGTAGTGTCACATTTTGAGCAATAGATCATCAGAGAAGTCACCAGCTAATGCATGATTTTGATATTATGATGGGAGAGTTCTTAGTGAGAAGCACTTCTCTGTAAGACTTTCAGCCCCCAGAGCCTTAAAAAATGCAAGCCAATTTCTTCAACCCTGGGTTGCTGAGAAAGATCTTCATAAGGCCCTAGGAATTGAAACACAATTCATAGCTTGAGGGGACCCTTTCCATTAATGTAGAAAGCCCGAGGCAGCAAACACAAACCCATAGCTTGTCAAAGTATATCATTATTATCTTACAAAACATTTCAATGAATTTATTTCTGCTTAAAGAGCCAAGAAATTGCTATGGGTGGAAGGAGAATTCTTGAAGGTTAGATTCATCATTAATATTTTGTTCTCAACTCCTTTCTTACCACTTCTATAAAGATTTTCATGCTCTTTTCAGCTCTTTGAGTAAAAAGAGTTGTTGTATAGTATATATAACAAATATCTGAGAAATGACTAATTACACTTATTATGTAGTACAGGGGGCCAAAAATGACCTCTTTCTTTTTCTTTTAAAAAAGAGTACCTTTTAAAGCCAGGGAGGTGGTTCAGAGTGTAAGGGGGCTTCTTGTAAAAGCACGGGGCCTTCAACTTAAACTCTAGGTCCCCACCAACTATGTTAATAAAAGTATGCCTGGGCCTTATACACCTATTACCTAGGAGGCAGTAGGGCACATGAAAACACACACACACACACACACACACACACACACACACACACACACACACAGAGAGAGACAGAGACAGACAGACAGAGTACTGAACAGTAAACACACACACACACACACACACACACAAAAAAAAATATCCTTTGACAAAAGAGTTCACACTACTTTTACTTCCCACATTCCCTTTGTGGTTACAAACAAAGATATTTTATGCCATTTTCCAGGTTATTTCTACCTGGCTATGAAGACTTGTGCTAAGAATAGCAGAATGGGGAGCTGAGTGAGTTTGCTTAGAACTTAGAACCTGCTGCCCCCAAACCAACAAATTGGGAAGCTTTTCTTCATTATCAGACACAAATTTTTATACAGAGAGGTAATTGAATGATTAGTTATCTAAAGAGCTTACTCACTAAAAGTATATGTTTGCAAGTGGCCTAGTTTTAAAGATCTGGGCTCTTCAGAAAGAGATTCACTTAAAGTGTGTGTTCTTGTAGCTCAAATGTATCACCGGAGAGGATGAACTTTCATCCCACAACACCAGTAAAAGTCAGTCAGCTCAATTCCTTGACTTGCTTTTATGAAGCCTTTAAAGCATTTACCAAAAATCAGGTGATATTACCTTTTTAACAACACTATGAGCCTTTGCAATTGACGGTCTACTCATAAGGAAAGGTAATAATACAAAGTTAAACACTTTTACCATGGTGTCAATGCAGAATAGGGCAGAGTAGGGTAAGGACAGGGCTAAATCCATATTTCATTTTCCAGTAATCCTTCCAAGAGAGCTCAAAATATTATTATATGTGTTATAAAGATGCATGACTGACATTCAGAATTTAGAGCTGTAAGTAAAAGATAATACAGGGTCCAAAAGAGACAAATTGACAGTTATCTGCCTTAAGTGAGTGGCTTGTGTTTGGTTCTGAAGACTTCAGAGAGATTCTAAACCCTGCCAAAGGCACTTCTGCACAATCCTTAAGAAAGGGAGGGAGCTGCATCTTCAGATTAAGATCAATTGGGAGTGTTCAGACTTGGTAGACACTGAAGACATTTTCAAAAAATGTATTCAATCTACACAATTTTCATTGCCTCCTTGATTGACAATGGTAACAGTAATAAAGGAAGAGTGAGTGAAATGCATTTCAAAGAAATAGTAACTTCAGTAAGACCAAGGAAATGTAGAGAAGTGAGGGATGAAGAAGAGAAGACAGAACTAAGAACAGTTACAGAAAGTTGACAAGCTAAGATGGAAGTGTAGGTTCTTCCAACATTTTGCAATTGTTTCAGAAAAAAAAAAAATGGTTCTACAACTTTTCCTGCCCTTATAAATGTCTAGGTTTATATCATCAAATTGTCCTATTACAACTCCATTAAGAGAGGAAATGTGTGCTGAAACTTTATTTGTACCATTTCTTTAAAGAAGAAAGAATGGGATGAAGAAAAAAGAAAGAGATCATTTGAATCAAGAAATAACAGAATAGATAGTGATGGATGGACTAGGTGGGTGGACTGAAATTGGAGGATCAAACAGAGAGGAGGATGATAAAGGGGGAGAGGGAAGGAAGACAAGAAGGGACAGATAAAACTAAGGGCCATTTGAGGGATTATATGGAAACTTAATACAGTAGAAGATTCTTATATCATGTATCAGGGTGATATAAATGAAATCAACAAATAATAACAGGGAAGAAAGAATCTCAGTTGCTCTTCTCTTATCACCAAATGAAGCTTCCAGTACTGGAAATGGATTACATCTAACTGAGTTGTTGGCCAATGCTGTCTCACGGGAACTGCAAAACATCCCAGAATATTCCCAAGGCTATTTATTGGTGGCTCTCCACAAACTGGTGGTAAGGTCCTATTGCTGCAAACAACACCACAACTCATTGAAAATGAAGAAGTTGAGCTGGTGCCTACCTAGAGGCTTCACTGCTGTAGACTAGTAGTCATGGTACTGGAAAGTTGTCTGCATGCTAGCAAAGGAAAAAAGTAAACCCCAACCAACTACAAATCCTTTGTTCCTCAAGAGTGACCTATGTCCAAGATACACTGATACAATAGTTGCAGAAAGCTTGAGGGATAAAGCAAATAGTATCTGCTTTGAGTTAAGACCCATTCCATGAGATGGAACCTTTACCCAATTCTGGTTGGGAGGCCAAGAACCTGAAACTAGATAGGCCAGGGATCTAGGATAAAACCAAATATGTTCTGTTAAAGGAGTGTATCAATTACTCCTAATGGCATTTTGCTATACTAAAAGATCTGTGCCTTGCTTAGTCATCATCAGAGAAACTTTCTCCTTGCAGCAAAAGGGAACAAATACAGAGATCAGCAGCTGGAAAGGGTGTAAACCATGAGAGACCTTGAAACACTCAGCCTTAAAAAGAGATGTCTCCATCAAATCCATCCCCTCAGGGCTCAGGAAACCTTCTGGAAGAGGAAGCCGAAAGAGTGTAAGAACCTAAGGGGATGGAGGACACCAAGGAATCAAGACCTTCTGGACACAACAAAGATGGCACACATATGAACTCACAGAGTCTGTGGCATATGTACAAGGCCTGCACAGGTATGCACATAGATAGAGTCTTAGAGCTGAAAGGGGGACTGGACACATGCTCTCATCCCTAACCCAGAAGAAATCTCTGATTTATAGCCACTTGTAAATGAAAAATTGGTTTTCTTTCTAGGGAGCCTCACTGAGAAAACAAACTACTTATAAGGGTAGGCTCCATGTCCACCAGGAGATGACCAAGAGAAAACAAACCCACCGGCATCTTTGGAGGTCTTTATCTCATGCTGTTATGTTGCTACAGTTTTCCCACAGCACTGTTAGGTCAGGGCATTGTTTTTTGTACCTTATAGGTCCATTGTGTGTGCATATAATAGATAGAAAGATGATAAATAGATAGATAGATAGATAGATAGATAGATAGATAGATAGATAGATAGATAGATAGGTAGATAGGTAGGTAGGTAGATAGATAGATAGATAGATAGATAGATAGATAGATAGATAGATAGAGTGTATAATGTATATATATATAGGCTTTTGGTTGGGGTTTTTATGAAATTTCATATAAGAACATGTATGTCTCTGTGTCTATATGCATTTCTTGTGATTTTTCTTTGACTGTTTTTCTTGTTTAGTTATTTTGATATTTTCTGATTTGTCTGTTTTTTTTTATATTACTTCATTATTATTCCTTAGATGACTTTTGTTTTCTAAGGAGAAACAGAGAGGGTGTGGATCGAGATGGAAAGGAAGGTGGGAAAAACTAGGGAAAACCATAATCAGGATATATTGTATGAAAAAAATCTATTTTCAATAATAGAAAAAATAATTGATGATATTTATTGAGAGCCTACTATGTGCTAATTATACCACAGGGAATTTTCATATTATTTTTCAAACCCAAAGAAATCCATATTGAATTAATTCCTAATAATATTCCAGTGTAAAAGATATTTCTCTCTTTCAGCAAAAGATCAGAAAAATCAAGTCATATGCAATTATTCCAAAGCTTGAAAGTAGTAGAGATGAAATTTGAAATTAAATTTGTCTCCTATCCATACTACTTGAAGTTGAGTGCATTTTAGGTTGACAATTGAAATATTAGTAGAAAAAAGATGGGCTGTTAATCTGTACTAGTCATGACATGCTGCATTTCTCATATTTTTACTTTTAAATATTTGATATGATATTACATAAACAACATATCAAAATATTAATTTAAATGCTGGAAGCAAAACATCACTAAAACTTAAGGTACCTGACTTGTGGATCCTTGATTTCAATTTAGTAATATTTACATTTAATTATTTTTTTATTTGTGCATTTGTGTGCACACACGTGCCTATGAACATATGTGTGCACTTTCAGAGGCATAGGTGAAGGTCATAGGACAGTATACAGCAACTGGTTCCCTCTACTATGTGGGTCCATAGCAACAAAGGGAGAGAGAGTGAGAGGGAGAGAGAGAACCATCCCACTGACCCCCTAAAACATATTTTAAATATATTCATCAAAATCATGATAATAAGTGACCTGGAAGAAAATATGTAAGAAATAGTAACTTGTCAGGAAACAAAGGTAAACCAGAAACTCCCATCAATTTGAATGTATACACTGCATCTGCACAGAGTCCCCTTACCAATAATCTTAAGCACACATGACCTTTTCTTCTAATCTATCAAAGACTTGCAAATACCATGGTTTACAGGTGCTGTGTGATGACTCTTACAGGAGCAAACTTGGATGGCAGGTGTTCACTGTCACAGTCATCCATCCCTTACATCGGACCTCCATACCTGCCCAATGCCAGAAAATACCCAGTGAAATGATCAGTGCTGAAAGAACTGTGATTTTCACCACCTTTTGTCTCTCTCAGAGGATACAGTTTAACGAGAGACTGCTGCTATCTATTTTAACCTTCTCTATTAAAAGATCCTTTCCACTGCACTCGAGTAGAACTAATATCATATTTCTCAGCCTCTTGCAGAGGAGGATGATCAATGAAATTAAGTGGATTAGGAAGAGCCTTCTCCATGCCATCCTATTTCTTACCTATAATGTCATCGTAAGAGTTGGCACTCCAGCCATCGTATTGTGACACAGGGGAGAAGAACTCTAGTTTCTTAGTGGCTTTCTCATGTTATCTACAAGTTTTGAGCTAGTGATGCATTTTCAATGTGTCTGTTATTAACTTGACCTTCATGTGAATACAAGGTAAACTGGATTGGATACTGAGTTCTTTTTTTTCCTTTTTATTAAGAGATTTTTCTATTTGTTTTACATATCAACCACTGATTCCCCTGTCCTCCCTCCTCCCATCCCCCCAGCCTTCTCTGACCCACCCACCCCCATTCCCACCTCCTCCAAGACAAAGTCTCCCCTGGGGAGTCAGCAGAGCCTGGTACATTCAGTTGAGGCAGGTCCAATCCCCTCCTCCTTGCACCAAGGCTGAGCAAAGTGTCTCAGCATAGGCACTAAGTTCCAAAAAGCTGGTGTCACTGCCTGGGGGCCCCCTAAACAGTTCAAGCTAAACAACTATCTCACTTATCCAGAGGGCCTAGTCCAGTTCCATGGGGGTTCCTCAGCTATTGGTTCACAGTTCATGTGTTTCCACTAGTTTGGCTAGTTGTCTCTGTACTTTTTCCAATCATGGTCTCGATATCTCTTGCTCATATGATCCCTCCTCTCTCTCTTGTCGACTGGACTCCTGGAGCTCTGCCTGGGGCTTGGCCGTGGCAGATTCTGAGTTCTTATTAGTTCTTAGAGTAACACATTGTCCCCCTTTACTCCAATCTCAGCTTTCAACAACAGGGTGAGAAGCAGGTAAAATGTTCTGTGGTGGCAGCTGAGTGGTCCAGATGTGAAGAATAGATAAGTAACCTTCTTCCCCATGATTGTTAAGGAGAGGAGATCATCATTCTTCCCATTTTAGGAGAGGAAAATATCTTTTTTTGATGGGAGGATGACCCCTAGAGAGAGCATAGACATATAAATATGTTTCTTACTACAAGATGTCTCTGTGGCCTGGCTTTCCTCTTTTAGAATTGGAACACTTAAGGAGATACTACTCCAGTCTTCCTATCAACCCAGGGTTAAACTTACATCCAGAGTAAAACATCTGCCTCTCTCAAATTACAGTGAACTGCACAAATGACTACAGACCTACTTAGCACAGGGGAAGAGCATCTATTCCTAGGCAAGTTGACTTGTACTGTCCACTTAATCAATTTCTGTGAGTAAGAAGCCTGGGGCTTCTGACAATACTCCAGAAGCATATACAGAACTTCTGCTTCTTCTCAGGAGCCACATCTGGACTTCTACCAGACAGAATCAACCTTCTATATAAGTTCCGTCTTCACAGTACTTCATCATCTCAGTGTCTGACTTTTTCAGATGAAAAAGACCTATCCTCCATCCCTGCCTTTTGCAAAATGTTTATTGTTGTCTCTTAACAATAGTCAGCAAATGGCCTGCTGTGTACATTGGTGGTGGTTTTCAAAGTGCATTGTTTTCTGGCCATGAATCACTGTCCTGAGATTTTCTACTTTCCCATGTGGCAGTGAACAAAACTGCATCCTGCAAAAGAGCTAGGAGCAGATGCTATGGCATGAGAGAACTGATTTCCTGCTTCAAGTGTGTTTCCTGATTGAAGATTGCATACCTAGGAGGTGAGATGAGAGAGCTATTTTATAAAAGTGTCCAGCAGATGTACTGCAGTAATCGCCACTGTATCCATCATTTACTAAATTGCACACACACTGGTGGTATAATCCAATGTAAATGATCTCATCACCCATCAGTATGAGGGCTCACAAATTCAACTTGGCCTCAAGCTAAAACTTGACATTTCAAGGTTCTCAAATCCACAGTAAGCAAGCAGTATATTAATGACTTCCAAACGTCTCTTCTTGAAACGGGACCAGCTTTTGAGAAATGCAGGTGTTTGGGATCTCGAAATAGAAGTGGCCAGCTGCCCCTGAGGTACTTGGGGCACAATTCCATGTTTCCTACCACTGATTTGGCCTTGAGGAAGGAACATTTTGTGCAGAAAGATAATGGAGTTGACACTATTTGTATTCTGGTTGTACAAATACCAAAGAATGAAATTTAAAAGGCTCATTTTGAAAGTACTCCTTCTTACAGCTTTATTGGCTGAGAGTAGAAGACATAAGGCATTTTCACACTGAGAAATCAGAACAAAGAATTGCCAGACTGGCAGGGACCTTGAGAGTCACTGAGGCATGAATCCACCCAAATAAAAACTTGTTAGACCTGAGGTGGCTTGACTAGCTTTTTTTTTTTCAGTCTGTGTTCTTGAACCCTACTAGGAAATGCAAGGCTGAACATTTGTGTTTAGCATTTTGAATTTCATAATTCTGGAAAAATTATATTCAGAATAACTTTTTTCTGCCCCTTACTTTTCACATGCCCATAATCCTATGTAGACTGAACAAGCATGTAGTCTGGGCAGAATATTCAGAATACTTTTTATGTGTGCACATATGCATAAACTTGCTAGGAATTATAATGTAAATATACAAATATATATGGAAGTTGGAATTGTATCATCATCATTATCATGAAACCAGGAAAGGGAAATTCTACTTATTTTCTCAGTGAGGAATTGTGCACACATGTAGTGTAGTGAGTAAAATTTAGATTGTCTTATGCACCATAATTTATTCTTTGTCCTCTATCCATGAAGGAGATAACACTATCTCGATGTGCAATCTTGGACAAAATAAGTATTTTGGAACTTTTGTTTTACTATAAAATGAAAACAACAGGAACTTTTTCCATGAGGTTGATATAGGATAGCAAGTGGGTGAAACGGAAATGTTCATGGACAGAATGGTTTCTCCAGAAAGGCTGTTCTGTCTTTACTGTGATTTCCTTAGAGCTTTGTGTATTAAAGTATCTAATGAGCATACATAATACAAGGAAGATTCCAATAAAGTCAATTTTCATTATATACAACTTCTTTTTCCTGAAATTCTTGATTCTTCTCCCATTGTAATTTCATTTTCTCACTTCTTTCACTACCTTTGGTTGTAATTTACAGCACTTACTCTACAATGCTGTACCACAGTATCACACTTATTCTGGGCTGTAAATGACAGATAATCAACTTGAATTACTCTTTTACAAAAGGAGAGAAGGTCTGTTTATTGGAATGATATTACAGAGGCCTGAGAAGAGAAAATCAATAAGACATAAAAAACACAAGACTCAAGGTTTTAATCTCCTCTTTCCCCAATTCCACTTACTTTTTGCAGTGATTTCTTATCTTCAAGATTCTCCATGTAGGACTGAACATGGCTGCTAACAAACATGGAACCATGGATCCATAATAACTACTCAGGCAGAAAAAACCATATCATCTATATCTATATGTGTGTGTATATCTTTCTTTGAACGTGTATATGGAAGGCTTTTGAGTAGTTTACTTTGACCACATGTCTATTAAGAAGACAGAAATGTGATTTTTAAATTGGCTCATTCAGAACCAAATACCAAGGCTAGGGTTTATTTAAAAAAAAAAAAATACCTGAAGTGAAATATGCAAACAAAATGGTCCGAGATTATTATATATTTTGTAAGTACTACTGCAATTATAGCTGTCAATTTATAAGGAAATAGCAGCATGAATAAAAATCATAAAATTATATTTACTATTTCTATGATTGGAAGAATTACAACTATGGTGAATAATGGATGTATAATCTCCATATTTTGTATTGGTTTCTCCCTTCCCTTTTCATATCAAAAATGGATGGAAAGAACTACAGACAGTGGGTAAGTGAAATACACAAAATATCAAGGGAATGAAGAGGATTGCTCATTCTCCAAATATTTTCCCATTAACATCTACATTTCTTTAATGGGTTAGTTCAAAGGCCAAAGTTTCACACCAAACAGAAACTAGCCTGGAGGAGCTAGATGAGTGACCGAGTCAAATGAAGACAGAAATGGTTGAGTGCATCCCACTTTCATTCAAAACATGCATTCAACATGGAGAAGTCTACACGAGGATTCTTAGGAGGGAGTGGCATGATATCTACAACTACAGGTATGACTGGAGATTCAGCCAGAATAGAAAACGACTGTCTCAATTAGCTGAAAATAGTTCAGTGGATTAATAACTAAATATGCACCGAAGTTTCTAAAACTATTGCTCATTTTCTAATTAAACCCTGAAACTATTCATGTGACGTATCTGAGAGCCAGAAGTAATTATTCTCATTTTGTGAATATAAGAACACAATGTATACAAGGAGGTGCAGTAAAGAAACTGCCGATGTGACCTCTCCATTATTAGGGAAGGTTTTTATTGTAGGTAAAAGAGAGAGAATATCCAGAAGCATTTGGATGAGCTCAGAACAGAGAGAAAGAGAAACAGACTGAGCATGGCAGGGGCTATCTGTGAAAGAAAGAACAGCAGGGACCAGGCAGGGGTGGGGGTGGGGGATCCTTTCCATTATAAAGAGAATAAAGCAAAGTCTGGGAGGAGGGAAGCCTAGGGAGACTAGCATGGCCTTGGAAATGTATAACAAATACTTGTGAATAGTGACCGAGGGAGCCTGGAGGTCAGCATGGGCTTTTATATGCAACTATACAATATGTCCTTTCTGCCAGAGGTAAGGGAAATGACTCTTTTTGGGAGATGGGAACCGATATCACAAGCTCCTGAGGAATTCTGGCCTTTATTTAACTGCCAGAAATCCTATAGTCCAGGTGGCGCACCTTACCAGTTATATGGGCTGCCTGAGACCTCATGTACAGTATCTGAGATATTAGGAAATTGGAGAGTAAAATCACAAAATAACACCCCAAAGCAGGCCCAGAAAGTGCTAAGAAGTCTTTCATTTCCCATTGAGATGCCAATAAATAAACAAGCCAGTTAGCATGTATCAGGCAAATAATTGTTAGATACAGAAGTGTAGACCTTACATTTAAATATAGTTTCTCCTCTCACAAAGACTAGAACTTAGGTAAGTTACTTTGTCTGTGAACTGAGAATGACACTGAACATTTTATCAATTATGAAGAAAACTAACTGAAAATACAAATCTTGATGTGGAAGGGTCACTCACCACAGGAACCCACAAGAGTGATGATGAAGCACACAGGAGTGGAGAGGGGATGGTATTACCATATCTTGCCAACTCTTCCTGAAATAAGAAAGTATCTTACAAGGGAAGGAAGTCCCTTGAGGCCTGTGAGCCAATAAAGGTCCCCCCAAACTCACAAGATTAAGCATCTTGAGTGCTCAGTTTTCATTTAGAGTTATAGCTCTGTAGCTTCAGAGGCTGCTTTATTGAAACAGGAAGGTGTCAGTCATGTAAAAGAGAGGTTAAAGCATATTGTAGCTAAATTCTAAGCCAATAGTGTTAACACTTTCATTGTTTGTGGAGAGGTGAGACCACTGAGATCAAAAAAGGACATGGCATACATCCAAGGAAACAACCAATTGGTCAAGCTCAAAGTCCTGTCATTATCTCTGTCGAGTTTATGGGAATCCTCCTCCCCGTACAGCTTAGAGAGGTAGAGCTAAAGCTCCCTTGGCAAACCCCTACCCCTAAAATGAGGAGGGCGCTTTTCCTGATCTAGCTGTAATTTCCTTGATATATCTAAACTGACAAGGTTTCTGAAGTGCAGGATCTTGGAGACCATATTCATAATATAGGAGGATAAAACACAGAAGAGATCTGGAAGTATGCCAACATGCCAAGAGAAAGTCAGGTATGAGTGCCAAGAAGAGTAAGCCATATGTGGACTCCTTCACAAGGTCAGCCCAGTGCATTATGATTCTACTCCTGGTTTGAGGTCACAGCTTTAAGAACTTTCATTTCATTTGTGTTGATTTATTTCATATGCATATATTTCTTCCATGGCCCTTGGATACACAGGTCAATATCAAGAATGACACAACCCTGTATCCCAGAACTAATACCAAATTGAAGTCTTAAATAGAACCAGGAAGTAAAATTCAACCTACAGGCCCCCCCCCCCTTCCCACTCAGGCTTTCCCTTAACATCTTCACATTGAGCCAAGTGTCATTCCACTATTCTGGCAGGACTGCTGTGTGGGTGCTGCTAGAACAGCAGGAAGGAAAAGCTGGGGAAACCTCAGGAGCTAGTAAATATTCAGAGCCCCAAATATGATGACTCAAAAAGGTGGAAGTAATGGTGCAAATGATGGTGCAGGGCCTTGCAAAATTAATTGAAGGATTCCTTTTCTGGTCATTTCTTTACAAGTTTATAGCTCTTGAAGGAAAGACTGTTAAGTAGAAAGTCACAAAAGGGAAAAAAGTATCAGCATTTTGAGTTTCAAGATATGATTGTTACATATTTCAGACAAACGTCTGAAGGAACAGACTTTCAACTTACAAGAAACTTGGCATACATAAATATGACTAGGATCCTAGCAGCTTCAAGGAAGAGGCCTATACAAAAATACTTTGTGTAGAATAATGAATGATAAGTGTAATAATTTTTCTATTTCTCTATTTAAAATAAATTAAAACTTGATTCTGCACAGAGCCAAAGAAGTGCACTAGTATTGTATGCCTCAGTAAAAGGTCTTCTATTACATCTTTCATTCCCTCCCTTCACTAAAATGATTCCCAAGTGTAAGTGTATGATGTGACTTCTAAAACGGATTTTAAAATCAAAAAAGAAGAAAAAGAAAATAAAACAAGGATCTGCTAGACATAAATAGGAATGTTCTTTTGGAACTTTTAGAGTCATAATAGAGTACTGGAGCTTCTGGAACAAAACAGATGACTGAAAACAATAAGAATATTTGTCACTCACAGTTGTAATGGATAGAAGTCTACAGTGATAGTGTCAGCAGGCCCATGCTCTTGTTAGACTGGGTAGAATCTCTCTATGCAGCATCTGCTAGTGACCGGTAATCGTTGGTATTTTTGGTTTATTTATATAACCCTCCAACATCTTTTCTGTTGTAATGTGGCTATTGCCTCCTTAAATCTAAGTCTTCAAATCCTCTCATATGAGAATACCAATGTTTAGGAACATATGGCTAAGGTCCACTGTCAATATGTCATCTTAACCTGATCATGTTTTCAAAGTTTCCATTTCTAAATAAAATGATTCAGGGTTTCTCTGTGTAACAGCTCTGGCTGTCATGAAACTGACTATGGAGACCAGGCTGTCCTCAAACTCACAGAGATCTGCCTGCCTCTGCCTCCCAGGTGCTGGTATTAAAGGCATGTGCCATGACTGTCTGGCAATAAAATGACATTGACAAGAACCAGTTTCTAGAAACTTTGTTAGAAATATAACTTAACCAAAAGAAAGAAATAGGATATTGTCTGATATCTCTATGCATAAGCTGTTAGACATTTTTAATAGCCATTAGTAACAAAGAAGGAAACCAGTACTGCCAATTATTTTTGAGTCCCTCAAAAAGGTATAAAAGTGATGGGGCAGGGGGTAGCTGGTCACGGGAGTAAAGTGGTGTGCCTGCTTGCCATTTTGTTCCCAGAGAATCAGAAAACATGGAATGCTGAGTAAGTGAAACTGTTTAGCAGCCTGTAACCAGGTAGGGCAACAAAAAAGGGGCTATCAATGTACACGGGAAACAGGGTCACAATGACATACTTCATTGATGCTTCCTTGCCATCAAAATAGTTTTCCACGCCCCTTACATACAGACTCGAAGGGTAAGTACTGTGTATTTCCTGAAGAGCTCAAGCTAAATGAATGAATTTATCTAAGACTACTATTAAATGTTTTCCCATTAGATTAAATAAGAAGAAAGAATTGAGAATTTAAAAAAAAAAAAAAAAAGGTCATTAAGGAAAGAAAGGGTGGCATTCCTTGGCAACTTTAAATCTGTGAACTGAGATTTACATCAATTATCTGAATAATGAAAGATGGAAACATTCTCTGGGTTGACTGGGCAAAGCTATATCAGTGATATAAAACCTATTTATGTAGGGCATGTTACCAGTGTAAAAATAGAGGGCATATCACATCAAAACAGTGAAAACTGGAGAGCTGTAATTCAAGGGAATCCTGAAGGTTTAAAGTGTGCATCACAGAGGTAAAGACTATCATCAACCTGGTTGCTTTTATTCTGGAAGTATCTATGTTTTTCACTTTGACAAGGTAGGATCCTCTCACAGCAAGGCAGATAGCATTTCCAGACACAGATTCATCTGACATACACAGCTTGTATTCTAAGAAACTGTGAACACTGTATAAAAGATAAAGGAAAAGATGAAAGGTTTGTTAGTTGATTTTATCCAGTAATCTGCATAGATAAAACAATATATTTACTAATACATACTTAATGAGAATGACAGCTTTAATGAAATAAACTTACACTTGAATTTTGTCCCTACTAGTCCATTCATCTTGAACAAGTGACTTAATATTCATAATCCTTAATTTCCTAAAGATCATGATAATACTGCTACCCTCATATAACTAAAAGTCTTTTAATGTGTGTTTAACACTTGTTACATTATCTGGTGCCTGGTAAGAATCTAAACTGTTTTATTTTAAATGGCATATGAAATAAAAGGGAGAGTTGGATTCCTATCTCAATTTTAGAATGTATGTGACAGAAAATCTATATATTTGTTAGTGAAACTTCAGCATGAATATGAATCAATTGGATACCAGATGAACCATAAATCCCTGACAAAATTTGGAAGATAGTTTATAAGGATAGATATTTGAGATTTTAACAATTAAACTCATAGCATTTTCTAGATCAAGGAGACTTCTGTCACTGTCCTGATTTTTTTGTATTGGTGTGATGAACACCACGATCAAAAGCAACTTGGAGAGGAAAGGGTTTATTCCTTCATACAGCTTACAAGTTACAGTCATCATCCAGTGAAGTCTTGGCAGGAACCCAAGGTAGAAATCTGGAGACAGGAACTAAAGCAGTGACCATGGAGAAATCCTGCTTACTGGCTTGTTCTCCATGGCTTGCTCAGCTTATGTTCTTAAACTACCCAGGACTACCTGCACCATCCACAAAATCTGAGATTTCACACGTCATCAGTCAATCAAGAAAATGTCCATAGACTTGCCTACAGGCCAACCTGATAGAGACAGTTTCTCAGCTGAGGGTCCTTCCTTCCACATGACTCTTGCTCATCACTTCAAACTGACATAAAACTAACTAGTATTCTGATGTTTAACCAAACAAAAGAGTATGGAAATAAGGTTTTGCCAGTCAAGTCAGTTCCCAAGACTTTTCTTATTGTTTACTCATCAATTCATTTGTCCAGCATCACAGAGATCTGGCTTTGATCCTCCTGTACACACATAGAATAGTACATGTGATATTAAGTGATGAATCAGATCAACCTCTAACCTAGTCATTGTATTGAATCTCTGTTTCTAACATAGTACTACAATGTTTCTGCTAGTTTATAGTCAGTAACCAATAGTGTAGCTGTTGTTCCCTCATTCCCACTTTATGCAAATGCAGTGCAAGAATCCCAGTCAGTCTGGACTCCGGCATCCTTTTAGTTGTTTTGGCACTCTTGGCACTCTTATTTCTTGGTTGCTGTTGAGCTACTGTGGACATGGACCACATTCAATGGTCTGTATGTCTTGCTCCCTCTAAGACTGCACATATTAGTCAGTTTTCCATTGCTGTGATAAAATTCCTGAAATTATCAGCTTATAAGGAAAAATGTTTACTTTGACTACAGTTTTGGGTTATTTAGTATATTAGATGTTGGCCCATGACTTTGAGTCTGGCTCAATACAGCATATCATAGTAGGAATACATAATCGACCTAAGGCACTCACTGTGTGAGCTGGAAAGCAAAATTTAAATAAACAGGAAGGCAGCTGGAGCTTCACAATTCATGTCAAGGGCAGGTCCCAGTGACTTAAACCTTCCACTAGGCCCCATCTCAGAGCTCCATGAGTTCCCAACAATGCTGTGCTTGGGACTAAGCCTTAACAACAGAGGGCATTCAAGATGCAGATTATAGCACCCATGAATATGAGGTCAAGGCCCACGATTTCTTCACACTTGTCTCAGGTGTTTTGAATAGTAACTATATACATCTGTTAAACCTTTACAGGGTCACCTAAAATGAGAAAGTAAATAAAATTAGATCATGTAAGGTAGGCATTTTATACTTACAAAAGTAGACAAAGATAAAAATGCCAACATACATAGTAAATGTCAGTTATAGGACTAAAATTCAACTGAGGCAGATTTCAGTAATTAATAAAAGTGACATTTAATTCTTGTATTTCTTTTTTCCTTTCATTACTCTCTTTCTTACTTGCTCCTACCTTAACCATATTGCAGAACTATGTATCAATTAGGTTTCACTTTTTAACTTACACAGCCACTCATCTGAAAAATATTGAGTATATTAAAAAAAAGACTATTCAGGCTCTGGGGATAAATTTGTGAACATAACCAGATGTGGTGTACAATTGAATGGAGCATTTGACTTACTTATATAGACAGCCATTAATTAAACAATCACCCTTTCACATATACTTATATGTTTTAGGAAAGTACATAATAAATGAACCAGTCTTGAAGCGGGAAAGGTCAATTTTTCACTTCCTTGAAGAGGTGACTCATGTTGAAACCTGAAGGACATATTTAGTTAAGGGATTTAACCCATAACATAGACACATTTTTGCTTATCAAAAATGAGCTGGTATTTCAAGCACAGTTTCACATAATCTAGTTATTAGATATTTAAATATTTTAGAATAGATGAAGGCAAGGAGAAGATCCTTTTGACAGTGAAGAACCCTATATAAAATAACAGAAAAGAAATTTTACATGTGAGAGACTGAGAGAATGTCATCCTGGTAGAAGAATCTTTGACAAGACTGCAAAGATACACTAAGGAAACCATTTGGCATCTTACATATCAGGTTAAGGAATTTCATTTAAAGACTTCCAAGTGTCTGGAGGATAGGAAACATTCCCTCAAGAGATTATTTTTAGCATGTGTGTATTTTTATAGCATGCTTTGTGTACTATATGCAGATATTGGAGGTGAGAATGTAGGGATTCAGTTAGGTGGCTGCAGCAGTGATTATGATAGATGAAGTAAAGTTGTAAGACATGGCAGTAATGGTAGTGACAGAAAATCTCCTGGACTTGAACATAATCATTAGCCTACGATAACAAAATAATCTGTGTTTTAAGTTGGAACACTATGGATAAGAAAGGAGTTACAATTAATGAAATAGTTTTGGAGTGAAGACAATTAGATCAATTTCGGACATGTTGCATTTGAGTTTTCTTTGAAGTTTCTAAATGAAGTTATTAAGCATACATTTAGGTAATCATATTTAAAAACCTTATAGCTAATGTCTGAGTTGAAGACATATGAGTTCTTCTGAGGGAAGTCAAGATGGACATAGCAAAGTATATAATCTATGATATCAATATTATGGATGAGATTGCCTACGTAGCAATTCAAAGCAAGAACTGCACTTAAAGGAATTTAACATATACAAAGTAGAAGAGTTGATGTCTTAGAACCCTGGAAAAGAGGATTTCAAAAGACAGGGGCAGTCATACTCATTTAACTTGAGATGAAGTCAGATAAGACTCTTGTGTTTGGGGTCTCAATGGATACTCGATGGCCAGATTCTTCAAGGCTGCTTCTCTGCTTCAGTTTGGGCCAAAAATTAATAACGACATAATTTCATGCTTAAGTAGTTTATTTTGACAGTGTCTTTTCAAGGCTGTTGACAGGAGTGAGTGGGTAGTCTGTGCCAGGCAGTCAGAAAACCAACTGACTGAAGTCTCTGGCTCTCAGAGTTGGGATACTTGTTCCCTTTTCTTCTGTAGAATTCAGTCCAGATCATTTACCAGGTGCTCCTTTCAGAAGAGAATATTAAGTAAGTCTTACAACGATAGGCACTGTTTACATTTCATGGTAGCAGCATCTATGTTGCATGGACCTAGAATTCGCTAAGCCAGGATTGGAAATAACTGGGCTTAGTTGTACCATACAGTTAAGTGAGATGTAGTGTCTAAACTGAGAGACAGTTAAGTGGGCCTTACGGGTGTAATTAATTCTAATCACAATATGTTTCTTATAGTATACTGCAACTATAAAATATTTATTGACTGTGGTTAATTTCAGCCATATGTCTGGTAGGGAGAATGCATTTCCTTTAGTCAATTTGGTAGATTGGGTTATAGAAGAAATAAACTATTGGAAATTATATAGCTCAATCATAAATAATTTACTGAGGGATTTCCCTGGGAAACAGTGAATATAAAGGCAAGACAGGAATTAAAGAGATGTGTTGAGAGGGACAATATTTTTTTGGTAGACATAATAAACCTCATTAAAGGAGATGATAAGTAACTGATGCATACATACATATGTGTTGCTGGAGGGCTTCTTTCCAGGTTCCACCAAGCCCCGCAGTCCCACAATCCACGTATAAAATAATCACTCAGACGCTTATATTACTTATAAACTGTATGGCCGTGGCAGGCTTCTTGCAAACTGTTCTTATATCTTAAATTAACCCATTTCTATAAATCTATACCTTGCCATGTGGCTGGTGGCTTACCGGCGTCTTTACATGTTGCTTGTCCTGACAGTGGCTGCAGTGTCTCTCCCTCCTTCTGCCTGTTTCCCCAGTTCTCCTCTCTCTTTGTCCCACCTATACTTCCTGTCTGGTCACTGGCCATCAGTGTTTTATTTATATAGAGTGATATCCACAGCACATATGTACATAGATTATAAATGCAGAAGTTTAGTTAATAAACTGGTTTAATAGGAAACAGGAAAGGAGTAAGATGGTAACATGAGATATAGGAGAATTCAAGAGAATATTTTTCTCAATTCATTCACTAGGAAGGGCAAACATAAGAAAATCATGAAAATACATAATAATATAAAAATCATAAGGTATATAGTAATAACACACTGGCAATGACATTTATTCTGGGATTATCATAGAGACTGACATGTTCCAGCATTTCTGGTGGTGTGGACCACTGTGTCCCAGTGTTACTAGTGGTGTAGACTGCAATGTTCCAGTCTCACTGGTTGGGGCGGGGGACTACCATGTCCCAGTGTTACTGGTGGTGTGGACTGCCATGTCCCAGTCTTACTGGTTGGGGGGACTACCATGTCCCAGTGTTACTGGTTTGGAGTACTACCATGTCTCAGTGTTACTGATGGTGAGGACCGCCTTGTCCCAGTGTTACTGGTGAGGGGGGACTGTCATGCCCCAGTGTTACTGGTGGTATAGACTGCCATGTCCCACTGTTACTGACTGGTGTGCCATCATTGTTTCAATCACTTCATAGATCTAGTGAGTTGTAGGTTTAGTGGCAAAATCTCAAATAATTTCTTTTTAGTGATCTAATTATTCAATATACAGCAAGAAGTAAGATCACATACTAATTGTGATGGGAACAGTGGTCTTGATAGCATTAGACTGCCAGAGATCTAAGGAGTATGGGAAAATTTTACATATTCATTAATGAAAGTGAGGGAATAAGATGAAAAGAGAAATATAGCAGAAATTTTAGGCAATGGTTTTGTACCTCCTTTATGCTGATGATCATGAATTTATAGTGATGTCAGTCTGCTTTGTGGTGTCACTTTCTCCAATATTATTCAATTGCTGAGATTTAATTAACTGTCAGTCAGCCAACATTTATGGACACCTTTAGCACAACAGGGCTATTTTAGATGCCATGGAGAAAATAGGCCCATGTTTTGCCTTTTACATAGTTAAGATCAGCCAACTCTGTGTCTTGGAGTTCTGGTTCTAAGTTCACTGCAGATGATTTGGGGCTAATTTTCTAAAATATATCAATGATAAACTTGAAAAAATATTAAAAACGTAAGAAAATCTTTAAAGGCCCCAAAAAGCAAAGAAAAGAAGGGATGTAGTGTAGGTAATTAATCTTCTAAGCAGTAAATGTGCAGAGAGCTATGTTAATTTGGCTTTTTTTTACTGAAAGCACTCAATAAACCATAAAAGAAGGGATCATTGAACTCAAACACAAAAACTACAGCAATACTGAAGAGGGGCTAAATTATTGAACTAGAAATTGAGGTAATTAAATACTAGAAAAAAAATTAGGTGAGTGTAAAAATCTAACTCTAAGCATAAATGCTCTCAAACATTTGAGGAAAAAAAAGCAATTTTACATGTAAGGCAATCCAAGGACTCAGGCAAAATCTGTAAACAGCAGTTGATGTCCTACACAAAGGACATTGTTTGGAATTTAAATTTCACCCAACTGGAAAGTCATAGCAGATGTCTTAAATTTTTCATTGATGAGGAGGGAAAATAGTGTTGTATTCTATTTACTACTAAAGGAAGGTCATAGTAAACTATTTATTTACTACAACAAAAAATTAACACTTTTGGGGGAAAATAAACCTCTCTACAATGTATCAATCAAGTCTGGCCATTAATAAAAAAAAATTAGGAAAAAAAGGAAAGAAACTGAAATGCATAAGCCACAGCTAAAGAAAAGTCAGTCAACACCAAAAAGTTCCAAAATAATTCATATTTTGAAACAAGCAGACATGAAGTTTAATTGTTTAGTTGTAAAAAGGTTTACAAGATGGATTTCAACAGGATACCTAAAATTTTCTACACTGTACCCAATAATTCATTCTAATTCATTTCATTATATTTATTCTAGAAATGCGTTTGGAATAAATATCTAAAAGAAGAGGTGGAAATAAGGAAACAAAGGACCTGAAAACATTTAATGTTGTGTTTGTTGAAGATAATAGCAGGGCCAGAACACTGAAGGAAGACAAGTTTATTTGTTTGTTTTTTCCCTACCTTAACTACTGGCCCCAATTAAGACATTCCAGATTCTACCACAGGTGCAAAGAGCAACATTAACTCTTTTAATCTGTTAAGGGTTATAACCTAATAAATTAAGATCAAAATCATCAGATGGGAAATGATTCATTACTATATTAGGGCAAAGATATCTATTAAAATGCAGAAAGTAGCATACATTATAGTCTAAATATCATATGATAAAAAAAAATCCAAGAAACACCTCTCATTAGCAGATATTGTATGAAAGTAACTGTTATGCTCTAGTACTCAACCTTCTCATAACCTCTCATCACCAAGCTACCATCACAGTAGTGATTTCAAACGTTTCCTTATCTCTAAAATATTCTCTACTACTTTGAGCCCTTTCTCCTAAGGCCTAATCAATCACACCTGCTTTAAGTCCTAATGTTTTTCTAGGAGCTATTGGGTAGATCACTGCTACTTTCAGTTACTGTAGTGGGGATTCAATGTGAATCAAATAATGGCTTACTATTGTTGCATGAGTTGCTACAATGATTAAGAGATGATCATTCTCCAATTCTCTTTAAAATATATTGGGAGATGTTTTTATTTCAGAATATTTGAGATCTGAATGCATCATGTTTGAATAGCTTTCATAATTACATTGTTATTATATATTTTGCATTAAGGCAATGTATCTCCATTGGTAGTACAGTAAAAAATAATTCACGTTTATCTTGTTGTTAGGATGAGAAATATGATTAATCACCTGAGGGATATGTGGATGTTTTTGTTATAATTAATTATCAATATTTCCATGTGTCCCCTAAAGTATTCTGACCTAACATCATTATCATCCTTATTTGGAGCTTTATTACCCAGGAACACTTTTTTTTTAAATTCTACAATAACCTAATAATGACCATAAATTTATTGGACACCAATAATTAGTGACCGCTACAAGTATATTAACATTAATTAGCCCTGAAACCCAAAAGCTATTTTAAATGTTAAATTTAGCATTAATATTGATCACCATGCTAATTAGTACTAGTAGTAAAAGGAGACAATTGATGAACAGCTATTAGTTTTGGCTTTTCACCCACTGCAATCATTCAGACTCATTTCAGTTTAGTACTAAAATCAATGTGTAGCCTATGATTTAGATTATCATTTATTTCTTTCATATCCCCAATGGATCCTGGCCTATGCATGCATAATAGTTCAAGGGCTACTGGTTAAACATTTTATAATAATCTACTGTTGGTTTAGGAATTGTGCACTATGCAGAAGAAGTCTCATAGTAATGGCACAAAAGCAATGGAAAGCTTTAGGCCCCATATATGCACCTCTTCAACTAATCACAGTCATCATAATGCACAACCATCATAATCATGAAATGGAATGGAATTCTAAAATTTTATTATACATACAATATCCAAGTAGTCTGAAGTAGTTTACTAGCTTAAACTTTTCAAGTGTTTTATAGACATTGGCACAAACTTACATATATTTCTCACGATAATGTTGTATCACACTAAAAATTTGACACCAGAATCTCTCGTGGATAATAAGCATGTGTATCATATGGAACTATGTCAGAGAAAGAAAGTCTTGGATAGCTTTCACCTGCTTGGATGCTGTGATTTCTTCCTTGTGGAGTCTCTTCCCACTATTTCAGCCTGGACAATGTTTACTTATCTCTCATGGATCAGATCACTACATATATTTCCTGGTCAGAATATCTAAGTAACAACACAAGGCCAAACCATATTCTGGGTGTCACTAAGCATATAAAAGTTAGTAAAGCACTATTCTCCTCTCAAGATTTTATCCAATTACCTGAATTTGAGCATGACCTTAAGCAGGTTACTAATATGAATTATCCCCAGTTTCCTCAATTTAAGAAGAAAAAAATAGTAACAATTTCAGAATATTGTTATGGGATTACTTGAAAATAAATATAAAAATCACATAAAATATACGCTTAACCAAATGCTGGCTAAATATTACACTTAACATAGGCATAGGCTTAATTTATATAAATATATCAGGGAAAATAATAAATGTCCCAAAATGAAAGCACAGAAGATTTGAAATTAAGATTTAAATAAAATAATGACTATGGTAATCAGCAATCAGCAATTACAGGTTCTTTCTTCATATATAGTAATCTGAGCTGAATATAATTAGTATTAGTTAATATTTTAAAACTAAATTGCCCTCGGATAAATTTCAGGCATATTCTTCAGGCCCTTTATGAGCCATGCTGTGGACAGGCTGCTTAGTGACTGATGAGCAGCATTCCTTACATTCTTTCCTTAGCACATAAAGAACACACCTACCTGGGTCAAAACTGACATGGAATGATGCCAATATGAGTACTATCCTTATTTCACATGACAGACAGGTAACACGAAGTCCTCTTTGGTAATACATGTCACACCTGCATTAACAACTAATTTGTCAGAGCATCATGCAATATGTGTAGATAAAACCAAAGACATTTTCTTTGAAATGTTTCATGAGCTTGAAGTTTACACCTGTGGGTAAAAACAACAACAAACAAACAAAAAGCCTTTCAATATTTTGCAAACAAATTCTAAAATTCATTTACCTTTGGAAAAATAATTTTTTATTTTCTCATTTGGATATTCATTACTATTTGGATAACATTTGGAGAGGGAAGCAACAACATAATCATAAAGTCAACATTTACATCCAAACCCATAATCTGATATGATTTAGCTTAATACAATGCATATGCCCATCATCTTCTCTGCAGTAGATTGGTGCTGCCAGGAGCTGACATGTCTCATAGTCATAAAAAAGAAAAAAAAACTGTTATTAAAATATCTTAAATGCCATATTCTATAGATTTCTGAAGTGTTTGAAGATGACCTATCTAAAATATATTTCTGTTTAACCTTAAAAATATACCTAACATGACTACAAGTTTAATTGTAATAATTATTAACTTGCATTTCTTATATCCTAATTAGTTGGTAATAATAACTTTCAAGAACTAACAATTTGATTTGCATTACATTGTTAAATGAATTGTGTAGGTGCAATATCTTGAACAAGATTAGAATTATATGTACAGTATTTTCTAACAAAATCAATCTCAAATTTATATCAATATACATAATTTGTATACAGTATACAAAAATCCAATCCAATATAAAATATTTAAAACTAGTAGTTGCTTTTTAAAAGTAGATTCAATAATCTACCTTTTCATCTTTATCTATATCCTCCCCTTTTTCTTTTCAGAGTAAATTCAATAATCTACACTTTTATCCTGTTATTTCTTTATCTCTTTTTTCAAGAGTAGATTCAATAATCTACCTCTTATCTATACTTTCTTTTTTCTTTTTCTTTTTTTTTTCAAACAAAACCCTGAATCTAATCTCCTTCTTTACCTTTTTTTTTCCTGACGATTATCTGCTGTGGGATGTCATTCTGTATTCTGTGTTGCTTTGATTGGTTGATCAATAAAATGCTGATTGGCCAGTAGCCAGGCAGGAAGTATAGGCAGGGTAAACAGATCAGGAGAATTCTAGGAAGAGGAAGAGCTCAGTCAGGAGTTACCAGCCAGACACAAAGGAAGATGACAAGGCAGAACTGAGAAAAGGTACCAAGTCACATGAATAAACATAGATAAGAATTATGGGTTAATTTAAATGTAAGGGCTAGTCAGTAATAAGCCTGAGCTAATGGCCAAACAGTTATAATTACTATAAGCTTCTGAGTGATTATTCTATAAGCAGGCCACAGGACTACAGGGGCTTGGTGGGACTCAAGAAACATTCCAGCTAGAATTGTCAATTAACAACTTATAATTAATCATTCTAAACAATGACAATTATCCATATCTCATTGAATGACCAAACACCACCCACCTCACCTCTTGGGAAAGTGGGCATCATTTTTTAAAATTATTTCCTCTTGTCTGGGGGCAACAGCATCTTTAGGAGATTCTGAAAAGAAAATTTTTGGGTTAATTATCAAGTCCTGGGAGAGGAGATGTAACATTTGTTGTCCAGTCTCTGCATAAGGGGAAAATGCAGGGCTTGTCTCAAGTCCTTGATCGAGTAATCCGTGAGGCTGGATCATCTCAGCTAGCCATCTTAAAATTGTCCTAAGCAGTTTGTAGTCCAAAGTCAATCTTTGGGTGGTGTTTGTCATCTTAGTGGTATTATCATTCTCCTTATGGAATCATCATTGTAGGATCCCATCACTTTTTGGAGACTTCAAAGTTGCTGTTAGGCATGGTCATGATTCACACAGAAAATCTTTTTTATGGGACATTTTTTCCTGGATGATTTGTCCATTTTCTTCATGTCTCTCATTTGCCTGTGGTTCTTCAGATTACTTAGTCTTCATTCTCCTGAAAGACAAAAACAAATTCCTTTCTCAACCCTAACTTTGGGGAGGTTCCAAACTGAACCTTTATAAATTTTGATTTATAGTTTCTACTTAAATTTTTGTTTTACTTTTTAAAGGTGTTCTATCATTCAGAGCAGTATGGTTTCTCACAATAAGCATTGGGTTTTTTAATTGCTTTGACGAGGAGTTTCTTCCATAGTGACAGGAAAGGACTGAACCAAATTTGTCATGGGGGCCTGCAAGAGGCCCCTCAGGGAGTTTCCCTATGGCATAGGTAAAGGATTACCTTGTCTGTCCCTTGTTGATCTATATCATTATGGAGGAGCTTTCTGTTGGGATTATTTCTTGAGAAAACATTGTTTCTGTTTACAGTCCCTTTTTAGGTGACCTTGTTTACCATATTTGAAACATTTGACATCACTATTTTTCTTCAAACCTTTGAAAATTACCTCTTCGATCCAGGTACCATCATTGCCATAAGATTCAGCATTCATTGTGTCTCAGATCCATTCCTCCAAGGGTGCTGATCTTGCCTTTAATGGCCTAATTACCCTTTTTCATTGTGCATTAGCATTTTCAAGAGCCAGAGATTCAATTATTATCTGTCTAGCTTCTGAATCTGGTATCATTCTATTTACTGCTGAAGAAAGCCTTTGTAACAAATTCATGAAGGTTTCTTTTTGGCCCTCTATAACTTTTGTAAATGACTCAATTCTCTTTCCTATTTCTTCAGTTCTGTCCCAAGCATTCAAACATTTGGCAAAAAGCTTGGGTATGGTCATCATATAAAGACTGTCTTTGTATATCAGCATAATCACCTTCTCCAAGAAGTTGATCTTGGAAAATTTCCTTACCTATAGCTCTACTTCATTGTTTAGTGCTCTTACCCTCATCTTTCCACCAGGTCTTCCATTGTAATTGGGGACCAGTGTCCAAAATTACTATAACCAAATCTCTCCAATCTTGAGGGACTGGACTATTACAAGTTGACCATGAGTTTAACATCTCCTTCAGAAACTGGGAATGTATACCATTTGAGAGTATAGCTTCCTTGAATCTCCTTAAATCTAACATTTGCATAGAAATCCAGTCAGCTCTTACACAGCCTTGAGCATTCAGCAATTCCTGTAAGGCTACTGGATAGATTAAGGTCGACTGTTTGAAAGTCTTAGGCTGTTTCTCTGTAACCGTATCATACAATGCTGAGATTGGGTCATCTTTAAATTCTTCTGTCTGGGTCTAAATTTCTCTATGATCTGTTTCAACAAGATTGTCTAAAATTTTATCTTGATATTCACATTAACCAACTTTTTTAATGATAAAACAGAAATGATCAAATAAATAATATTTATTATTGACATTACATAAATCCCATCAACATTAATTATCCTCTCATTTGGTTGTTCCATTTTTAGACCATCAATTGTATTATCAAACAGAGACCAAACACTCTCCGTTGTAAAAATGCTTCCCATTTTTTAATGTGGGGAAAAACTTTCTTTTAACTAGTTTCTCCCTTTAAGAAATCTTAATTGACTCACTAAATCTGCTGATAAGGATGATTCAAATGACAGGGGCAACAACCTGAGGAAGGGACCCAAGGAAAGCCAGAACCTACCAGGAGAGGGAAAAAGAGAAAATGAGAAAAAGCCAGCTTTTTGCACTGGGGAATGTGTAAAAACAGCTAATTCTGGGGTATTTGGACCTTGAGCCTGTGGAGTTTGCTGCAGAGATGCTGCAACATAAACTTAGCCAATGGGTTAGGGACCCCATCCCTTGTAAGGTGGAGACTCCAGCCCTGTGAAGCTCAAGCTTGAGCCAGGGCCTTCAAGGTCACAGACAAGCAGCTTTTTTTTTTTTTTTTTTTTTTGTGAATTCATGCCCTACAAGTTGGATACCAGATGTTGTTTGAATCTTAGATGGTTTTATTAATAAAAAAAACCCGAGCCAGATATTGGGATGAAAGCTGAAAGATCAGAGAAGCAGAACAGCCAGCCACTAGCATACCTTTATGAAATCCTCAGCCTCAAGAGAGTGAGTTCCTCTTTCTTCACACCTTATGTACCTTTCTGTGTCCTGCCACATTACTTCCTGGGATTAAAGCAGTATGTCACCACTGCCTTTTTCTCTTTCTCTCATGTAGCCCAGTGTGGCCTTGAACTCACAGAGATCCAGATGGATCTATGCCTCCCAAGTGATAGAGTTAAAGGTATGTGCCACCACAGCCTGACCTCTTTGTCTAGTGGCTGGCTCTGCCCTCTGATCCCCGGGTAAGCTTTATTGAGGTATACAAAAATATCATCACAGTAAAGGGTTGGGAAAAGATTTTCCAATCAAATGTACCTAAGAAACAAGCTGGTGTAGCTATCCTAATATCTAACAAAAAAAGACTTCAAACTAAAATTAGTCTAAAGAGATGGAGGAGAATATTTCATATTCATCACAGGAAAAAACTCCATCAAGAAAAAGTCTTAATTCTGAATATCTATGCCCCAAATACAAGAGCATTCACATTTGTAAAAGAAACATTACTAAAGCTTAAATTACACATCAAACCCCACACACAAATAGTAGGAGACTTCAACACCCCATTCTTACCGACAGACAGATCTGCCAGAGAGAAACTTAACAGAAATAAGGGTACTAACAGTTGTTATTACTCAAATGGATTTTTGTTTGTTTATTTGTTTTTGTTTTTGTTTTTTTGATACAGGGTTTCTCTGTGTAGTTTTGGTGCCTGTCCTGGATCTTGCTCTGTAGACCAGGCTGGCCTCAAACTCACAGAGATCCACCTGGCTCTGCCTCCCCAAGTGCTAGGATTAAAGGCATGTGCCACCACCACCTGGCTCAAATAGATTTAATAGACATCTAAGAACATTTCACCCAAACACAAAGGACTATATACCTTCTTCTCAGCACTTCATGGAACCTTCTCTAAAATTGATCACATATTCACTCACAAAGCAAATATCACCAGATACAAAAAAAAAAAAAAAATGGAATAACTCCTTGTATCATTTCAGATCACCATGGCTTGAAATTAGAACTCAACAACAAAACAAATTACAGAAAGCCTATAAACACATGGAAACTGAAAAATGCTCAGCTGAATCACCACTGTGTCAAGGGAGAAAAGAAGAAAAGAATTAAAGACTTCCTAGAATGAAAATGAATGCACAACATACCCAAACTTATGGGACACTATAAAAGCAGTGGTAAGTTCATATAGTACTAAGTGCCCACATAAAGAATTTGGAAAAATCACATACTACCAACTAAACAGCACACCTGAAAAATCTAGAACAAAAAGAAGCAAACTCACCCAGGAGGAGTAGATGACAGAAAGTAATCAAATTGAGGGCTGAAATCAATAAAATAGAATGATAGACAAACCATTATCCAAACTAACCAACAGGCAGAGAAAATATACAAACTGACAAAATCAGAAATGAAAAGGGGGACATAACAACAGACACTGAGGAAAACTAGAGAATCATTAAGTCATACTTTGAAAACTTGTACTTCACAAAATTGGAAAATGTAAATGAAATGGACAATTTTCTGGATAGGTACCACATATCAAAATAAAATAAAGAGCAGATAAACAATTTAAATAGACCTATAACCCCTAAGGAAATAAAAGCAGTCATTAGAAGTCTCACAACCAAAAAAATAAATCTCAAGGCCAAATGGTTTCAGCACAGAATTCCACCAGAATTTCAAAGAAGAGCTAATTCTAATACTCCTCAAATTGTTCTACACAATAGAAACAGAAGGAACACTGCCAAAATCTTTTTATGAGGCTATATTTATCCTGATACCCAAAGCACATAAAGACACAACAAAGAAAGAGAATTACAGATCAATGGCCCTCATGAACATTGATGCAAAAATACTCAAAAAAAAAATACTGGCAAACTGAATTCAAGAAATACATCAAAAAAATCATCAACTACGATAAAGTGGCTTTATCTCAGAGTTGCAGGCTTGGTTCAACATACGAAAATCTGTCAATGTAATTCACCATATAAACAAACCTAAAGAAGAAAACACATGATCGTTTTATTAGATGCTAAAAAGCCTTTGACAAAATCCAACACCCCTTCATGATGAAGGTCTTGGAGAGATCAGAGATAATACAAGGAATATACCTAAACATAATAAAGGCAAATATATAGCAAGTTGACAGCCAACATCAAATTAAATGAAGAGAAACTCAAAGCAATTCTACTAAAATCAGGAACAAGACAAGACTGTCCACTCTCCCCATATCTATTCAATATAATACGTGAAGTTCTAGCTAGAGTGATAAGACAACAAAAGGAGATCAAGTAGATAAAAATTGGAAAGGAAAAATTCAAACTTTCACTTATTTGCAGATGATAAGCTAGTATATATAAGTGACCCATGGAAGGATGACCACTAAACTTTGCTTGACAAGATGGTCCTTCAGGTTCCTGCTTCACAGAGAAAACTGCCAGACATTCTACAGGACACTGAAAAAATTGATGGAGAGACTCTAGGCCTGTGAGCTAAAGACAGATGCCCCATCTTTACAAAGGAACATTAGGTGACTGTCCAGGCTGTCAGCTGTCTCTGTCTACCCTGCAAGACTCCCAAAAGTTGCTTACATCCTTCTCCCATTGCTCAGGTAATATTATATCCTTCTGAGGTCTTTGATGTGGTTGAAGACTAGATAGTTGCAATTTCCTCAGTTATGATAAAAGATAAGTTAGATATAAAACCCTAAACTCACAAATATAAGATAGATAGGACATCTTTAATATTGTAACTGTAATTCTTGCTCGATAATTGTTTTGTTATATGTAATTTTACTAAGGTTAAAGTTAAAAATCTTCCTTTTTAAAAAAATAAGAAAAGGGGAAGTGCTGTGGATATCACTCTATATAAATAAAACACTGGCCAGTGACCAGGCAGGAAGTATAGGCAGGACAAGGAGAGAGGAGAATTGAGGGAACAGGAAGAAGGAGGAGGAGACACTGCCAGCCACTGCCAGGACAAGCAGCATGTAAAGATGCCCGTAAGCTACAAGCCATGTTGCAAGGTATAGATTTATAAAAATTGGTTAATTTAAGATATAAGAACAGTTAGCAAGAAGCCTGCCACGGCCATACAGTTTATAAGTAATATAAGCATCTGAGTGATTATTTTATACATGGGTTGTGGGACTGCGGGGCTTGGTGGGATCTGGAGAGAAGCTCTCCAGCAACAACACTGAAGACAGCTTATGTTGGAGAGGATATGTAGTAAGGAGAACACTTCTCCACTGTTGGTGGGAGTGCAAACTTGTACAGCCACTTTGTAAATCACTATGGCAGTTTCTCAGAAAATTGGGAATCAATATACCTCAAGACCCAGTGGTACCACTCTTGGGCATATACCCAAAAAATGTTCAATCATACCACAAGGACATTTGCTCAGCTATGTTCATAACAACATTATTCTTAATAGCCAGAATGTGGAAACAACCTAGATGCCCCTTAACCAAAGAATGTACAAAGAAAATGTGGTACATTTACACAATGGAGTATTACTCAGGGGTGAACAACAGTGATATAAAATTTGCAGGCATATGGATGGAACTAAAAAAAAAAATATCCTGAGTGAAGTAACCCAGACCCAGAAAGACAAACATGGTATGTACTCACTCATAAGTGGATATTAGATGCAACCAAAGGATAACCAGGCTTCAATCCACAACCCAAGAGAAACTTGGTAACCAGGAGGACCCTAAGAGGAACAAGCATGAATCAACCTGGGAGGGGGAAATAGGATAAGATATCCTAGATTAACTGGGAGAGGGGATTAGGGAGGGGTTAGAGGATGAGAACATGAGGGAAGCAATGGTTGAGTAGGGGGAGGGATGGAGTTTGAGAGCAAAGAAAGAAATATCTTGATAGAGGGAGTAATTATGGGGTTAGGGAGAAACCTGGTGCTAGGGAAACTTCCAGGAATCCACAAGGATGAACCTAGCTAAGGCTCATAGCAATAATGGAAAGGGTACCTGAAGTGGCCTTCCCCTGTAATCAGATTGGTGACCACCCTAATTATCATAGAACCTTCATCCAGTAACTGATGGGAGCATATGTAGAGATCCACAGCTGGGCACTGAGCCAAGCTCAAGAAGTCCAGTTGAAGAGGGGGGGTGGATTATATGAGCAGGGGGGTCAAGGTCATGATGGGGAAACCCACAGAGACAGCTAACCTGAGCTAGTGGGAGCTCAACGTCTCAAGACTGACAGCTGGGGATCCTGCATGGGATTGAACTAGGCTCTCTGAATGTGGGTGACAGTTGTGCATCTTGGTCTGTTTGTGGGGTCCCTGGCAGTGGGACCAGGATTTTTCCTTGGTGCATGAACTGGCTTCTTGGAGCCTATTTCCTATAGTGGGAAACCTTGCTCAGCCTTGATGCAGGGGTAGGAACTTGGTCCTGCTTCAACTTGAGATGCTAGACTTCGTTGACTCCCCATGGGAGGCCTTACCTTCTCTGAGGAGTGGATGGGGGGGGTCGGAGGAGGTGGCAGAGAGTGGGAGGAGAGGAGGGAAGGGGAACTATGGTTAGCATGTAAAATGAAAAAAAAATCTAAGAAAAAATAATTTGTTTATTCACTCCTAAGAATAGTTATTATTAAAGTAGGCATTTCAGTCCTAGTGACATAGATTATTGAGCACTGTAACAAAACAATTCAAAGATATAAAAAGAAAGCCTGCTCCTATCTCAGAGCAGAGGTGCTCCCTGCCTATTCCCTGCTTCTTCTGAAGCAGCATTTCAGGGTAGCACTTGTCCCTAAAGAGCCTGAAGCTGTCTTTAGCCCTGGAAGCATTGCTCTTGAGTGTATAAACGGAGGAGAAGGTGGTGGAGGATGATCTTCCTGCCCTCCTTGTATCTTTCTGTTTCCCTCTAATTTGTTTTATTGACCATGTGAATAGAGGCCATTTGTCAAGGAAGGCTGAGAAATGTGGTGAGCAGAACCCTGGCCTTACAAAGAAGAGCTCAGAAGTACAAGTTTGAATTTAAGACACTGAGAAAAATAATGCATCCAATTTGGAGAGAACATAAAATTTTTAACAGAATTTAAGTTAAAAAAAAAAAACTATAAAATGGCAAAAAAGATTTTTTCCCAAATACCTGCTAAGCACAAAATAACATGTTAATTCCTTTAAAATACTATTTATGCAACAATTACTTGCTAAATGAATCTAAAACTGTTTCTAAAATGATCACTACTATTAATATTATTGTTGTACACATGTGCATACATGCCATAGTGTGCACATGGAGCTCAGAGGACAGTTTTCTGGAATGTTTCCTTCCTCCACTGGGCACTCTGTGGATTGAACCCAGTTTTTCAGGTTTGGTTGAAAGTGCCTTTATCTGCTGAGTCACCTTGCTGTAGCCAGACAGAAAATTTTTAAGATGAATTCTATTAAAGAGTGAACTGGAGAGAGAGAAAATACATTGCTGTGAGAAAAATTGAAATCCCTTTTAATTGTTCAGTAAGTAAGTATGATAATCTACATAAGTGATGATAATGAAAACAGAAAGAAAATAAATATATTCTAGAGGCAGGAGGTGGGTTTACTTGCTTCCATTTGTTAGTGGAGCAGTAGGTTTGGAATTGCAGGAGCCAGTGGAATGATTGCTAAGGCCTAGACTGGGTTTGGACAAAGAGAGCCAGGAAAGGCAACAATAAGTGTGAAAGCAGCACCGTAGGTGACCACTGGACTCTAACGTCCAAGTGTCCTAACCACTCAACAGTACTTAACAGGATAGAACATCAGGACCCAAATTCAATACTCTTCTATGTTCTGCCTGGTGCAGACAGTGTGATAGTCATCCTTTGAGGATACCGATGCAGCTTTAGAGTGCCAGCTTGCACAATGTCCTCATGTGTCCTCGCCGCCTCTCTCCTTTCTACACACATTATTCTATAAACTCTCCCATGCTGAGTATGTGGTAGCACCCACAGGACTAAGAGAATGAAGTAGTGTTGTAAGGATACTCAGCAAATTAATAAATGTCTAATAGGTTCTTGATATTCTCCCCAAACAAATGAAAATGTAAAACTGAAATACAATGTGTCAGTAAGCATAGAATAAAGGATATATTTTATGTTTATTATGTGACAATGTCAATGAGGTCATGCACTGATAAGCCAATTTAAGATGCAATTTAATTTTAGATAATGTACATGATTGTTACCTGCATGTATGTATGTGCACAATGTATTTCCAGTGGAGGATGAAAGACTTCATAGAACTGGAGTTACATACAGATGGTTGTGAGTTGCAATATGGGTATTGGGAACTGAACCTGGGTCCTTTGCAAGAGGAGCAAGTTCTCAATTTGCTATTGAATCTAGACATAGTGTTTCCTATTAGAATTGCATACTGAATATTAATCCTTCATATAGGCTGATGTTACCTATACTCAAATGATTTCTGGTGCTTGTGAAGATATAAAATTCTAGATAATAAACATTTTTACATGAACGATTACAACCAAAAATGCAGTGTAAATTTTAGTGGCAATCATGTAAGACTGCTTGCATTGGACCTCAAGGTCCTTAACACACAATAAATTATAACTTGTTTCACAGAATAGGAATTATGAATACTGAACATAGGCCATAAGTATGATATTGAGTCCCATACTATGATTTGTAACCTAGAATCAATTATTATTTCACATGCATGTCAATGACACACTTCCAGCTTGTTAATGCCATTATTTTGTCCTCATTCAGTTTACCATCTATTTTGAGGACATATCTCTTTTGTATTTTTTTTGCAACTCCTTAATTACTTCTATCTCAGTGGAAACATATTCTAATGTCATTAAATCTTTTTATAAATTATTGTACATTATTCAGGTTCATGTCATTTTGTATTTTTCTTGTTCCCTTTTATATAATTGTTCTTTCTTGGCTCTGGAGCTTCTAATTTAGTGTGTCATGAACACAAATATTTTCTCTACCTCTTCATGATGATCATTACTAACTACTTAAAAAACATAAGAGGTTACATTGCACTTCCATTACTTTCCTAATAACTTAGAATTTGACAAGTACTTGATACATCAGATTTTGATTTCCACTATATCATCTGTGTGGGACATACTTTTATATTAACAAAGTACAAGATGTACTAATTCTTAGAGGTATAACAAACAAGTTAAGTAGTGTATCATATTTGTAATAGTTAATTTTAATATACATCTAAGGAAATGGATTTAACTTGGTCAAATTTACCTTGGAAAGAAAATTGATGACTCATTTTTAATGCAGACCTTCTATTAGTCTTTTGAACCCAGTGCTGCAAAGATTCCTAATACTAATCATCATTACCATTCTTCTAATTTTTGGAAACAGCCAGGTTAACAAATACAAGTCCACTATATTTCCAAATGAGGAAAAGTACTTGACTAGATCCAAAATTAATGGTATTCTCAGAGAAGCTGTCATAAACTTGACCTTAGAGGAGGATGCCTGTTTTGCTGTCCTCTCTGTAGACGTGAAAGCACAAAATGAGGTCTACAAAGGCTAAGTCCTTGTGGCTACTGTCTTGATTAATCCTCATAATACCTTGATGGGACTTGAGAATCATCATGGAAACAAATCTCTGGCTATGTTTGTGGGGTTATGTAGAGCAGGTTAGTGGATGTGGGAAGACCTATGCTAAATGTGGCTGGTACTATTCCATGGGCTGGGATCCTAGGCTAGATGAAAAGGAGAAAGTAAGATGAGCATTAGGTATTCATCTCTTTCAATTTCCTAACTGTAGATGCAATGAGACCAGCTGCCTAAAGCTACTACCACTGTGACTTGTCCATTGTGATACCAGAACCATGTGTCAAAATAAGCCATTCTTTCCTTAAGTTGCTTTTGTTGAGTGTTTTGTCAAAACAATGAGACACATGACTATAATACAGCTCATTGGCAATAAATAAATTAAATGCACCACATAATCCCAATGCTCCATAAAGAACAGAATTATTTTCTTTCATTTATCTCACAGCTCACAACCATTTGTAATTCCAGTTCCAGCGGACCCATACATTCTTTTGGCCTCCACAAATACAAGGCATGTATGTGGTGCACATATATACTTGCAGGCAAAACATTTATTCACATAAATAAATGAATTAATTAAATAATTGATTCTTATAATAAAATGGATATCATTAAATCATATGATTATTATTTTCAGTAATGATAAAATTTATTAGTTTAATGAAAATATTATTTTCATTAAATCAGATCAGATGCTCTGCCAAAGTTTGGGTTTGGATAGTCAGCATTGCCTATAAGAGTTATTTTAGCATAACATTCTGAAGCAGAATGACATTTTCTATATGTTTTTAGAAGGCTATGAAGTATCTTACAAAAAAGTAGAATTTTTTTCCATAATTCTGTACTGATTTTTCCACTATTTGAATTTAAATAAATTCCTCTGAGTTTCAATTTTTCTTTCAGCTAAAAAATAGAAATTATGAGAACCACCTACATCCTTTTGGAAAAATGTTGTGAAAGTCTAACAGAAAGATGAAGTGCTGCCTAGAAAGCGTTATAAACCTGAGATGTGCTGCACAAATGAGACTTGTAACTTCCACCTCAGGCGACAACTGTTTCTGTGTCGGGCAGGGCTAGGGCTGCAGAATCCCAAAGTAACATGGAACAACTTGGCTCTTACAATGTCAAGATTCTAGGCTATGCTCCCTTCTGCGGGTATTCCATCTTCAGCCAGTTCACACAGGAAATGTACTCACTCACTTCACTGAGGATCTCTCCCAAAGCTATAAGCCTTAGAAGGCAAAAATATACTATGCTGTGTTTACGTTTCTCTTGTGATTTTTATTTCCAGCAGCTTCTGAGGTACTATGAATATCTTTTGGTGGCTGGATTCCATGGTATCCTGGAGACTTAAAGGTGGCATTTGATCTCATCCCAGTCCCCTGTGACCTTTCACTAATTAATATGGCTAACTTCCATAGTCACAGACTTCTCTTTTGAAGCTAGCCCACTATCTCAAAATGATTGTCCAGCATTCCAGAAGATAGATGCTAGAAAAATCCAATTTCTGTCAGGAAAAGTGCAACAGTCGAGGATCAATGTTAAATGTCAGCAGTCACTCAGATTTTTGGAGCAGCTGCTGTGGACAGGCATTGTGACAGAGCTTTAAGTCACCACAATGAAGATAGTGATTTAAAGTCTTAATTGACGTGCCTCATTCCCCAGATTTTCTCCTTTTTAAATCCCACTCATCCCAGCCTTCAAATAAAAAGGTGAAAACTCAATTTCTGTTTGTGTTCCTCTAAGGAGTTTGGGGACAGTGACCTTTTGTTTTTTGTTTGTTTGGTCAGAATTTCACACCTTTAAGGATAATATCTAATAATGAAAGAAAAAACATGGAGGAAAGGACATTTGTGCAAATAGAGTAAATATCTAGTATCTCATTGTATTTTTTAAAGATTTATTTTTTATTTCTATTTGTGTATAGGTATGTATGTTTTGGGGTGTCTGTACCCAATGTGTACAGGTGCCTACTAAGGCTAAAAAAAAATGGTGTTGGATCCCTGAACCTAGAGTTGTGAGTGGTTATGAACCTCATGATGTGGGTGCTGGCAACTCAGATTCTCTGTATGAGTAGAAAGCACTTTTAACTGCTGGTCCATCCCTCCAGCCCCATATAGTTAGTATTTTAAAATTTTTCTTTGTAGAAAAAAAAACAGAAAAAAAATTAAAAATGTAAATATCTAGAAAACAGAGAAAGTTAGTGTCCTCATTGTACTGATAAAGACTAGAGAAAAGGATGCATAAGAAACAGAATATCCCTGATTGGTCTTTTCTAGGAAGAACAAACCAGAGAGTTTGGGACCTAATGGGCAATGCACATTGCAGGGGGTTCCATTGCCTTCAGAATGAACTTCAGACCTCAGAAAAGATTTCTCCCTCACCAAGACCTAACAGACAATTTTTTTAATTAAGAATTATTTTTATTCATTTTACATACCAATCACAGATCTCCCTCTTCCCTCCTCCTGACCTTCAGCCTCCTCCTCCCAACCCACTCCCCATTCCCTCCTCTGAAAAGGTAAGGCCTCCCATGGGGAGTCAGCAGAGCCCAGTACATTCAGTAGAGGAAGGTCCACGCACCTGCCCTTGCCTCAAGGCTGTGTGAGGTGCCCCACCATAGGTAGTGGGCTCCAAAAGCCAGCTCACCCACCAGGAATAGGTACTGATCCTACTGCCAGGGTGCCCATTAAGCAGACCAAGCTACACAACTTTCTTGCGTATGCAGAGGGCCTAGTTTAGTCCCGTGGAGGCTCCACAGGAGCCTCACTAATTTCGTTTGATTGTCACTATAGGTTTCCACATCATGATCTTGATGCCCCCTTGCTCCTACAATCTCTCTTTTCTCTCTTTGACTGGACTTCTGGAGCTTGGCCTGGTGTTTGGATGTGTATCTCTGGATCTGCTTTCATCAGTTACTGGAGAAAGGCTCTATGATAGCAGTTAGGGTATTCAGCGATCTGCTTACTGGGGTAAGCCAGTTCAGGCACCCTCTCCAGTATTGCAGGCAAACTCTTAACACTGTGTGATGTCCTCAAACAATGGATATTGTTCCTCAAAAGACATGGTGAAAAATTCAAGTCCAAATTAAATTAAGTTTGGGTATTTGTATCCCCAGCAGCACAACAGAGTTCGGACTCAAAGATTACCATGAGACTTTCTTTTCTTTTGGTAAAGAAAGCCTATTTTCTTTATTTGGTCTACAGGTCTAGATTCATACCCAGGACATATTTAGCACTTCTATTAACTGTTAAGAAGATGTGGCAGATTAGGAAACCACTCCCCTCCATTTACAGATTAGAAAACATGGATTGAGAAATGTCAGTACTTTCTCTCTATAGAATAGTTTATTTATAGTGTTGATAAGATTCAGCTTTAAGTCTTCAAGGATTTGAATAGTTTGTTTTATTTTTCATTATGTGTAGGAGAAGAGGGTATGAGTATATGTGTGCAGGAGTCCATAGAGGCCAGAAGAGGGCATCAGGTCCTTTGGAGCTAAGCTTGAGTTACAAGCATTTGTAACCTTTCTAACCTGTGTGCTGGGATCCAAACTAGGGTCCTCGTGATAGGCAAGTGCTCTTAACCACTGACCCATCTTTCCAGCACTGAGCCCTAGGTTTTCTGATAGTAAATTTATTTTATTGGTATCTTATATCACTCATACCAAAAGGCATAGTTGAGTGGGGGACAAATCCAATATTGTTCAATAACGTCACCAATTTTTTTCAAAGTAACATGAAATGGCATGCTTCCTTGTGTCTCATATTCACACAGAAATAAAGAAGAGAAGACAATCATACTAAACACTGAAATTCATTGATATTTAGACCCATACTTATAGCTGCAATTACGATGTTGAAACATGAATTAGAATCCTCATAAGGATTTTTCAGCTTCATGTTTTCACATGGTTCTGCATCATAGTAATACAGGAAGACAAAGACCATAAGGGATAAAGATCCATCTAGAGTTGTTGAGGGATTTGGGGGAATGTTTCTATTTTTTTATGTTTATTTTCTTATTATAGAGACTCTGCTCCTAAAAATAAAACCTTGACAACCCTCAGGAGTAGAGGAAGCAGCTGGGAAGAGTTCAAGGATGAGGTTGAGGTCAACATTTGTCAGAAGAGGAACTGGCACCAAATGGTCAGCCAAAGAGCTGCCACCAGAAATTGGCCTTGTTCATTGAGACCAAGAGGGAAACGAGATGCAGGGCAGTTGTGCCAACTGGGAAAACAAAATTGCCTATGAAATGAAAGTGATGAGTGACTATGAGTGTTGCTGAAAAAATGGCTGAAATACATTGAAAGCTGAAGGATGCACAGAGGGTATGAAGTGGAAAGAGATGTAAGATGACCTATGACAAGCAAAAGGGAATACAAGAATGGGTGAAAAAAAAGAAAATAAATGAAAGAAAAATGTCACCCTGAATGACTTATCAAAAGACAGGTAGACAGAAAGTTTCTGAGCAAAGGATCTTGAATTAATTCATATTGTGTTGATTTTATAAAACCATCAGATAAAGGACAGCAGAATAAATAAAAACTGTTATAAGAAGAAATAATGGAATACATACTGAATTTTGACCAACGTTATGAACATTCTAATCCCAGATCTGACTACACAAAACATATGGGCTCTTCTGTAATCACTCTTGAACGTCACTTTATAATTTGAGAAAAGATAGTGAATAAAATTATTTAAAATGTATTCTATAGTCAGCATCCAATGTCTGTACTGTGTGTGGCATGGTGCATAAATTCACAAAATTACTTGAATAGATGAATAAGATCATATATTTATAGAGTAATAGACTCATTAGGTGTTCAATAAATGGAAGCTACACTTAATGATGCCATAGAGATTGGTTCTTTTTAGTTAGATATCTCTGAATCTCAAAAACTTTAAAAAATATTTCTTTTGTTTATTGAGATTATAATCACATCATTTCCCCTTCCCTTTCCTCCCTCCAAACCTCCTATATATCCCCCTGTGGTTGATATATTGTGCAATTGTGCACCCCAATAAACTTATCTGGGGGTCAGAGAACAGAACAGCCACTATATTAAACATAGAGGTTAGGCGGTGGTAGCACATGCCTTTAATCCTAGTATTCCGAAGGCAGAGATCCATTTGGATCAAGGCCACACTGGAAACAGCCAGGCATGGTGACATACACTTTTACTCCCAGGAAGTGATGGCAGGAAGTAGAAAGAAATGTAAGGCATGAGGACCAGAAACTAGAGACTTTTAAACTTTTAGGCTTTTTCGCAGCAGTTCGGCTGATATCCATTTGGATAAGGACTCAGAGGCTTCCAGTTTGAGAAAACAAGATCAACTGAGAAGTTGGCAAGGTGAGGTTGGATGTGGCTTGTTCTATTTCTCTGACCTTTTAGCATTCACCCCAATATCTGGCTCTGGGTTTGTTTTTATTGATAAGGTGTAGCTGGAGAGCTTCGCTCCAGGTCCCACCAAGCCCCCACAGTCCCACAACCCATGTATAAACTAATCATTCAGATGCTTATATTACTTATAAACTGTATGGCAGTGGCAGGCTTCTTGTTATCTACTTCTTCTGTCTTATATTAACCCATTTCTATTAATCTATAAGTTGCCACATGACTCGTGGCTTATCGTTACCTTACATCTTGCTTGTCATGGCAGCAGCTGGCAGGTCTCTCCCTCTGCCTTCCTGTTCCCCCAATTTTCTTCTCTGTTAGTCCCACCTATACTTCCTGCCTGGCTACTGGCCAATCAGTGTTTTATTTATTAACCAATCAGAGCAACACATTTGCCATACAGAACATCCCACAGCAATAAGGCCTTTTAAGATTTGTGTTACATCCTCCTTGCTTTTTTTTTTAAATTTATAACTTCATTTTTCATTAATTGTTTTATATATAATGTATATGTGTATATGATGTATGAGTATATGTATATGCATTCCTAACACATTTTATACATATGTATGTACACTACTAAGTACATGAGTACAACCTGGTCAATCTATATAATGGTACTTATATGTAAGTTTTCAGGACTAATCATTGGGTTGGAAAATCAATGCTACAACCAATAAAAATGCAGATTTAAGAGCCCCGTCCCAAAAGAAACATCTACAGTATGACTCCAGCACCTAAGGCTCAGGGATCATTGTGGAAGAGTGGTAAGAGCCAGAGGAACACAGAGTTTGCTGTAATGTTGCTGTCTCCTAGGAATGTCAGAGGCTACACCCATAAATCTTACCAACATGACTCCCTAAACATGAGCTGAATAAGCACAACAACCAAAGACATACTAACAAGGATGGGAGAAAGCCCAACAAAGGCAGGCAAATGTCTGTGAGTTTGAGGCCAGCCTGGTACACACAGTAAATTCTAAGTCAGCCAAGGCTACAGAGTGAAACTCTTGTCTCAAGTGATGATAGCAGTAGTAATAATAAGCATATAATAAGAGCAGTAATAATAATATTTAATATAAGTAATAATGTCTTCCAACATGATTATCATTAATTCCTTCTAATATCTTATGCAACATGAGGATGGAAAATATGAAGCAGAAATTTCATATAAAATTTCCTTCTGAAATTGATGCAAAATACTTAAATTGGAAAGAAACATTTGAGTTCAGACAGGATTCATAACAGGATGTTCCTTATATCAAGATGGAGTAGACTCTTCATATGTGCAGTCCACTCTACCAACATCTGTCCTCATAGAAACACATTCTTACTCTTTCTAGACACATTTTATGAAAGGTCTGTGCACATGTTCTGTGAATTGTTGTTAACTACATATCTGTTATTACTGCCCATGCCTGCAGGAAATAAGAGTTCTGCATCTTTAACAAAGGAGGAGATAAATCCTCTTCATGAAATGGCAGATTCTCATAAAGACCTCACAATCAGCCATTCAAAACTTCTTCCCTATTAATTTCTATCTTATATCCTTGGGCTAAACTTTAAGTAAACTTATCAAAAATCACATTTCAAAACTTCCATGCTTTATTTATCTACTCAATGGATATGTAAGCGATGAATATCTGTGTGATAGGTTTAAAAGAGGAAAGATTTACTTTGGCTCATGTTTTCAGAGGTTTCAGTTGATGGTTGCTTGGTCTATTGTCATGGGCCTGAGGTAAGGTAGAATATCATGTTGGAGAAGGTTTAGTAGAACAGAGATGCTCACTTCATAGTGGCTAGAGAGCAGAAAGCAAGAGAGGCAGTAAAGGGTTGGGGCAAGGTATATTTTCCTAAGGCATGTCTGAGCAATTTATTACCTCTATCTAGTCCCCACATTCCTACAGTGCCATAAATTATGAATTCATAAAGGTGTCTATCAACCTACAGAACACTTTATTAAATCAGAGAGTTCAGAAACCAGTTACATCCCAAAAGCCCATCAACCAGCATTCAAGCTTATAATGTATGAGCCTTTGGAGGAACACTATATTCAAACAATAACACTTCTATTTGTGGGTATTTGTCACTTCAAAATATTCCCTAAGAGGGAAACAAACCACATCTGCATTCTTCACCATTCAGAAACATTTACTAAATATTGACAAGGTACTAGGCAGGCATTTTCCTAGGTAGTAGGCCAGAGCAGTGAGCTGGCATTTCATCAGTCAGAAACCAACAAAAACAAATGCCACAAATGACAGATGGTGATATCATGAAGCATACATGGCAAGATGAAGTATCATGAAGCATACATGGCAAGATGAAGGCATAAAGAGCACACCAGTGTCACAGTAATGAGGAATTGTTGGGGTGGATGTGTCAAAGTAATCAGGAATGCTTTCTTTATTATTTGACCCATGATAATTACTAAGAACAGAAAACTCCTAGTAGAAGAAATAGAAAGTATAAAGACCACTAAAGAACACCTCATATCGGCTTGATGAATTTATGAAAACATAACCAATCAGTGTAGTTTGAGTGGAGTGATGAAGGATGAGATGAGGCAAAGGGAAATTAGAATTACAGAGGACCATGAAGGCTAAAATAACCTCTTAACTTTATCTTGAGTGAGGTAGGCACAACGTTCTAAAGAGACATTGGTCTGACAGGTTTTTAAAGACTGCATTTCCCTATTCCATGGAGAACAGACTGGAACAGGTGGCTGGAAGGGTACAGCAGATGGCTCTTAGCAGTAATGAACAGGAAGATCTTGATGGCGTAGATCAATTGCTGTAAAGGTGAGGAACAAACCAGATTCTGTTTCTTCAAAGTAGAGAAGACTGAGCTTGCTGAGAGGTTATATAGGAATATGACAGAATAAAGGGCATCAAGAATGACTCAAACTGGGGACACTGAAAGTTTGAAGACTAGAGCTGTACTGATCCAGTGTCACAGGCAGAAATTAGGGGCTAAGTTTGAGATCGCTGAAGTAGAAATGCCATGAAATAATCTCTTCCTGACAGAAATTCAAGAAGTGTTAAGACTGGAATGATTCAATTACGAGGTATAAAAAACAAAGAAAGGACTCAGGACTGGCTTCCTGAGGAATTCTAGCATTTAGCATCTGAGACAAGAAAGAGGAAAGATCACTGGGGCCTGTCAACAAATCTCTGATGCAGGAGGCTGTGTCAGGGAAACAGAGGGCCTGCAGCCAGTGATCACTTAGGCAATGCAAGAACTGGGAATGCAGCGAAGTTTTGGCCACATGGCAGTTCCTTATTACTCTGGATTCCACTTTCTTTTCTGATACTGTAACAAAATACCCTGCTCAAGGCATCTTAGAGGAGAAAGAGTTTATTTTAGATTACAGTTCCAGGCTACAATCCATTATGGCAGGGAATCAAGGCAGGAGGAACTTAAAAGAGCCAGTGGCATCACAACCTCAGACAAGATCAGAGACAGGGGAACCACTCAGCTCCCATGTTTCACTCTTATGCCATTCAGGAAACAGCCCAGGGTGGTGGTGATACCCACACCAGGTTTGTTCTTCCCACTTCAATTAACCAATTAAGAAAAATCCCTCACAGACTTGCCCCCAGGGCTAACCTGATGCAGCAATTTCCCATTAAGAGTTTTCTCTGGTGAATCTAGGATGTGTAAATTTGGCAATTAAAACTACTTTGTCTTGATATGAAATGTTTTATGGGGTACTGAAGATAAATGGTTAAATGGGGCAGTTTCAGGAAAAAAAATCTGAAAGGAAAGAAAAGTACAAACATTTCAAGTGTTTTCACGTAAAATGGCTTTGAGAAATAGGGTTGTGGTAAAGAGAAGTAAGGGCTCAGGGGAAAGCATAGTGCAAATGGGATACCACTGTTGTCAAAAAACAGGCATTGTTGACAGGAAAGGAAGATAACTAATGAGTAGAATGGAGGAGACAATGACAGAGGAGATGTCTTTGAACAGCAATTGGTGGGATACCCTATCCAAGAGCAGCTGGTGATGGGTAGGAACTGGAAGTTATTTCACTATGGTAAGAACAAGGAAGAGGTCTTGGGTATCCAGCATGTGAGCATGTAGACAGTGCCCTGTGATTCCTTGAGTGCATCTCCAACATCTATAACACTGATGGACTTAGTATGTGCTGAAAATGTGCTGTTTTTTACTAACTCTGCTCCTAGAAAACTTCTAAGAAGAATTCCTGTGTTAGGACTTTGCATTTTTGCTTGAGTCTGACTGTAAACTGGCAGACAGTGAGAGAGAAAGTATAGCTTTTCAAATAAGCTCTACAGATTCACCTCATAACCTCAAACACTCGCTTCCCTTTCTAAAACTGAGATGTAGTTAGAAAGGCATGGGGTGTGGTCCTTTTATTATAGAGGTAATTGGATATCTGCAGCTGCTCTTACCCTCATAATATCTGTTAGATATAACCCTTGGCCTTGTCATTTTGGCTATATTCCCAGAACTATATGTAAGTGTTTTCTTGAAATATTGAAAATGAACTTATATTTTAAATTCATAATCGTCTTGCCTAAAAGTGGCTTATTCTTTTCCTGCAGAGATCTCATTTTGTGTGGGCCTTCCCCCTCCTTATGTGTTATACTTAAAGCATGGAAATTGTAGGCTGCATGAAAGCCAGGGATATTGTGTTAGAGATAACCACAAAAAAGTAAAAATAAATAAATAAATAAATAAATAAATAAATAAATAAATAAATAAATATGGCTAAAATAATATGTGAATTTAAATTAATGAGAAGAGAGCAGTCTGTGTTCACTAAGATTCTACCAGGGACTAAACTCTCTGAATAAATATTGTTTTGCACACATTATAAAAATAAAAACACAACGTTGAGGTTTAAAAAGACAATATTTTGAAAATGCAGGTGCATTGTTTTGAAACAGTAATGCTGACAGCACGTACTTGATCTGCATTACCAGCTTTAATCTCAGAACAACCATATACCATATTTTGTCATATCACAGAAGATAAGAAAATTGGAACACAAAGATGTAATAATTTGTTTGAATGACCTCATTACCAGGATCCCAAGCCAGAAGTATCTGTTGCTGGAGAAATGCCCTTCCTGTCAGGCTGTAGTGTCTCTCAAGGGACACAAAACAGTCAATGAACATCTCAATGCAGGGGGATAAGGTAAAATATCATTACTAAATGAAATTCACTAGATGATATCAATGATCAAACAGTTAGTTAGTCACACTTGTTAGCTAAGGCATGATTAGTTACATGTACTTTTATCTCTACAAAAATTCAAAAGGTATTTTTTTCATTTATTTTCAAATCTCCCAAATTATTCTGAATTGAACATTAGTTAAAATATATCAGCATAGCTGAGTGGTGGTGGCACACGCCTTTAATCCCAGCACTCAGGAGACAGAGCCAGGCGGATCTCTGTGAGTTCGAGGCCAGCCTGGTCTACCAAGTGAGTTCCAGTAAAGGCACAAAGCTACACAGAAAGCCCTGTCTCAAAAAACCATTATATATATATATATCAGCATAGATTTGACACTTAGCGGAATGCCAGGGTAAGAAAAACTTTCTTAGCCATCAACCTGGTAGGTGAAAGTGAAGAAAAAATAAGTCAAATTTAGCCTACCCTCTACAAATGGATGCATGTATTCACACACATTGCTACCAGGCAATTTGGGGGGCATGAAGTTAGATTCAGGATGAGACTTGTATAGGCTAAATCTCTGTTCTCCCAGCAATGAGGAAGACTTGGACACTAGTACTACCCACTACAGCTTTACTGGGAGGAGTGTTAAAATAATTCATTTATCACAAAAGCCAACATATAAAATATGTTCAATAATTTACTGTTATAATACCATTATGAAATATAGAGTGAGGCACCAATGTTCATCATGATAAGCATAGAAACCTGAACCAATGTAGAGAACTGATTTCTAGAAAGTTCAGATTATTATTCCTGATTTAGGTAAACTAAAGCACATTTCTTATTTAATTGCTTCTTGGTACCAGCTACTCTTGCAATTTCTGTCTCTATCTCTAGAACAATGTTATTCAATGACTCCAATGAAACAGAAGAAGATGAAGTTTAAATCTGGGCTAAGAATTTAATAATATGTATAGGATCAGTATAGTACCCCACGATATATTCTAAGTCAACAATTTTCAAAGATTTGTTAGCAATATGGAAAGATTGAAATAACTTTTTTAATCTTAATTTTTGTTTTCCTAGGTCTAGAATAGACCTGGCTAACCCTTAGTACCTACACAGTTACCACACCTACTCATTAGGTGAGGCATTCATGTCCATTCTTAGCATTCTTAGAGAGAAATGGTATTTTCCCTTTCCAAATGTTGTAACTATACATCACTTTTGCAAGGTCAGAACCCTAGGGAAAGTTTTTATTCTCAAAATCTTTAACCCCACCAATATAAATATCATTTTTCATGATTCCATAAAAGTTGCTTTTTTCATTAAGTTTTTCCTCTGCTTTACTATCTGTCTCTGTCACTCCCACTGCACAAGTTTCTGAAGGCAGGGGCTACTGTCAGATGAATCTTAATTCTACACAGATCTTGAAACCAGCTCCTGGCATGCATCACTTTTTTCTCACATTCATTTTAAGAATTCATTGTGTTCCAGACATTAAAATAATAACTAAACATTTTATTGATTTTATTTCTGCCACAAGTCTCTACTAAGGGTTTTGGTATATTAGTCTATTCTGTGCTCAAAACAATCCTAAACAGGTCTCAGTATTGAACCAGTTTTGTCAGCTATGAAGCTGAAGCTTTGAACGCATGAGCCATGGACCTAATATCCCATCACTGGGGTGCATTACCTGGTCTGTGTTACTCCAGAGCCTATGGACTAACAGCATCATGGGTAACCACTCAATTCTAAAAGCAAACACTGAAATCAGGGAGTATTTCGTTGTTGTTTTGTTTCGTTTTTGCTATTCTGCAGCCCTCAGACTTAATGTGGACAAATGATGACATTATTTTCAAAGACATAAGAATTTCTTCATATGAAAAGAACATAGACCAAGACAAGTTAAGTATTTATTTGCCTTTTGAAAAACAGTGATGCATATTACATCTAAACACTCAAGTTTATTCTCAGTGACTTGTAAACTACCAGTTACTTAGACTTAATGAGTTAGCAAGACCTCGGCCTTGCATTTAAAGTTGCGAAGTAGTGATGAAATGTTCAGTACTTACTTAGGCAGTTAAAACTAGTTACTCAAACCATTAACCTTTATTTTCCGTTTCACTCCAAGAGAGGTGAAAGCAATGGCTTTAAACATTTCCTAGTTATTGCCAGTCCTCATAGCTGATGCACATTAATCACAAATGCTGCTGATTATCAGTGGTACATCAAGGCTGGGGAGGGAAAAAAAAATCCCAGAATAGATGTAAGCCTGACATGAGTGAGCTACAAAGGAGGGTAGTGTGGTCACCCACATGGCTCTCTAGGTATAGTGTTCTTTGAGTCATTTTGTCATCTTGTGCTCTGAGTTGGAAATTTAAGGAAGCAACAGGGTAGTCACTTCAAAGATTAAATACAGAAACAGACAAACGTGATGAATAACACTGAGATTTTAGTTCTGTTTTATATATTCCTTGAAAATTTCATACATCTGTCATACATTCTGATCTTATTTTGTTGTGTTTTATCCTTTGTGACTCACACATTTTAACCAGGCTCATCCACATAGGCATGTGTGTGGTGCTCTCCTCTGTTAATCAGCCAACTCACTAATGACTATACGACTAAAGACAGGATCTGCCCCTCCCCTAGTAGCTATCCATTGCCAAATGCTTCTTTCTCCCTCAAAGAAGAGACATAAACCACCCCCACCCCTGCATCAAGGCTGTGCAAGGTGTCCCAACATAGGTAGTGGGCTCCAAAAAGCCAACTCAGCCACCAGGGATGGATCCTGATCCTACTACCAGGGGACCCATTAAGCAGATCAAGCTACATAACTGCCTTGCTTATGCGGAGGACCTAGTCTAGTCCCATGGAGATTTTACTGCTACAACTGTTGGTCTAAAGTACATGAGTTCCCACTAGTTTGGTTTGGTTGTCTCTGTTTCTTGATTTCCCTTGCTCCTAGAATTCTTCTTCTCTCTCTTCAACTGGACTCCTGGAGCTCAGCCTGGTGCTTGGCTGTGGATCTCTGCATCTGCTTCCATCAGTTACTGGATGAAGGCTCTATGATGAGAGTTAGGTTACTCACTGATCTGATTACTGGGGTAAGCCAGTTCAGGTACCCTCTCCACTATTGCTAATAGTCTAAGCTGGGGTCATCTTTGTGTATTTCTGGGAACCTCCCCAATACCTGGCCTCTCCCTATCCCCTTGATGTCTCCCTCCATCATGGTATCTCCTTCACTGCTCCCCCACTGTCACTGCTCCAACTCCACAATCCCATTCCCTCATGTTCTCATCCCACATCCCACATCCTCCACCTGCCATTGCCTCCCTCACCCCCAGTTTACTCATGGAGATCTCCTCTATTTCCCTTTCCCAGGGCAATCCATGCATCCCTCTTAGGGTCCTCCTTGTTACCTAGCTTCTCTGGAGTTGTGGCTTGTAGTCTGGTTATCTTTTGCTTTACGTCTAGCATCCACTTATGTAAATACCATATTTGTCTTTCTGAGTTTGGGTTAGCTCACTCTGGATGATATTTTCTAGTTCCATCCATTTCCCTGCAAATTTCATGATGTCACTGTTTTTAAGCAATGAGTAGTACTCCATTGTATAAATGTACCACATTTTCTTTATACATTCTTCAGTTGAGGGCGATCTAGGTTGTTTCTAGGTACTGGCTATTAAGAATAATGCTGCGCCGGGCGGTGGTGGCGCACGCCTTTAATCCCAGCACTTGGGAGGCAGAGCCAGGCGGATCTCTGTGAGTTCGAGGCCAGACTGGGCTACCAAGTGAGTTCTAGGAAAGGCGCAAAGCTACATAGAGAAACCCTGTCTCGAAAAACCAAAAAAAAAAAAAAAAAAAAAAAAAAAAAAAAAAAAAGAATAATGCTGCTATGAACATAGTTGAGTATGTGTCCTTGTGGTATGATTGAGCATTCCTTGGGTATATACCTAAGAGTGGTATAGCTGGGTCTTGAGATATATTGATTCCAAATGTTCTGAGAAACCTCCATATTGATTTCTAAAGTGACTGTACAAGTTTATACTCCCACCAACAGTGGAGGAGTGTTCCCCTTGCTCCCCATCCTCTCCAACATAAGCTGTTATCAGTGTTTTTGATCTTAGCCATTCTGATAGGTATAAGATGGTATCTCGGAGTTATTTTGATTTGCATTTCCCTGATGACTAAGGATGTTGAGCAATTCCTTAAATGTCTTTTGGCCATTTGAGATTCTTCTGTTGAGAATTCTGTTTAGCTCTGTAGCCAATTTTTTAAATTGGGTTGTTTGGTATTTTGATGTCTAGTTTCTTGAATTCTTTATATATTTTGGAGATCTGTCCTCTCAGATGTGGAGTTGGTGAAGATCTTTTCCCATTCTGTAGGCTGTTGTTTTGTCTTATTTACCATGTCCTTTGCCTTACAGAAGCTTCTCAGTTTCATGAGGTCCCATTTACTAATTGTCGCTCTCAGTGTCTGTGCTACTAGTGTTATAGTTAGGAAGTGGTCTCCTGTGCCAATGGACTCAGGACTACTTCCTACTTTCTCTTCTATCAGGTTCAGTGTAACTGGATTTATGTTGAGGTCTTTGGTCCTTTATTATGACTTCATTTAAGATGCCCAAATGAGAGTCCTGGCAGTACATTGTCTGGCACGTAATAAATATTGGTAATGCTAGTTGTGTTAGTGTTGCTGTCATTTTCATCCAAGAAATATTTCTCAAATTTTGTTGCATAAGGAATATGAAGGCCCACAGCTACTTCCTTTTACCTATACAAAGCTGTGTTTCTTTTAAGCCACACATCAACAGTAGACAGTTGTTTATGGAGAATAGGGGGTGGTGTTAATACTTTCTACTTTTGTATTTTCATTTTTCCTTTCCTTTTAAAGGCATGAGAAAGATCAGATGGAAGAAATCTCAGTGTTTCATGAGTGATGAGATTTGAACCATAAATGCATGCCAGAAGATGAGAAAATACAATCCAGAAAAAATAATCTAGAGCAATAGTTCCCAACCTTCTTAATGCTGCAACCCTTTAACATAGTTCCTCATGTTGTAGTGACTCCCAACCATAATGTTTTTTTCATTGCTACTTCCTAAGTTGATGAAATTTTGCTAATCTTTTGAATCATAGTGTAAATACCCATGTTTTCTGATGGCCTTAGGTTGCCCCTGTGAATCATTCACAATTCTAAAAGCATTTGTTTTCTTAAATATATAAAATCCATTTGAATAAATTTAATTATTTTAAAAAACAACAATACAATTCACAGCTGCTTATCATTCTTCCAATCAAGTAAATAAATTTGTAAAGTCTAACTTAAAGCTTAACAACTTGAATTTTATAGCTTTATATTCAAATATTTAGCTTTAATCTCTGTTATACAACTGTGTCCATTTAAAAAAATTTTAAAACATTGAAGATGTTCCAGAAATAAAACCTTCCCTTACTACTGCCTTTAATGATTGACATTGGAAAAATCATCAACTAATCCCAAAATTCAAACAAGTAATGGATTCTCCAGCAGGAAAAGACTGAGTTCCTACATAGTTTACTGGTGAGGAAGTGTTGATATGGTCTCTTAAGGATTTGTGTTTCATCTTAGGAGGAAGGGATGAAGGTAATCACACTTGAGAAGCTATGAAGATTTTCCTGAAGTAGAATGTTGTTACAGCACTCAGTAATTGGTGAAGATGTCTCTTGGATGAGTCTCTTTATCTGTTATTGGTGTACCATGATAAGACAAGCAAGAAAACTATGCTCACATTTTATGAAAGATGGGTGTAGATTTTCCAATCATTTCCTGAAGGTAAACTTGAGCTATTATAGTACAGTATAAGAATTCTTAGTTGATATCTTTTGCTGAGATATCTCTTATGGTGATTTCTGGGAACCTTCCTGAAGTTTCTTGTTTTGTTTTGTTTCTTTGTCTTGAGATTTTAAGTCAAAACTAAAGGATTTTTCAAATTGTCCAGCTGACCCCAGGCATTCTTCATGTGAATTTGCCAATATAACAGATAATCCCATGCATGCAACAATTAGAGAATGTGCCCAGAATTGTGTTGGATATACAGTAAAGAAATGTGTCTATGAAATTTCTATGAAACACAAACAAAACAAAGCAATTGTTTTAAAGGAGGGTAAGTCCTGTAGCAGAGAATGTACAGAGTATCAAGGTGACCAGAATTGTGAAAAACCCATCTCTCTTCCCAAATGCATGGTAGATTGTGTATGCTTTCCTATTCAGGTTTGTAGCTGCAAGGCTTATTTTGAACAATAATATAGAATTGGGGGTATTGGGTTACACTTCATGATAAACTTGATGGGAGACATCAAGGCAGGTTCATTTTAGTCAATGTAGTCCAAGCCCGCTTTGAACTCACTATATAGACAAAGCTGGCCTCAAATTCAGAATTTGCCTGCTCCTGCCTTGGGAGTGCTAGAACTACAGGAATGTGGTACCACAACTGGTTCTATGTAACTTTTAAAAGCCAGGATACAATTTATCATATTTTTTTCCCTATGATGCCCAAGAGCTACTGATCTGGAGATCTCAGTCCTAACGTAAGTCAGTGAATAGGGCTATTGTCAACTGAGTCATGAAACAAGAACTAGAAATATACTTCTAATGTGTTGGAGGTCTGGGAATCAGGATTTGCTTGTTACTGCAGCAGACACTAATCTATCCTGACTTGTCCAGATGATGGGTGAGAATCCTGGAAAGCACACCTAACCCAAAGTCAGGAGCGTTTAAGTACTCTTGTGTGTTATACAAATATACACAAGTCATTTCCACAATTACATTTTATCACATTCTTAATTCCAAACTATTAGGGAATAGAACTTTGTGCAAAGTATTTCCTCCATAAGTGGTGGCTAAAGTTGTATGACTAAAAAATAATTTAAACTTCAGTGTTCTTCTACAGTACCTATTACATAGAATGGCGATTCTAGCCAAAATTTGATGCTGTTACATTATAATATTGAAATATTTTACATGTGTTTCTTATTTGGGGTGTTTGTATTTTTCATCAGCTAAATCAAATGAAAATATTTATTACAATTTGAATTAAAAAATGATCAACAAAATGCTATTCTTCTGACAGAAGAATGCATTCTTCTGACTATTCTCTCCACTTTTATATTCTAATCATACACTCTTTATATGTGGAAACCAAGAAGTTGATTTGATTCCACAACACTGAAGGAGGGCTGCTTGAATAATTGGATCCTTTTTGCTAAAACTAACACACACACACACACACACACACACACACACACACACACACACACATCTATCCTTTAAAATGAATTACAGTGGATACAGTGTTAGTAAAATGAAACATTTGACTCAAATTGATCTTCAAAGACACTTGTCTATTTTTCGTTGTGAGATTGTATCTTTCTAGATGTTTTATGTTTGATTAGCATTGTCAAATTCTTAGTCGTCAAAATTGTGGCTTCAGTTATAGGTCAGTTTAATTCCCTGCACTATATCAGGCAGCTTGTGATCAACAGGAATTTTGCATGAGTGATTTATCCAAGATTGGATACTGAATGATTCAATGATACATATTTATACTCTTTTCATGAAAGACACTCTTTTTTTTTTTTTATTTTTCGAGACAGGGTTTCTCTGTGTAGCTTTGTGCCTTTCCTGGGACTCACTTGATAGCCCAGGCTGTCCTCGAACTCACAGAGATCCACCTGGCTCTGCCTCCCGAGTGCTGGGATTAAAGGCGTGCGCCACCACCGCCGGGCTAAGACAGACATTCTTGGTGAGTTCTTCAACATTCTTATTGAGTTGTGTTTCAGTTTCATTTATTATTACTAAATATAAAAATTAACTCTACCTGCTTGTCTCCCAGGAAATGATCAATAAGGAAATCTTCCACTTTCTTCTAGTACATATGCATCCCATTACACTATTGCATTATCAAACATCTTCATCTTAACCATGAAAAACTAAAAGTCTTTTCAATGTTTATCAGTGGCATAAGTCATGGTTGTTCGTGGGAACATTAATTCAAAGAGACTTGATGAAGTCTATGCTAAAAACACAGGTGTCGAGTGCTCAGCCTCCTGTGGAGTTAATTTTATCCTTGTTGGACTCTGACATATCCTATAGATTTGTAAAACTGGAGAAACAAACAAAATACTTGTAAACTTATTATATCAGTTTTCACCCTGAGTCATCAAAGCAAAGCTGAACAACAAAAATATCAAAACCCGACAAATGGCTGAATGTGATGATGTAAACCTGTGATGTCAGCAGTTGTGGGCAGAGGCAAGAAGAGCAGATGGTTAGGGCCAGGCTGGGCTGTATGCTAAGACCGTGTCTCCAAAGTAAATAAAGAAAAAGAATGTGGTCAGGCTGCTCTCAGTAAACTATGTTCAGCAAATGGAACTAAAGTCCATTTTGCATGTAATGATCAACTTGTATGTTAAACATCTAGGAGAAACTACATTTGGATTTCTTTCAACCAAAATCTACAGAGTTGAGTTATTTACATACAATTGGAATCAGCAAAAAATCAGCAGCCATACTGCTCTGATTCTCCTGATTTTACTGGACCTCTTGGGAACTGGGTCAATGCAGTTGACTGGTTTTCTAGCTCTATCAAATTGTTCAGATGTGATATCTTGATATAAAAGACTATTGGATATTCATAACATGTTTCAGTTTCTGATCTCTGATAATATAGACAAGTTATCTATTTTTTTAAAGCTTTGGTTTTTCATTTCACACATTAAGAATTTGACCACTACTAGCAAAGCTCATCAGGATTTAAAAGCAGAAACAGGGGCTGTAACATTTTTTCATCATTACACAAATGATCACAGTTTGAAGTTTTCAAATTGAAGAGTCCTCTTTTAAGCATTTTCTAATGTGTATGTATGGAGGTATATACATGCATCTGGGTGCTTGTGTACACAAGTTTCAACCTGGCTTACATTTTAGCACAATAGCTTCATTTACAGGAGATGGCACATAGGTACTGGTGTTTTATCTCATAGTTCACAATGTGTTCCCATAATAAAGATATAGATTAAAGTGAGAGAATTGCTGTAATTACAGCCTTCCAGATCCTAGCCTTCCAAAGTGCCTCATTTCAGAGGGTACTATCAGTTTACTTTCTCAAAACTGATTTCAGCATTATGGTCAATGTTTTATGAATGCTGTAAATGGGTACAAATTGGAGAATATCTTGATATTGAGAGTAATAAATATTGTTGTCAGGAGCCTAAGGCTTTACTATACACATTAGAGGAAAATACTCTCCAAAGAGAATGGTTAGGAGTTACAAGGGAATAAATCACTATTGTAATAATCATAAAAAGGCAATTGCATGCTGGACTGGATGTTCTTTGGGTAGTCAGGTGCTAATAATTTTACTGTATTAATGAAGACTTAAATTCATATTGGTCTCCTCATTTGGATAGTGTTTGCTTCAGAATTAGGAAGGCTTGATGCCATTCTTTTTGAATGAAAGTTATTATCTTGACCATATTATTAAGAGATTGAAATTCTTAATTTAAGGATACTTTATAATGATGACTATAATATTTATTAAATACAAATAAGATATTAGCTAAGGACTAAATGGAAGGCATTCATGCATTTTTATGTTCTATTATAGCTGAGAAAAGATCCAGTTTTGGCATATGTGATGCATGTATGTACACATGTGCACATGTACACACACACACACACACACACACACACACACACACACAATTATTTCTACATTCCTCCACTGTCAATCTCCAAACCATATAGACCATGTTAAAAAGTTCAGTGAGCACAGAATCAACGAAGCAGGACTCATAGGGGCTCACAGAATCTGAAGCAGCAATCATGAAGCCTGCATGGATCTGCACTAGGTCCTCCGTGTGTGGTACCATCGTTAGCTTGGTGCTGTTGTTGGTGTTTGAGTCAAGGTTTCTCTGTGTCACCATGGCCATATTGGAACTTGCTCTGTAGACCACACTGGCTTCAACTCAGAGATTCATCTGCATCTGCCTCCAAAGTGCTGGGATTAAAAGCATGTGCCACTGCTGTGTGATGTTCTGTATATCCCGTGGGAGCCCGTTCTCAGGTTCCTCGTGGCTTTACCGAGCAGGTCCGCATAGAGGATGATTAGGACCACGGGCTTGAGTGCAGGTGTCTGAGATGGGCTGCACTTGGCTGTGCTGTGGCATGGTCTGTATGTCAAGTTGCTCTGATTGGTCAATAAATAAGACCTGATTGGCCGTGTGGCTAGGCAGGAAGTATATGCGGGACTAACAGAGAGGAGAAATAAAAGAATAAGAAGGCAGAAGGAGTCACTGCCAGCTGCCACCCTGACAAGCAGCATGAAAAGATGCCAGTAAGCCACGAGCCACATGGCAAGGTATACATTTAAAGAAACGGATTAATTTAAGATATAAGAAAAGTTAGCAAGAAGCCATGGCTATACAGTTTGTAAGCAATATAAGTCTCTGTGCTTACTTGGTTGGGTCTGAGTGGCTGTGAGACTGGCGGGTGATAAAGATTTGTCCTGACTGTGGGCCAGGCAGGAAAACCTCTATCTACATGCCACTACCGCCCAACTTAGCTTGGTGTTCTTGTGGCACTCCAAACAGTGGAAGTGAGGGTGTCTCTGACTCGTTCACCTGCTCTTAGGACCCTTATGCTCCTACTGGATTGCCTTGTCCAGACCTGATCTAATGGTTTGTGTCTAGTCTCATTGTATCATGTTATACCTTGATCAGCTGATATCCCTCGGAGGCCTGCTCTTTTCTGAAGGGAAACAGAGAAGGGATAGATCTGGAGAAGTGGGAGGCCTGGAAGGAATGGAAGCAAGGGGGATTTTGATTGTGATGTATTATATGAGAGAAGAATACAAAATATTTAAATAAACATAAAGAAAATAAACAGTGAGGTCTGAATTTATTTCACATAAAGTATGAGTCTGAACTTTAGATCCTAAAGCATTTTCTTTTTTTCTACAATGTTAATAATTTGCTATATAAATTTGTGTAGTTCTAAACTGGAAGATTTCAGATCATATAAGTAAGCCTGTTAGTTCAACTATTATCTTGGTAAAACTCTCCTGACTAAGAGTATCCCCTAGACTAATTTACTGCTGGGCCTGATAGTTCACTGTGAAAACAACTCAATGTAGATCTCACCAAGGCTGCCACTGCCCAATAATTTCAGCAGATACTAGAGTGACTGCTCCAGGATGAGGCATGCTGCAAGTAATGTGTGCACTGAATTTCAGAGAATTAGTTTAAAAAGGTTAGAGCAAATGGCACACTCTGTGCTTTAGTTCTTCAACGGCACACCTGTTTCTTGCGATAGGCCATTATGAACTTCCTGAGGTTAGAGCCTTGCTAATTTTTCTTTGCAACCTCAGTACCTAGCACAAATCCGTGATACAGCAAATACTTAATAAGAGTTTCAGGATGAATGGGAAGGTCCAATCTCAGTACCTAGCACAAATCCATGATACAGCAAATACTTAAGAGTTTCAGGATGAATGGGAAGGAAGGAGCATGGCTGGGTGTTAATAGTTCAGTCCTTGAAATTTTTTTAGGTCAGTGTATAATAGGAAGTTCCAGTGAGTCCATAGATAGACTATCAGTAAGATTTACAAAAGCAGGGTACAATGTTGCTATTTGCCAAGCTATGCTCAGCCACCTTGCAAATGGTCCATAAAGGGCTTCACTCTCCATGCTAGAGGAAAATAGAGAAACAAAGATTCATACAAGATGTCACACCATAGGCTTGCATGAAAATGCTATCTAAGATGCCACCAGTATCCACTGTCTCTAAGCTTTGCCTCTTTCTACTGAGCCCTGGCTCCACTCTCAGCCACAGTTATTAGAGCTAGTCTTCCAGTGGACTCCTTTGATGCCCTTGCTCAAACAGATGCTTCCCTCTCACTTCTCTAACTGTGTCTCTACTTGAGCCTCAAGAAACTGTCATCTTAAAAAAAAAAAAAAAAGAAAGAAAGAAAGAAACTGTCATCTTCAGGCTGTAGTGAAAAGGCTTTTCTACTGTCCTATTGGAGCAGTGGAAATGATCTAATTTCTATTCCTATACAATCTTCCATCTGCTGTTCCAGCTGGAATTCAACTGCTCATTTTTAAAATTTAATTAAATATACTTATTTCTCTCCTCTGTCTTCTCCCTCCTACCTACCCCTCCCATCTGCCTCCCCAAATTTAAGGCTTCCTCTTTTTCAATCATTTTATTACATATACATACAAACCAATAGACATATAAATATAACCTGCTAAGTCTATTCAGTGTTGCCAACATGTATGTCTTTCTAGGACAGACCACTTCATATTGTATAGCCAATATGGGAGCTAATCCTGGGAAAGATTTATTCCCCCTCTCTTTATAGTTGTTAGTTACTTGTACCTCTTTATCTAGAGTGGGGCCAGGTGATATTTTAATCTACTATGAGATGGTAACTGTTGCTGTAACTGCTCTTTTTGATCTACCAGTTGTTTGTTTCTTCCAAGTGTTTTAGAATATAAGATTCTGGAAGGAAGGACTATGCCCTGCTAGCTTTCCCATAGTGTTCCCTGGCTCAGGTGCCTGCATTTTACAACCATTAAAAACATTAGAGTTAGCCTATGATGTATCCCAGAATAAAAAAGTTAAGCCAGTGGAATATAGCTTGGTGAAAAGCTGTTTACCATTTTTGTATTTACACAGAGATCAACTTAGATCCTGTTTATATATTATGAGTCTGATATATCATCCTTCTGATTTTTTCCAAACATGGAAGAAATCAAATTTCCTCTAAACATAAAGGATGCTACTCAGGCTTCACATATGTTGCAGGTAGTGTTCATCAACAAGCCATGTAAAGAAGGAAAAGATGAGACAACTTTACTATTCCCAAAGAAAGAGACTGGTGAAGATGTCAACATACTGAACACAGTAAATTGTATGACCTACAAAATCATGGAAAAAAGAATTTGATTCAAATTTCCCAGTTGGGGTATGGAATGATTAACTGTTTCAACAAGTGGTTGAATCTCTTCATATTTTAAATACAGGGATATGTTAAAGACACTCAACAGCTTTTCAATACTTCGAGCTTTCTTTATCTAAGTATTTATTATGTACTAGTTAGGTATTATTGATTAACTCTCAGTACAGATGGCATTGTAGGAATGGAATTTAAAAATCTCATTGTAGATGAGTTTCAGTATTATTCAGCTTCGAAGTGTTTTCTCACATAAGGGCAGGTGCTTTTCATGGGTCTCCTGTAAATTCCGTGACAAAGAAGTCAAATGTGAAAGTCTTGAATTGATTGGCAACTACTATTTTCTGGTGTATGCCAGCAATGGTTTGGTTAGTTTGTTTTCAAAATCACAGTGTGTGTATTGAATCTCATACTGCCCCTGCCAGGTCAGCCAGATTCTCACACAGCCCTAGTCATAAGCCAATTAGGTATGTGCACGTTCAAAATCCCAAATCTACTGATCCAAGTTAAGTCAATCGCTTGACTTGTAACTGTGAGCTTGGTGCCTTCTGAAACTATTGCATTCTTCCTGTCATTTCCAGTTGTTCTTCCAATGCTGAGAGATCTTAGCATAATACTCTGATTCTCAAAAATTTCAAATAATATTTATTTCTTAGGATTGCTGTACAGATTGAATGAGATAATTGTTTAGGCCACAGAATACTACCAACATTCAATAAATGTTAGATACTGCTTGCTTCTCCTAATAGAGGGAGATATAAATGTAAACTGAAAGGAAAAAATAAGGTCAATTTACAGATATACACATGCCTAGTAAAGTATTACCTAAAGTGTTCAAAGTGGAAACAGTGGCACATAAGTAAAATGATACTTTTCACAGTCATCCTGCTTGGGGACTGAAAGGCAGATTCACAATTTACTATTTGTATGGCATAAAATAGATCGTCTATGTTTTCAGATCCTCTAATCCCTTCTACGTAAAGGAGTTAATAATGACTGTCCATAGCTTGTGAGTATTAAGGATGGTAGCATATGTACCACTCTAAAATTTATAAATATTAGTAGAAAGGTGTCCAAAGGTTAAGTTGGTGCAACAATTGTGAGAAGGCTGCCCTGCCATGGCCTGGATATGAAAGTTGCTTTGTTTATTTATAATTCTCCCTTAACTATAGATGGAAATGTCCACCTTAGCACCGTCAGATTACTTTAAAATAATCTCCTGAGTAAGCTGCAGCTGTGCCTCCTTGTTATCACTGCTTGGACCAGGAATGTATTTACCTGTTGTATTTGTAGACAGGACATCAATAAATAAGCAAAGCCCATTGAAAAACTGATTGCAGGGTGAGTGGTCCTCAGGGAATGGTGGAGTGGGCAGAAAAGTCGCTGAGATGCTGTACAGGGATCAGTGTTGTCAGGAACCAGACTACACCGATCACGTCTCAATGCTTCAGTGAGATAGCACTTATAAAGTGTCTGTTCTAAACTCAAATTCTTTTCCTTGTATCCACTGGGACTCTTTGTTCATCTTGTCGCTTCAGATCAACTCAGAGAAATAATTAGCATTAAATATCACTAATTTGTTCAGCTCCAAACTTTGGACACTCTAAGTATCTGCTAACTGCTTATTTAATAAAAGATATAACTTACTCAAACCAAATCTATGGTCATTTTGCAATAGGGAAGTGGCCCAGATTCTTTAGAAATCGGGGAAGAACTCATAATAAAAGATATTAAAGTGTCAGTGGCCTATGACCTTGTAATTTTACTCCTGTGAAATAATTCAATAGAAAAATAAAGTAGTATCCATGATGATATTCTGTGATGGGCAATATTTGAAAAAAATATAAATATTTAATATAACAGAATTGCTCAAGCAAATTTTGTGATCTGTGTAATATTACATTCACCATAAAAGAAACAATTATAAAGACATTATTGCAATATTTTAAAAAGCAACATTTGTTAGCAGCAGGAGCATATAAAAATTCCAATTATGCTATATTAATAACTATATAAAATACATATAACCATGTATAGCTGCTATAAAAGAATGCAAAAATATGAAAAGTTGTTAACTCATGATGGTCAAATTACTGGTGTTTCCTTAGTGGAAAACTTTGCATTTTTTTTTAACAATTCAAGAGAAGTAGAAGAGAAGCCTTATGATTTCTCTTGTCATGCAGTACTAGGAACAGAAGCAGGAATGTTAAAAAGCATTGTATATGTCTTTGTCAGATTTCACAGAAGTCACATACCTACCTCCATTCACCATGCAACATGATGATGGTTTAGTGTTCTGTCTTTCTTCCTCATTGGATGTGAGTTTGCTGAGACCCATTAGAGGAGAGACTGTGTATTCATCTCCTGCAGTCTTCATCTCCTGCGGTTCTATACTCACAGTAATTTGCAATCTATTTAATCATAATTTTTTTGAAAATAATATATAGGTATAATTTACAGACTAAAGACATAGCTAACCCATTTCATAAAACAACTTTGAAGATGTTTTCTTACAATCATTTCTGATGTTCAAAGAAATAATATCCATATGGCATATGGTGGATAAAACATGCCATTCTCATACATTGGCTATTATCGGGAAATCCTTTGCAAATACATTGTTTTAATTTCAACAGATAAAATGGGTTAAACTATTATCAGTTACCTACAGCTGGTTCTTTGCTGAGTGATTACTATGACAAAGGGAACCAGACTTCTTAAGTGGACTAGGAAGTGTCTGGAAGGTCAGAAGAAGTAATTCTAAAGATAGAATTGTGTTTATTTTGTAGACATAAGTAGGTGGTATTTTTTTTATGTGAACTTGTACTGTTACTAACTCAATTCTAGTATAACATTTACTAAAGCTACAACAAGACCATTATGAAAATTAACAAACATGGAATCCTAATTCTCAAATATGTATGACATATTTGTTAGTGACATTTTGCTTACAAATGAAATGCAAATCATAAGGAAATCATTTACCCTGGAGTGTTTATCAAGAAAAGGGTATTTAAATGCAATGTGCAGTAAAATTATTTCAATTTTTCCTGATTCACAATCTAGAAGTTCATTATTTCAATCTAGAGAAATTCAGAAAAATATGCAGAAATAAATAACCTAGTTTTACCAATGAAAAACCATAGAGTCAAAGAAGTGACATGATCAACAATTGTTAAACCAAAACTCAAGGCCAATCACAAGGTAATTGCTGACTCAAATATTAGACATGACTTCAATCAAGAACAGTTTCTCATATACAATCAATGAATTCATGAGCAATATCTCTAATGTTATATACTGTAAACTGTCATATGCATAGAACTATTATAGAAATTATACTTAAGGATTTCTATTTCTGTTCAGAGGGAAAAGAAAATTCTTTAAGCAAAGAGACCACACTGACACCATACATTAGTCATGCCAATGAATATCTAGGGGAAAGGATTGATAACAAAAATAGTTTTTTTATTTTATTTTATTTTACAATACCATTCAGTTCTACATAACAGCCACAGATTCCCTTGTTATTCCCCTTCCTGTCCCCCTTCCCTTCCCCCAGCCCATCCCCCATTCCCACCTCCTCCAGGGCAAAGCCTCCCCTGAGGACTGAGATCAACCTGGTAGACTCAGTCCAGGCAGGTCCAGTCCCCTCCTCCAAGATTGAGCCAAGCGTCCCTGCATAAGTCCCAGGTTTCAAACAGCTAACTCATGCAATGAGCACAGGACCTGGTACCACTGCCTAGATGCCTCCCAAACAGATTAAGCCAATCAACTGTCTCAACTATTCAGAGGGCCTGATCCAGTTGGGGGTCCCTCAGCCTTTGGTTCATAGTTCATGTGTTTCCATTCATTTGGCTATTTGTCCCTGTGCTTTATCCAACCTTGGTTTCAACAATTCTCACTCATATAAACCCTCCTTTTTCTCACTAATTAGACTCCCGGCGCTCCACCCGGGGCCTAGCCGTGTATCTCTGCATCCAGATTCCTCAGTCCTTGGGGGTTCTGGCACAACTATTAGGGTGTTTGGTCATCCCATCACCAGAGTAGGTCAGTCCGGCTGTCTCTCAACCATTGCCAGCAGTCTTTTTTTTTTTTGGGGGGGGGGGTATTTTTGTGGATTTCTGTGGGCCTCTTTAGCGCTTTGTTTCTTCCTTTTCTCATGTGGTCTTCATTTACCATGGTCTCCTATTCCTTGTTCTCCCTCTCTGTTCTTGATCCAGCTGGGATCTCCCGCTCTCTTTCCCTCGACCCTCGCCCTTCATTGCTTCCACTCATGTCCAGGTTGTTCATGTAGATCTCAGGTGTTTCTAGATAAAAACAATGACATCATGAAGTTTGCAGGCAAATGGATGGATCTAGAAAAAATCATCCTGAGTGAGGTAACCCAGACTCAGAAAGACAAATATGGTATGTGCTCACTCATAGGAGGATACTAGATGTGGAACAAGGATGACTGGACTGCTACTCACATCACCAGTGAGGCTACCTGGAAAATAGGACCCCAAGAAAGACATGAGGACAAAAATAGTTTTTAAAAAATCTGTACATTGAAACTTGTAGAACACTGGGCCTTTAAACATTCCATCACAGGTAGAAGAGGGGCTCACAAGGCTCCCTTCCTCCCTGAGTAGCCCTGTAGGCAAAACTAAATAAATTCAGTGAGTTATAACACACACACACACACACACACACACACACACACACACACATAACACACACACACACATACACACACGCACACCAGAGTAGAGGTTTGGTGGTAGAATAAAAGGGACAAGAAAGGATAATATGAAAAAATATAATCAAAGTACATTATATGTGAGTGCATGTATGCATGAAATTTGAAAAAAATAAATAAATGAATTTTAAAAATCTGTGTATAGCACAAATTGTGACATCCCCTCAAAATTTTAACTGCTGATTTATTCACCTGAAATTTTATTTGGAAGTTGCCAGTTTTTCCATCTTATCTGTTCTCAATACCCAATCTACCACAAAGAGTTAAAGAAAATGAAAAGGCGATTTTTAAAATTGAAATATAATTTCAATCACATCTTTAAAAGCTCTGCGTCTGGGAAGATAAAATAAAACAATTTCTAGGTGATTTTCAAGCAGTGAGCTTTGAAAATCGTCCTCCTAATATACAGATTCTTTGATTTCTAGTTGCTACTATTTGATTGAAAATAGTATTTATCATGTAATTTAAAAACCAAAGATAGAGCTAACTCATTTCTAAATCATGCTTTGAAGATGTTTACTTATTATCATTCTGATGTTCAAAGAAATAATATCCACATGGGAGTCGGGTACATATTTCTCTATCAGTAGGGCAATTTGCCACAATCAATTACAGAATATATATTTAGTATAATACTGTCTTTGGAATCTTCAGTCTACTAAGCCAGTTTCTCTTCAGATGCAAAGGTGTGGGACACAAGTCATTCAGATCTATTAAGCTTAATGACTCCTTACATCTTTTTAAAGAAAATTAAAAGACAAATCTTCAATGAGACTTTTACATTTAAAATGATGGAAAAGTAAAAAAGACAAATGATTGGCAGAAAAGATGATACATGGAAGTCAAAAATTTGAATTCTTAGGTCTGTTTCATAAACTCCTAGTTACTATTATTTTTTAGGTAATTTGATTAGGTCACACCAAACTGTGTCTGAACATCTCAACTAGATTTAAATAAAAGTATGAATAGATCCTATATATAAAGGCTTGATAGTTGAATTATTTAAAAAACCAAACAAATTATTCTTAATAGTTAATATATAAATTATTTTTAAAACTAAAATTAGAATTTCATATGAAACAAAGTTACTACAGTTTGGATATGATTTCAGTGGGTCTGTCTATGGTTCATAGGTTTGGAAGCTTGGTCCTCAAGGTAACAATATTGGGATGTGGCATGGAGGCTTTAAGAAATGAGGCCTAATGAGATGTGCTCGGGATGTTAAGGGTGAAGCCTTTGAAAGAGTTTGATGTGTATCTATAGGGCTCTGCTTATTTTGTGCAGGAAAGTTATTGTAAAGGAAGATACTCAGACTGCTCCCTACCCTCTTTCTCTTCCTAACTTATTAAGTGATATCTCTCTCGCTTTAGCACATGATCCAGTCATGAGAACAAAGACCATGTGTCACAGATAAGGTCTTTTACCAGAGCTAAAACAAAGCTTGTCGTGCTCTGGAACCTCTAGAATTGTAAACAAAATGAAACCATTTTTTTTCCATAAGTTTCTTAGCTTCAGGCCCCAGTTGAGAAGCCACTACCATTGTTTGGTTAAAATGATGTGCTGTGCCTGTGAAATGTCCTTCTACGTATTTGTGTCTTTACTTGTAGCTTACTGCTGCTGTTAGCCTCAGTTGTGAAGAAAAATTTCTTTTTTAAATTTTGGATTACTGTAGAGACTCATTCAAACTGCTGAGAATAAGCAAATGTTGCCTTAGTGGAGTCACCCAATGCTCAGCTATAAATGAAAGAAAATAATAAAGCACCTGTATGAATTGCTACCATCCCCCAAACTCAAGGAGATGTTGTAGAAAAGAGACAAATGGATTGGCAGAGCTCAAGGAAGCAATAGAAGTTCTGGAGCTATATTCTCCAGTTGAAACTTTCGTTCCTGAAGAAGGTAGAGAAGTTCATAACTTAAGATATTAAACAAATTTACAAGGCTTGGATAACTCAGAAAGTCACCAGACCCAAGGCTTTTCCCCAGGGCTCTTCCTCAAGGCTGCATAAAGATTAAAGACTTGCTAGGGAACAGCAAACTCTGGTGGAATTAACTGTGAGTTGGGCAGGGAGAATCAGGGATGCAGCATCTGTCCATGAGCTAGCATCCATGCTGTGCTGATGTTTCTGTGAGAAGTTCCACTTAGCTTCTCCACACTCAATCTTTCACCCACACTCCTGTAAGTAACCCAAATAAACACTTTGGTCAACAAGGCTAGATTTGGATGGACTTAATCTTTGACCTGTCTATGGTGCCCTCTCTAGGAATGGACATGTCTTTCCAGGAAAAGTAACACAACAATATTTAGGGAAATCACATCAGAAATCATGAACTTGGGAGGTATTTGCACAGATATAGCACTTTCAAGACCTTCTCATTTCTTTCCACAGTGTTTCTAGTGATTCTGATACCTACAAATAAATGGCTTCACTAATTCCAGTGAAAACTACCAGGTTTTCTGGCTTCCATTATATCTGTCTTCAGAAATAATTACCATGTTCACTCCCACAAATTTGTATTCATTTCAGGTGGCAAACATCAGTATCTTCTGTTGCCTGTCAATCATTATACTCAATTCCCTGCTTTTTCAGTTTGTCTGTCACCTTTTCTTCTCTTAACTGTCTGGTGAAAGAGATCAAGAATTCAATTCCTCTTGATGGGCCTGGAGGCCCTTAATTATCTCAACATATTTAATGTTTTTCTTCTTTGTTTTATCACTTATTTGGGAAAGAAGAGATAGAATTAGTTTATGATAACTCATATAAGAATCTGCTTATGTTTTTGTTTAAAAGATACATTTCACATGTGTGTGACAAATACACTATGTAATACTAGTAAAATGTTCATGAGAAGATTGAACAATGAGATATCATTGTTAAAATTTCACACTAGCTTGTAGCTAAGGCAATTACTGCAAGGAGACAGGAGCCTGCTCACTGAAGTTTTCTTGTAGTAGATAATGACCTATGTTTGGATGTCATCACTGTCAATCATTCTCATCAAAGAAAGGATTATATAGAAGTGCCTATAGCACTTCTAAAGATGAAATTCTTTATATCTAGTCTCCCTCATAATGTGATAGCACCAATTCTCTAATTTAAAAGCTCACCTTAGAACTGAGACTAGCTCCGAAAATATTGCTTCACTAAACACAAAAGCACAATGACATTTGACTAGTCTAAAAGAGTTATTTTAAAATTTTGGCTTGTTGGTTTTATGTCAAAAACAGAAATTAACTGTGATCTTTTAAGAGTCATTTTGCTTTTAACCAGTACCTGATAAACAATTCTATTTTGAAGAGACTAGCAATTATACAGATTCCTTAGTAGACAGGCAGGTAGGGCAGGTAGGTAGAGGACCCCTGACTAAGTAATAAAGATGGTGAATGACCAAGATGGCTGGCTTCTTCCTCCCCTCCTGACCTGAGACAAAACTCCAGCAGCTTAAAACAAAGACCTTGTGGGAAGGTTTCTCCTGCCTATAGACCCTGTGGTGATGGACTGGCTTAACAAATTCAAGGATAGATCAGGATATTCTACACACCATTTGTGGACCAATCAGCTATCCTGTCTTTCTTCAAACTGATTAACTATAAATTAGGGAAGAAACATTGCTGGGGGATGTCTTTCTGTATGCTCTGAATATATGTTCTCATTGGTTAATAAATAAGGCCTATGGCAGGGCAGCTTAAAGGCAGGCAGAAAATCTAAGGAGAGAGACAGGAAAAAGAAAGGTGGACTCTGAGGAGACACCAACCTGCTGCCCAAGGAGCAACATGCCAGCAGACCGTTAATGCCACAGAACACATGGCAAAACATAGATTAGCAGAAATGGCTTAATTTAAAATATAAGAGCTAGCTAGCAAGAAGCCTGTCATAGGCCATACAGTTTGTAAATAATATAAGCCTCTGTGTGTTTACTTGAGACCAAGTAGCTGCAGGACATGGGTGGGAGAGATTTGTCCAGACCTCAGGACTGGGCAGGACACAGGAGAAACTTCCTGCTACATTTGGCTACCCAACATGTTGGCTCAAGTTTCCAACTACAACCTGAGAGAACTTAAGAGATTCTAAAATGGAGCCAAAAACAGGTTCCTACTTCATGTCTCATGTGGCCTGATAGACCCCTCAGCATTCAGGCTTGAGCACAGCATGGCAGATTCCTGCCTCAATACACAGAGGCAAGCTGCAAAGCATGATGCATTGGATTTAGCCCTTACTTACACAAACAAAAAGGGTTTGTGGGCCAGCTACATGCTACCTGGTATCAGCATGGACCCCTGAGTTGGCAAGGTAGGCATGACTCCTCTGGGTACCTCCTCCATGTTGAGAAGCTGAAATGGGTGGAGTCAGCAGCCAGGGCTGCCACTTCAATTTTAGCTACACTGTAGTTTGCAATGATCAGAAAAGGATTATAGATATACAAAAGATAGTTTCAGATGGAATAAACCTCTAAATGGTTTACATTGTATGTAAAAATGTACATAGGCTTGGAAGGGAAAGAAATAGAGGATAGACAATTATATAAAGAAATAGATAGCATTAAACAATAAAATCTTTAAAGAGACACTAAAAGTAATATAATAAGCCACATAAAGATGGAAATCACTAGCGGGGGGGGCACGTTTAATCCAGCATCGAGCAGAGCAGGGATCTGTGATCGAGCATGCTAAAGTCCAGAAGGCATACACAGAGAATTTCGAAAAAAAAAAAAAAAAAAAAAAAAAAAAAAAAAAAAAAAAAAACACCAGATCTGGATTATATTGTCTTTGGGATTTTTAAATGCAGAACAACATTTGATTGTAAAGGTTGCTGAATTAAACATACACACACACACACACACACACACACACACACACACACACGCACATATATAATCTTGACATCAAAATTTGTGTCTAAGGATACATTGCGTTGGAAAACAGGTTCTGCTTTTGTTCCATAGAAGATGAGAACCTATGGAATGCTTCCAGGCTAATATAGTTTGATCAACCAAGACCCCCTGAAAGGTCTCTGATGAAAGCCATTGCTGTGGAATGATGTTCTGTATGCTGTGAATGTGTGTTGCTATGATGGGTTGATAAATAAAATCCTGATTGGCCAGTAGCCAGGCAGGATAAGCAGACAAGGAGAATTCTGGGAAGAGGAAGGCTGAGTCAGGAGTCTCAAGCCAGACACAGAGGAAGCAAGACATGAAGGCAGAACTGTAAAAAGGTACCAAGCCACATGACTAAACATAAATAAAGATTATGGGTTAATTTAAATGTAAGAGCTAGTCAGTAATAAGCCTGAACTAATGGCTAAGCAGTTATAAATAATATTAAGCATTTGAGTGATTATTGTATAAGCAGCAGCGGGACTGCCAGGCCGGAGAAATGTGGGACCTGGTGGGAACAGGCAGGATGGAGAAACTTTCAGCTACAAGCCATGGCCCAGATGAGCCAACATCCAAAGTCAACTTCAAAGCAACTGGCTGAGACAATCCATTCTCACAAACCACTACAGCCAAGATTTAACTATAATTCTTCATTTTCTCAGGATCTCCAAAAGATTGCCAGTGTTCCTATCAGCAGGAAGTAGTATCAGAAGCTATGCCCAAATTCCCAAAATATGGTTTAGAAATGTTTACTTTTATTTAAAGGTAGTTGATTATAAATGCAATCTATTTCATTTGAATAAAACGGAATATAGATATGATAGGATCTGCTTTTAAAGAGCAGCAACTTGTTTAAAATGTTGTATATTGCTATGGGTTTTAGTTTATTGATACAAACTTAAAGTTAATTTTGTTATACTGTATATATATTTCTACTCTCATTTGAGGTGTTATGTTTATGCAACTCATTTAAAATTGTAATGTATAATTTAAAAATATAGATGAATAATTAATCATTTATGATAATCGAACTTATAGTCATGTTAGTTAAGTTTTTTAGGAATACAAAGGTATATTGCAATTAGGTAGCTGATCTTCAAACACTCAAAGACCTACAGAATAGGGCATTTAAAATATTTTAAAACTTAGATTCCTAGACAGTGAGACACGTCTGCTCCTAGCAGCACTGATTTACTTCAAAGATGATGGGCATCAAAGAAACTCCATATGGAGTCTGCTTTCCTTATGGCAAAAGTTAGCCATTTGGGAAAGAAATTGCTTTTGCCTGGACTTCTTGATAATATGTTATATAAATTGGACATACAGAACCCATAGGAAAATGACCACTGAATTTGCCAAAACAAGGTAAGATGGTCCTTCAGGTTCCTGCTTTGCAGAGGAGATTGCCAGACATTTTACAGGATACAGTGAGAAGCAATTGAGAAACTCTTATATCTATAGGCTGAAGATTGATGCCCCAAAGTTACAGAGGAACTTTGGATGACTGTCCCAGCAATCGGCTGTCTCTGTCACTCTAGATTTTGAGAAGTTTCTTACAATGATCTTCCTGTTTACTTACGTAATATTATATCTTTCTGGGGTCTTTGATGTAGTTGAAGACTAGACAGTAATAACTTCCCTTGATTATGATAAAGATAAATTGTATATGAAACTTTATACTCACAAATATAGGATAGATTGCGGCGAGCTCCTCGACCAGTGAGGAAGAACGACCACCACTCGAGGATTCTTCTCAGATCACACTTTATTGGAGCACCTCTTAATTAAGGGAGAGCAGGAGGTGAGGGCCCTGAGGACTAAAATGCCGCTGCTTATAAAGGGAATCAGGCAAACATGCCGTACTGTGATTGGGTCCCGCCAGAATGCAAACACGGGGAGCCACAAGATAGGCTGAAGACATAAGGCCAATTACCATACTCGAGCATGCGCGGATGACAGGACATGTAGTCCTGAGAGCATAGCCATATATGGAGTTGTTTACAACTAGGCTGCCAGGAAGTCAGTGCCATCTTTGAATGACGGCTCCTTACAATAGATGATAGAATATTTTATTTAATTTTGTCAAGTACAAATAGACTAGATACTGTAACTGTAATTCTTGCTTGATAACTGTTCTATTATATGTAATTTTACTATGTTGAAACCTTCACTTTTGATTAGACAGAAAAGGAAAAGTGCTGAGGGATATCTTTCTGTATGCTGTGAATGTATGTTCTTCCCATTGGTTAATAAATAGTGCCTGTGGCCAGGCAACTTAGAGGCAGGTAGAAAATCCAAGGAGAGAGACAGGAAAGAGAAATGCAGAGTCTAAGGAGACACCAACCTGGTGCCCAAGGACCACCGTGCCAGCAGACCGGTAAAGTCATGAACACATGGCAAAAGTTAGATTAATAGAAATGGGTTAATTTAAGATATAAGAGGTAGCTAGCCAGAAGCCTGCTTTAGGCCATAAAGTTGATATTTAATATTAAGCCTCTGAATTATTCTTTTATAAGTGACTGAGGGACTGTGGGGCCAGGCAGGACTGGGGAAAACTTTCTGGCTACAGAACACTCTTCAAAATCCCCAGTTCTTGAGAAGAAACTAGATTTTTGGCTACACACACACACACACACACACACACACACACACACACACACACCAGAGCCACACTCCCACTTTGAGGAGAGTCTTTTTCTCTGTGTGTCTGCTGCATATACATGTCTTTCTCGCTCGCACCTGGAGAAGTTGTGGGTGGGAGAGACCATGATCAAAATATAGGAAAAGAATTTATTTTCAAAAAACCAACCAAAAAAACAGCCTTTCTTCGCATGTTGATTCTGTCTGCTCCTGCTTGCTGTATTTGAGATATCTCTGCTGCTACTTGTTACAACAGGTATTTTTCCTGCCTTTGAAGACTTTAATTGGCAAAGAAACATTCCCCCAAGATCACTAGACAGTAAGACCTTCACTCTGGGTCAGTTTTGTGAGAAAAGTAACTGAACAAGTGCTCTGAATCCTAAACTTCTGGCAATATTTCAGGACTTTAAGGAGAGAGAGGGACATAGACAAGAGAGAGGGCACCATTTGTAGGTTCTTTTAACTCCCTACACTAGTTTGCACAGCCCTCTGCCATGGGCTGTTGTTTTAAGGTTCTTTATTCTCATTCACGGCTCATCTTCCTGCCAGTTTTAATCTTCTATAAGGAAGCCAACGAGGTCATATTTTCCTGGCCATAATAGTTAGACTGGCTTTGAGAAGTCAAAAATTTCAGAATTGCTATCAAAGGACCTTGGAATTATCAGAGTATTTCAATCTGACAATGTGTGAGCTTCTTTATCTTTGTGATCTCCAAGCAGAGTTCGCAGATGAGACACAGAGAACACTGCTGAAAAATAGGCAAATAGACTGCCAAGGAGAAGAGGGCACATGCTCAAAGGATGACAGTGGACAATGGTCAAAAGGACTCCTGCATCAATCTAATTTTATATTATTCCAAATGTCCCTAGAACAAGGAACTTTTCTAAGGGGAGTTTTTCCTACCCAAGGTAAGTGATCGGTTTTATTTTGGATTTATTCTTATAGGAGGGTCAATATATGTGTATGTGTTTGGGTTTCTTTTTCTTTTCTTTTCTTTTCTTTTTTTATTAGAAAGCCTCTGGCTAGATCATAATCTAATAAGGTCTCAGGCTCTTGGAGCCAGGTTTGGATATTTATCTACTATTAACCTTCAGGGTAATTCAGAAGGCTACTTTTCTACCCACGGCCAGAGATATGACACACCTCTCATGCTCCTGACCAGTAATTAGATTCCTATAGTTTGGGGGTTCACCCCCAGTGTTTTTTAAGCTCCCTAATATCTAACTGGCTAACAGAATTAGTACCTTGATCAGTTTGCAGGTTCATCCATGTTTGGCCACACTTTATGTTGTTTCCTTCCTCTTAAGGGCTCTTAGTCCACTACTCACAATCAAACCTTTCAAGCAGCACTTTCCATCATAAACCTGCCTAATCTCTCTAGCCCACGGGCTTCTTTCTGTGAAGAAGCACCACAAACTATGTCTGCCTTCATTCCCTCATTTTTGCTCCCTTTATCACATGGTAAATCCACAGAAGAATTCAGACCCCACCCCCTTCCCCAACCCTAGAGCTCTAGCAAGAGACTACTGAATGCAATCTTGAGCGTATCTTGGTTGAAAAATAAAGGAAATTGTTCCTGTCGTCTTAGTAATTGATACTGATTCACTAAAATGTCATGCCTGCCTTCCACACATACTGTACACTATGCCCCCACACTGAATGTTCCTTATTCTCTGTTACGTACAACCAAACATTCCTTGTTCTTCATGTTTCCAGGTAGATCTTACTTCCTGAGAAATGGACTTCTAACGTAGCCCAAGAACAATTGCTTTGTCTTTACTACAGTATTTCTCCTAATCATATTGAATAATCTGCCACTAGTTAATCTGGGATGGGTGGCAGTGCTCAACTATGGATGTTTTTGCCCCTGCAGGACACTTGGGGATGTCTGGAGACATGTTGGGTATCACAACAAGGGCCCTGAGAAAGTTGTTTTGGGGATCCAGCAGAGAGAGTCTAGCAATGCTACCAAACACACTGTAAAAATCAGCAAAAAATTCCTGCCCAAAATGTCATAACAGTCAATGTTTAGAGAGTCTTCCTAGCTCAACGGCATGAAGTCACACTGAATATGTGTTTTGATGTTCACTCCCAAGCTATTGAAAACATCATAAGACTCTGCTATATAAAATTCTGAGATATTAAAGATCTTATCTAGTACATTGAACATCATTTCCTATGAAAAAAAAAGTTTTCCTTTCAGGACAAGTCATACTTTTTTTATTAAATAAACCTCTGAAGTTATTGTGTTGTTTGTCTCCATTTCTTTGGCTGCTAGAACATTAAAGCTAGATTGTCTGCCCACCTGTAATAATGATATAAGTCTATGATACTAACTCCTAACCAATCTATTGTTGGCCTTATTATTTTTCTACTATCACCCAAATTTATTCAGTTCTCCCTGACTTTGTCAGGTATGTGGAAATAAAATTTTAATAAAGAAAGATTTTTTACATTTAAATAACCGATTAATTACAGCAGACACTTTAACAGGGGCAGCTAATTGCTAAACAAAGTGCTCTGGGCAAATGTAGCTTCCAGAGAAGATGAGAGAATAAATGTAGTAACATCAATAAAGTCACCATATTGTAGCAGACCAGATATAAGTTACCCAGTAAGTAACAAAGCCAAATCTCACTTTTATAGTGGAAAAAAAAATTGATTTGAGATTAAACTAAGAGAAAATTTAATGATTTAAAAGTGAAAATCTATAATCTAATACAAATTTCTGCCTCCATATACTTACTTAGTAATAGATCTCTGAACAGCACAAAGAGCTTTTATTTAAGAAGTCAACATTATAAACTTAAAGGTGCTTCCTGTTTTGATAAGACATTAGTGTTCAGGTTGCCTTCACCACTTAGCACAAGGCATATAATTACAAATTAGAATGTGTCTGAGTTCTAACACATTCTTGAATAAAAAAAAAATGACTTCAAATTTACAGATGAGTGTATGATCTTGAGAGACAAGCAGAGTATTTGAGGACTCCCATGTGACATATCACATCACTCCTAAAAGGAGCTCATATGTATTTGCAAAAAAAAAAAAAAAAAAAAAAAAAAAAGCACTGTTTTTTTTAAATGAAACCAGTCATTCTACTTTCCAATGCTCACAAAAATTAATGTTTGTTTTTTCTTTACTAACTTTGAAGTTTTTCTTTCAAATTTATATTTCAACTCTGAGTTAATCTTCCTTTTAATTTCTGCTATATTTTCATACTCAAAAACAATGTGTTCAAGCTTTTTTCCTAACATTTCCTAACTTTTAATTCTGAAACATATCATGAAGGCAGTAGCTATATCATTTTTTTAAATATATTTCTGGTAGTTCCCAGAAAAAAATAGGTACTTAAATGAAGACTTATTGAAATCATTAAAATTAGGCAGAATTGCTGTTGAGAGAGATATAAACAAGAAAGAGAAAAGTATGAAGATGAGAAGGGGATAGAGTAGCATGGAATTATGCAGTCCCAAGAATCCCAGCAACAGGGAACCACAATTAGCAACCAATTATTTAAGACATTTCTCTGTCACAGTCAAGAGCCTACAACTTTCCAAGAATCTCACCAGAAACTCCATTTATACTGAAAGGAGGTGTCAATTACAAATAGTTTCTTAGTTAGGGGTGGAACTTTGTGTCCACTTCTCCTCCTCTGTTCTGGGATTTTGTCTGGCTTGAACTAGTAATGGTCTTGTATATGCTTCCATATGTGAGTTCATATGTATGTCAGCCCTGTTGTGTCTTGAGCACCTTGATTTCTTGGAGTCATTCACAAAGTCTGGATCTTACAACTTGAGATCACCAAAATTATATAAACAGTAAACGCTAAGACAGTTCATTGTGACTCTCCTTTGAGGAGTAGAAACTCACACTTTGAGTAAGCCTTACTGTATCCTATCTCCTCTGGAGACCTCCCCCACCCCACTCATACTTGAATATGTCTTTATTTCTTCTGATCGCATTTCTTTTTCATAACCCTTGTGCTTAAAGTTTATATTGAAATGGCATTAAGAAAATGACCAACACATGAAATTCTTTTCATCACTGAAGCAACAAATCACAGTGTGACCTGAGTTGAGGTTTCTGAAAGATAAACAACTCTTCAACCTTCTGCAAGTGACAGTATGGAGTTGTACTTCTGTCCACTAACCAATAATACTATCAGAACTTTCTTTTTTTTTTTTTTTGGTTAGCTATCTCCTAAATGTTTCACTTAGCAGAAAGCAATAGGGAGGTACTTTCATAAGCCATTAATTATGAATGCTAGGGTGAGCTTTCCAAGTGATTCAGCTGCCTTAAAGTCACCCATGTTTGTGTAAGTAACACCACAAACTCATTATTTTACCAACCTAGACTTGAAAAGGATTCTTTCTCTGGTCACTATTGTTGCTCTAACAGAGATGAATAGACATTTGCAACTTCTGAGTCACAAAACTGCATTCATCCATGCTCTGAGTCAAAATTTCCCATAAATTAAGTGGCCAAAACAAAACTACTTTAATAAAAATTGCTTATGCCTATATGCAGCACTAATTGTTTTCATTTTAAAAAATCCAGTTTACCTTTTAAATCTTAAATGGAATAGTTTTTAAATATACTGATCTTCAAGCTATGCCTTACAGAGTTTTCAATTTGCCTGAGTCATTGACTGATATTACTAACAATGTTTTAAGTGGCAATGTATCCTGAGTAGTGTTGGCCTTAAAAATGTGGTAATTCCTAATTTTTATGTTTTATGTCAAGTATCAGGTCTTTGTATGAATCTAGAGTACAAAGAATTCAAAATCCGTTTCTCTTGCCCTCCCATGGCATACTTAACACAGTCCTCAACTATGAAAGCCTATGTGGACCAGGAATACTTAATTTATTAATCTTCTTTAGTGTTTCTAATATTTTGGTGCCTAAAGCCTAGAGGCACTAAACTGTGTTGGCCAACTGCTCAATGGGAAACAGTTTTTTGACTTACTAATAGTAATGTATGTGTGTAAATCCTAGCCTGCTCCCACCCAATCTAAGGTGCTTAAGCAGAAGTGAGACTAGAAAGTGGAGCTCTGGCTTGAGGGTTCTGTGTCCTTTTCCCCAAAGATGTCCAGAGCCACTTGATTAACCTAAAATGTCAGAAAAGAAAAAGAATATTCACTCATGAGTCTCAACTTGTGCCTGCTGTTTAAGGAGACAGCAACTCCATGCTCTAGTAACCCCACCCCACTGTGAGTAGTCAGATGGGCTAGGCTGTGCTAGAGCAGATGTGGGGCTAGGGGAGTAGCCAGAAAGTAAGCTGAGGACAGAAGATGGGGCAAGGTCACATGTTTTCAGAGAAGAAGTCAAACTATCCTCATTTGAAAGAGGGAGAGAAAAATATACATGTTAGGAAGAATAGGGCAATCTCATAACTCAACTTAAGATGATAAGTGTCTTGAATGTAATAGGCAACTTCAAACCATTTTGTTTAATTTCAAATGATGTGTTTAATTTCAAATTATAATAACCATATAAACTGATTCTACATTTTAAAACAAGTGAGAGAATTTCTGTCTACATAGACGTTAACCCTCTCAGTACATTATTGGCAAGGATTCTTTTTGAAAGCATTATTATTTGACATGTATTAAAAGTGGAATAATTTTTACACTGAATAAAATTAAATATTTGTCAACTTTCACATTTCTTATTGATTTGGTTTATAAAAGTAGCTTCCTATTTAACAAAATAATGGGCTTTGTTTTTGCATTTATAAACTTAAATTAACTATGAAGGTTAATATCAATGACAAATGTGGTAGAGTTTAGAATCGCTACACAAACACACTTCTATGTATGTCTGGGAAGGTATTTCCAGGAAATGTAACTCAGCAGGAAAGAGTAACTGTGGATGTGGGTCGCATCATCCCACAGGTTGTGACCATACACTGCATAAAAAGGAGCAAACAAGCTAGGCACTGACATTCATCTCTTTGCTTCCTCAATGTGGACACAATGGCCAACCCTCTCAACACAATGTATGATGCCCCTCAAACTGCAAAACAAAACCAACTCTTCCTCCATTGTTTTGTTTCTTATCAGGTATTCAGTCACAACAATGAGAAAAGTACCAAATGAACCATATAAAAATACTTCCAAATTCATGTTAATAATATAGAAAATTTTAAAGGAAATTAAATACTAAGGTTAACTTACAAAGAAATCAGTTCAAACAATTTCTGTGTGTGTACAAGGAAATATTTGAACTGAACTAACTTTTCTACTAAAATCAAACCATTTATTGCAAATGGCTATTTCCAGGAATCCAAAGACTGATTACAAAACCCAAACATGACTTTAAATATTTTATATCTGACCACCTTCCTCTTTTAAGCATTTTCCTTCCCAGTGGAAGCTAAATTGCATATATTTTTTCTCTCTAACAAAACTTTTATGTTACATTGTCACTAATGAAAAATAACTTTAAACATAATTCCACATATATAACATAAAGACTTGTTATATACATTTCTTTAAGTTTTAATTATTACAAAGGGAGCCCCTTAGAGTGTCTCCAAATCAAACAAAACATGGAAATCTTGGGCCTAAAGCAAAGCTACACAGCTAATACTAACAGCTAACTGAAGGACTTGTGTAAAAGTGCCACATTACAAATACTTGGCATTATGAAATAGCTAACAAAATTTCTCCTATGGAATTCTACTTCAGCCATAATTTCCTATAAGTTTTTATTGCTTAGTTTAAGTGGAGGTTAGGATTTTTCTTATTAAGCACATTTTTCAAGAGTTTATAATAATGTTGAAACTTCTTTTCTATCTTTCTTATTTGATATTGCCAGAAAACTCAATTATATGTTTGAAAACTCAAGAAGGCTCATTTTAAGTGTTTTTTATATTTATCTTTTACTACTTCCTATTACCACCCAAACAAACTTCTTTCAACCACGCAGGACCAAAATTCTAAGAGTCAACAAGAATTATTAGATTTATCTTATTCTCAATATCTGAATTAAACTCTTTCCATTTCAAAAATAATTTAAGCAAAAAGTAAAAAGATTAAATAGTTGAGCCCCAAAATTGTATTTTAAAATATTTCTTAAATAAAATTTCCTTATCACTGTCTTCTTTTTCTGTTGTGGCAAGAAGATTGAACCAAATGTGCTGGTACTGAAAAAAAAAAAAAAAAGACTCCATAACAGAAGCAAATGATACCATTTATGAAAGACCCTGAAGGGTGTATTAATAATATTTTTGACATTGAGAGATATTAAATATATTTTACCTAGGTATACATTGCTGTATATTGTGTATATCTACCAGAAATTTTGCCTCCAAATGTGTAAACATCTCAAAACATATTAGTATTTCCTTGCCGACAAGTATACCTGTTTACTTTATCTACGGAACTGTTTAACAGGTTAATATTAATATGACTGGATGTTGCCAATATAGAAAAGAGAACATCACAGTTTGCCCTTACTACTGTAAAGAAAAAAAAATAAGTTAACGTGGAAATGCATCCTTTTTCACCTGTTATGTGACATGAAGTTACCGTGAGCAATATCAAACATTAGAGAGTGTGGAATATGAAGTGAAGGTGAAAGTTGTGAATCCAGAAGATATTTGGCTCCTGGCTATTCTGTATCGTGCATAATTCCTGAGTGAGAAGTATGGTGAACAATAAGAACTTCATTAATTATGCTAAATTTAGTCTTTTGTTAACAAGAAGTCTCCATATTTAGATGCTTAGAAAACACATACTGGGATGCTAACTTCAAAAAATGTATTGTTGTAATCAGTTTAGTTAAGATCATTGATTTTGTTGTTTGAAATAGAACTTTTTAAGACAATAAATGTTTGGCTTTAGGTTTTAATGATTTTGACATCAAGACCACAGTTGAAGTAGATTTCTAATAATTATCTCAAATCAACAAATTCACATTATTTTTATTCATAATTAACAATTAATATCTAAATAAAAGTTCAAATCTAATCTAGGAAATGACTCTATTAGCAAGTGTGGTGTAATTTACTCTTTTATAAAAGGAGAAATATTTAAATGTAGACTGTGAGTTTTAAATTTTATTCATTAAACTACTCATTTCTTTATACTAGTTTCAGAGTAAAAAATAGAAGACAGATAACACTTTGATTTCCTTTGTATGATACAGAAATTCCTGGCTGATCTGAGCATGCCAGAGAGAAATTAAAAATAAACCTTAGTCTAAAATACTAGCATCACAGAGCAAAAGAATTTGTTTTTAATAGTCAGCTACAGATCTCCTGTGCACACAGCCACAAAAGCTAAAGGAATCAAACCCACTATGAAATTCAAGGACCGATTTAAATCATGTTATGAAAGTCTCTTTGTGACTGTCATTTAAAACTTAGAAGTGCTAACACCTTTTGTTTCAATTAGATGTCTAACTAGAGTTTTTGCAGCATAAACGCACAGGAAGCGATCTCTCCTGCTTGCTCGATGAAAATCTATAAAGAATTATTTCTGGGGTGAAATAAAGCTTTTTTTTATGGCATGCCTCTCTTAGTAAGTTATACATGCTTGAAAAGCTGTTCATGGTTTTTAAAACCCAGTAACAAATTGGAAAAGTGTAAAAGGTAGGCTCAGAGCCAGCTAAAAATTTGTCATAAGTATTGATTACAATGAAATTTCATTGAACTATATACAAGGGTGAGTTTTGAGGGAAAATCACCAGTTTAATCTTCAGTCAATAACTGGAAAAAATAATGTCATATCAAGTAAAGCAAAAACTAAATATGGTTAGTTATTTCTCATGTGGATTTTGACATGTATTTGTTTAGTACATTGAGCTGTAAGGTTTTTCATATTTACTATAGTATTTAGTAACAAAAATGGTATGGAGTAAATGCTGCTAATAAGACTTCAATTACACTGGTACAATACCTTCAATACTCATAGCACAATAGGCACAACTTCTGTTTCAAAATTAGTACAAATTATAAAAATCCCATAATTCTATAATTGTAAAATCCATCTTACAACTTTTAACGTGTTTCATTTATAAGTTGGTTGGAAGACCACTGCACCACCAACATATATAATTATGGTGTCAAATTAAAATTTTAAAGTCTTAGTTATATTAAACCCAGATAAATTCACTGAATTAACTTAGGATAGCTGCCTATGCAGGGGTGGAGTCCAAAAGAGATCAATGTCAAAAGATTACCTCATCTATAAATCACCCTTCTGTTTACTTCCTAAAATGAGACTGTAGAGATTAACCATGGAACAATTTATAAGTAAAACATGTAAAAGATGCCTTTGGGCTTGTTCTTTATTAATGCCAGGAATATAAAACCTGTTCCATAATTGAATTAAACATTTGCCAAAATGTTTTTTATGACTTGGTTTGCCTCTTCACTTTCACTTTTCCTGTTCCTGATGTGGCTGCTTCTCTAACTAAAGTAGTACATGCTTGTGAAAACTTCCAAGTAATTCAAAGATAGATCAAGGTAGAAACCTTACACATTTCTCTCAGTTGTTTACATTTCTTATTACATTCCAGAGCATTTTTAAAACTTCTATCAAATTTAAAAATTGTTTTAAATAGGACAATACAGACATGTAACTGAACCCACAGTGCCATCTCAGGCAAAGGGCAATGGTGCATTAGGGTAAAGCCCAGGCATATTGTCAAAGCACTGTGTCTTAGCAACCTATGGGAGGTAAGCAAAAATTATCAAACCAAGAGACAGAGCTTTAGAAAGGAAGACATGAGAGCCAGGTAAAATGTTTTATAAAAGGACTCAAAGACCAATAGGGGGTGAAAAGAATTCCTGGGATCAGAAAACCTGTGTTCCTGTCAAATAGTCCTGTGAAGATCCCAGAGCCCATCAGCATGGGAAGAAAGTGTAAAAATCTCCACAAGGTACTGTAGCAAGGGGAAGAAGGGAGGAGAAAAGAAAGGAGAGAAGCAAGGAAAGAGAAAGGGAGGAGAAAGGAGGTAGATAGAGAGAAAAGAAGGAGAAATGGAGGATGGAAAGAGGAGCAGAAGGAGTAAGGGAAAGGAAGAAGAGAAGAAAGGTGGTTATGCTTGAGTTGACCAAAATTCAGCAGGCTCTCATTATTAGGCTTTGACTCAACTCTGAACCCCTATCACAAGGATCATATGAAGTAACTGAATAGAGTTAGTTCAATAAACCCTTTTTCTCAAAAGACGATTATTCTTTCATTAAAACACTTTAATTGGTATATACTTGTCTTAGAGTTTCTATTGCTGTGAAGAGACACCATGACCACATTAACTCTTATAAAGAAAAACATTTAATTGGGGCTGGTTTACAGGTTCAGACATTTAGTCCATTATCATCATGGGGAAAGTGTGGAGATTCACAGGCAGACATGGTGCTGGAGAAGGAACAGAGTTCTACATCAAGATCCTCGGGCAGCAGGAAGAGAGAGTGACACCAGTCCTTGCTTGAGCAAAGGAGAGTGTAAAACCCACCTACACAGTGACACACTTCCTCCAACAAGGCCACACTTCCTAAAAGTGCTACTCCCTAGGGCCTATGGGTCATTTTCATGCAAATCACCACAACACCAAATAATAAATTCTCATAAACTCATTCCTAATTTTTTCTTTAAATTTGCTAATTTTATTAATGTTTTCATTAGCATAATTGCATTTATAATATTTTACAATTATTCAAGGTATATGGTTTTTTAATTAAAATTCTTCATTTATTTTACATCCCAACTACAGTTTCTCCTCCCTCCTCTCCTCCCATTCCCTCTCCTTACCTCTCCTCTGCCCCCCACCCCACTTACTCCTCCTCTGTTTCTGTTCAGGAAGGGGCAGGCCTCCCTTGGGTGTCAACAAAGCATATCAAGTTGGGGTAGGACTAAGATCTTCCCTTTCTGTTAAGGCTGGATGAGGCAACCCAGTATGAGGAATAGGTTCCCAAAGGCCAGCTCAAGTGCCAAGGACAGGCCCTGATCCCACTGCTAGGAGTTCCACAAATAAACTAAGCTACACAATTGTCACAAAAATGTAGAGGGCCTAGGTTGGTCCCATGCAGGATCCCTAGTTGTCCTTCCAGAGTCCATGAGCTCCTATAAGCCCAGGTTAGTTGTTTCTGTGGGTTCCCTTGTGATGACCTTGATTCCCCTGGCTCTTACAATCCTTTCTCCCTCTCTTCAACAGGATTCCCAGAGCTCTGCCCAGTGCTTGGCTGTGGGTCTCTGCATTTGTTTCCTGCAGTTACTGGATGAAAGCTCTATGATGACAATTAGGGTAGTCACCAATGTGATTACAGGAGAAGGCCAGTTCAGGCATCCTCTCCACTATTGCTAGGAGTCTTAGCTAGGGTCATCCTTGTGGATTCCTGGGAGTTTCCCTGGCACCAGGTTTCTCTTTGACCCTGAAATGCCCCTCCAATTAAGACATGTCTTTCATTACTCTCCTCCATTGTCCCACCCCAAACGTACACAACCTGATCCCTTATCCCCTTCCTGTTCCCTACTGTCTCCACTTAAACAGATCTCTATTTCCCCTTCCCAAGGAAATCCATGTGTCCCTCTTTGGGCAGTCCTTGTTACCTAGCCTCTCTGGAGCTGTAGTCATTCCTTATTTTTACAGAAATATTCCTTAGCAAGAATAGCTTTACTTTCTATATTTAATAGTTCCTAACTTTCCTACAATTACCCTATTAAAGCACTAATTTAATAAAAATAAATAAAATAATTGGTTTAGTATTTATCCTAAAGTGAAATAGAGTTATAAATACATAAGAAATTGAATAAAAATCATCCAATGAAATGTTTTCTACTGTGATGTCATTTCTTGCTTAGGAAATGTTATTTAATTTGCACTAATAAATTCAATACCCCAACCTGGCACCAAAATAATTACTAACTAACAGCTTATATTTCTACCCATTACATTGATTGAAATGAGTGCAACATTTGATCTCCATAAATTTTCTCTTCTCAAAGTCTCTGGTGACAGGAGCCAATATCATGTCAAACTTTTTGGTATGACTCTTGCTCCAAAACTATGTTCCTCTCTTGGCGTCAGATTTAACATAACCATCACATCGTTATTTCATATATTTATTTGCCTGTATGTATATGAACATGAGTTTGCGTGCCACTACATATGTTTGGAGGTCAGAGGACTATATTGAGGAATCAGTTTTCTCTTTCTATCATGTGAGTCTTGGGGACCAAATTGAAGTCATCAGATTTGGTGGCAGTGATCATCACCCACTGAGTCCTCTTGTGATCCATTAACAATCACATTTTGTCAGGCAAATGGTCTCAAGTTATTCTGTTAATGAACAGAACACATTAAACATGAAAATGTAACTTAGAAAGGGCTACAATGACACAACACTATTATTCTTTTTCTACATGCAATAGTAGAAAATTGAATTAAGTCATCTCTAAATTACTTTTATGGCACATCTGTAATGAGTTATATTATATGAACTATTTTAATTCCCGTTAGATGGTAGTCTAAGCTCTGATTCTGGCCTCTGGTCAGGCGAACAATCATTTTTGATATAAACATATATTTGGTTGTTTCATTTGAGTAAGGAAATTAGAATTAGATAAGATATTGAAGCCTTAATCATTTCATTTCATACATGAAAAGTTAAAGTTTACAGTAAAATGAACATCAGTGATGCACTTCTCAGCAGGTGCTACTGTGTTCTTTTTAATAAGCACAATTGTTTTCTTCTAAATGTTAATTAATAATACTTCTAATTATCAGTATGCACATAATGCAAGAATAAATGCCTTATGTGCAGTGGTAATAATCATCATAATAATATAGTTGTCATGGGGATAAAAGCAAACTCCCAAATGCCACAAAGCCAGTAAATAGCAAGACAGGGCTTTCAAAGCTTGTGCTATTTTGCTGTGTGATTCTGGGACCCAGTTAGATGGTCATGTCAGCTCAGGAGAGATACTGCTGGGACAAGGACAGTTCACCTGGCACATTTCTCATAACACAGGCACAGTTATAGTCACAAAGCAGAATAAGTTATTCTTCATTTCAATGTACTGTGGATTGTTTCTATAACTTAGTTAACATTACTGGAATTTAAAAGAAATGAATCAGATTAATAGGGAATAATTAAAGCCTGGAGCTGGTGTTGCTTTTAAAATATCCAGGTGGGCTGTAGTTTCAATCTTTCTTAGTAAATTATCAACTTTTTCCTGGAGTTGCTTGGTGTTTTAATTTTAATTAAATTGAATTGTAAGGATATAACTTAACAAATGATAAAATTTTGATACTAAACTTTAGAAAATGGTTTAGTTAAAACAGAAGAATTTAAAATATACCACTATGGTAGAAAATAATAAATGTACAGAATCCAGTAACAAGTTAATGTGACATTGATACAATGAGGTAAGAAGTGTGGAAATTATTTTATTCAAAGTGTTGAGACATCAGAGAAAGGAGAAATAATGCTAGTCCCAATCTGTGGTATAGGAAATAAAACCATATACATTTATGTCTTATTATATTAGGCCTAAGGTGTAAAAAAGCTTATAATTAAGGTTGACCCAATTCTGCTTTCTTAAGAGATTTAGAGAAAACAACTCAACAATTTCAGAAGTTGAACCATTAGAAGATTTATCACTACAGCTCCATGCACTGCACATTACAGAACATTAGTCCTTAAATTTTAAGGATTAATTATTCATATTAGTACTCTGAATTAAAGAACTTGAGGTTAACCAACTTTTATGTATCAAAAATCCCTAATTATTTAAATCACAAACTCTTTTAGGATTATAATTTAAAGTGTAGACCCTTTGAATTATCTCAAGAAATATGGTTTCTTTGCCTATAGTCTTGAGTTTTCATAGCACTTAATAGCTGGCAATAACAGCCAGAATTATTTTTCCATGAAATCATGGGATTTAGTGTAAGAGTCAGACAAAGTCTACCGTCTATCTTTTACCTTGTACCATCTTTGTTTGTTTTGTTTTTCTCTTTCTACTTTTATCTTGGTTAGCATCTGCTAATTATAATTTCATCTGCATCTTTTTGTTTTTAAAATATTTTATTATTAAATAAATAATCTTTATTCTTTGAAAAATTGCACAAGTATGTACAATGTGCCTTTATCATATTCATACCTACTCACTTCTCAACTCCCTTAATATATCTCCCTCCTAAGTTCATGTTCTTTCATATTTATAATATATATTAGTTTTTAAACATTTCAGTTAAAATATAATTAAATCACTTTCTTCCACCCCCTCTTCCTCAAGCCTCTCCAATATACCATCCCTCCCGCCCCTCCCATAGTTCTCATTTCAATTTCATAGCCACTTTTTCTAATTATTATTAAATACACACATAAATACATATATAATATATGCATTTATATATACACAAATATATGCATATAATCCAGTGAGTTCATTTTTGTTGTTTATGTGAATATAGTTTCAAGGATGACACTTTGTATCAGACAATCATTAAGGGGCTTATTCCTGGGAGAGACTAATTCTCTGTCTCCTATTAGTCAGTAGTTTTCTAGAGTTAAGGGATTCAACCCAGTGAAAATCTCCCCTTTCCATGTCGGTACTACATATCTTGTACTACTGCCATTGCTTTATGTTGTTTATATAGCCATTTCTTTTTTGTTTTTTATTTTATTTAATTTCTTTTCAGTTTACATACCAACCACAGTTCCCTCTCCCTCCCCTCTTTCTGCTCCCCACCACCACCTCCCTCCACCCCACCCCCCATCCACTCTTCAAAGAGGGCAAAGCCTCCCACAGGGAGTCAACAAAGCCTGGCATATCAAGTTGAGGCAGGACCAAGCCTCTCCAGCTGCATCAAGGCTTAGCAAGGTATCCCCCCACCATAGAGAATGGTCTCCCAAAAGCCAGTTCATCTGTCAGAGATAAATCTTGGTCCCATTGGCACAGGCCTCACAAACAGACCAAGCCATGCAACTGTCACCAACATTCAAAGGCCTAGTTCAGTCCCATGCAGGTTCCTCAGCCATCGGTCCAGAGTCCTTGAGCTCCCACTAGCTAGGGTCAGCTGTCTCTGTGGGTTTCCCCATCATGATCTTGATCCCTACCCCACCCTACTCACACAATGCCTCCTCCCTCTCTTAAACTGGAATCAAGGTGCTCTGCCCAATGTCTAGCTGTGATCTCTGCATCTGCTTATCCATCAGTCACTGGATGAGGGCTCTACGTTGACAATTAGGGTATTAACCAATCTGATTACTGGGAAATATAAGCCAGTTCAGGCACCCTCTCCACTATTGCTAGGAGTCTTAGCTGGGGTCATCCTTGTGGATTCCTGGAAGTTTCCCTGGTACCAGGTTTCTCTCTAACTCCATAATGGCTTCCTCTATCAAGATATCTCTTTCATTGCTCTCCTTCTATGTCCCTCCCCCTACTCCACCAACTGTCCTGGTCCCTCATATTCTCATCTCCCATGCCCTCCCCTCTTTTCCCATCCCTGAGACTCTTTCACAGTTTATAATCCTTATGCCCCTTTGTCCACAATGTCCCCTGGACCACAGATGCTGAACCTGTGAGATAGACAAATCCATTGGGGCTGGGATCCCCAAGACTTTTTAATCTTTGTATTGTGTCTAATTGTGGTTTTCTGTAATGGTCTTCATGTACTGTTAAGAGAAGTTTCTTTGATAAGGGGTGGTAGCTACACTTACTATCCACAGGTAAAAGGGTACATACATTAAGAATGTACTGGATATTATGCTGGTCTAGAAGAGTGGTGGGAGTATATTCTTTTCTGAGGTCCATGACCACACTAGTCTCAGATAGCTGGCTAGATGTCTAGTACCAGGAATGATTTGTCTCCTACTGAGTGGGTCTTAAGTCCATTAAGATAGCTTGCTGATCACCACCAACATAGGAGTGTCATTTATTGCACCTTCATGGATATAAGGTCATGCTGGTCATTGTTGTAATTCACCAGATAGGACTATTCATCTGGGTAGAACTATTGCTTCCCTCCCTTAGCAACTAGTATAATATGAAAACTAGATCATAGGAAGTAGGCCTTTAGGTTAGATCCAGCTTGGATAATCCAAGTGCTACGTGTTCAGTGTGCAGTGTCTTCCACAATCAACCTATGACTGACAACCTTGATGTTATTTGTTCCTCATCCCTCCTTCTGCTTTTGTATTGACTACCTGTATCCTGCTATCCTCCTCAGCTCCTTTGCACACACACACCTCAGATCCATCTCTACTTTGCTGTTTTTTATGGTTACTCCATAGTGTATACTCATCTGAAGTTTGGAACTAGAAACCACAGATGAGAGAGAACACGAGGCATTTGTCTTTCTGGGTTACTTCATTCGATATAATATTCTTCTAGGCAGAAAACAGCAAAGTATAGAAGGATCAGAGATGTGTGTGCGAAGGAGCTGAGGGGGATAGCAGGATACAGGTGATGCAAATGTTACATATACGCAGGAGAATATTATTCAGCTCTAAAGAACGATAGAAGCATAAAATTTGCAGGTGGTAATATGCTGAGTTAAATGGAAAGATCTTAATAAATAATGTCATGGCTAAGGAAAAGAGGGTCTGAGGGAAGGAATAAAGGAAATCAACATCCATTAAAAATATACACAATTTTAAATTGTTTATAAACATTCTCAGTAAATGCTCACAGTGGACTATAAAGACAAATATAAATGTATCAATAACCTCACTGAGAAAAGTGGGATTCATGTCCCAAGGCCCCTATAATATGTCAGAACCATACAGAATGCCATGTCTGACTACTCTAACAGTCTGATACCACTTACCAAAGCAAAGAATTGAAGAAATATAGTAAAATTGGCAATTCATTTGTAAGAAATATGTTTGTTAAGGTTGATACTGTTGGAGGCAAAGTTCAAGGAATAAGATGAAAAAAATGCTATATTTGCTTCAGATTTTACTATGGTTATTCAACTTAAATTTCACAGTGGAAATGTCATGAGTATGATAAGAAAACAAGTGATTCCATATTAATTGGTCAGGGCAATTTCAACATGAACATAAAAAGATGTGTTTGAAGCTGAATGAGAAGCCTAAAAATATTCAGAGATCAGAATGACAAGTAAGAGCTAGATATTATAGTTAAAATTTGTGAGTATGGACAATAAGAAAGACATTAATTCTTTGAAGATTTGACTATGAATTCTTAAATAAATTGCATTATAATTTCAGTAGCTAAGAATGACCTTAGTGTCATATAAGTAATTTTCTGCTTTTCTAGAATAGAAAGAAAATTCTCATCTGAAGGCCACCCTTCTTGGCCTCTGTGTTGTCTTTCATCATTTCCTTAATAATTCCTCTTTGCGCCCCTTGTCAAACACAGTTGAAGATATTCAACAGTAAGGAAGTTTTCTAGTTTCCTTTCTGTTTCAGTGCTAAAATATCCTAACTAAAAGCAGAGGAAATGGTTTATTTTGACAGACAATTCTATGTAACAATCATTATTTGTGGTAAAGTCAAGGCAAGAACTTAAGCAACCAATCATATTTCATTCACTATCAAGAACAGAGAGAAAAGGATACACCAGTGTTTCTCAACCTGTGGGTCATGACCCCTTTGATAGCCCTCTTTCTCCAAAAATATTTACATTACAATATATAACACTAGCAAAATCACAGTTATGAAGTACCAATTAAAAATAATTTTATGGTTTGAGGGTCACCATGACATGAGGAACTGTATTAAAGGCTCTCAGGATTAGAAAGGTTGAGAACAACTGGAATATTCCCATACTGTCTGCTTGCTCTCTTAGCACTGAATGAGTTTTCTCTATTGTTAAATAGTTCAGGGTCCAGCTCATAAAATGGTAATGCCACACTTAGGGTGGATATTAGTACCTCAATTAGCAATCAAGACAATCCCCAACAGGTATGGCCATAAATCACCTAATCTAGATGATTCCCCATCAAGATTCCCTTCCCAGGTGATTCTCGATTATGTCATGTTGATGATTAAAACTAAGCAGCACAAGCAGCTTAGAAGCCATTTGCACCTAGAGGCTTCCCATACCATTAGTCCCTATACAGTGCCATTTCCTCAGTGAATTCCTTATATAACATAATACCAGTGACCACTTCTATCCTTACCAAGAATAGGCATGAACCTAATAAAAACTTATAGGGTTATGTCAGAGATATTTACCAAGAAATAAGGCTATTTGGATAAAATGTCAAGACAAGCAGGATCTCAGAGTGGCAAATCAGAAAACCCAAAACTGAGAACATAAAACTGGAGGGGGAAGTGAGAAACCAGACGCACCAAGAGAAAATGTGGCATGATTTGATGCCTCATGGCCTATAAACAGTAAGCACTCTGTAATGCCCTGAAATACACTTCTGAAGTATAATTAGATATATTGGAATCAATGAACATGTCTGTAAATTCCTCATGTTTGTTGAGAAATTACCCACCAGGATCAAATTTCAGTAAATAATGAGAATGATCACCCTGGAAAAGGTTAGGCTCAGGATCTTACAGATGATGAAGGTTAAGTTGATAATTTGTATAAATGTGAGCGGCAAAGACAGAAGTTCCAGAACAACAACAACAAAAATGGACAGAAACCACTATGTGGCAAAAAAAAAGTAAGGTGATGCAATATATGCAGGCATAAAGTTACAGAGAAGTTGGGTGACTAATTAAAATACCCAGGACTCATTTCCACAATCGAGGTAATCACTGCCTCTTGGGTGTACATAACCATTGCTGTCTTGGATAAGAGCAGCTGTGATAACCTGCATAAGACCTGTAAAAGATCATGGGATTGGGTCTCTGAACATTCCATCACTGAGACACAAAGGACTCAGGAAATGATGCTTAGGGGTCTTTGAGAGATTCTCACGGAGGCTTCTCTCCCCCTGGCTACATTAAGAGTAAAAAGATGACAATGATGGGACTCTTCCATAGCACCTGACTATAAGTAACCTGAGAACAGAGGGATGTTTTTCAGGAGTTTTCTATGCTGCAGGTCAGTCCAGGGATTCACCATGGATTCACCCATGCTCCTGTAGTTAGCCTCAGTTTGGCTCATCCAGCCATATTTGGACATGATCTCTTCTTTGGACTGATGATGCTATTACTATCTGGGGTTGAAAGAAATTTCTTCATATCTTCCCAGGAGAACTCACACAGTGGTGAGTTCATAATAAATGTGCAAAATAAACATGTCTGATCAATAACTATACAGTTTACATTTATTCTTTAATAAGAGAAAAACTGAATCCCATTAAATGCGGCATGGTAGTAAAGTCGGAGGAGACCTAGGAAAATTTGGCTCTGTGTGGCTGACCTCTGTGTTCTGGATCAAAGAATGAAGATACTTCTACCTGGGGAAGTAGATTAGACACAGTAAGAATTCCATTCAACCTTATCTGGTTAGTTTGGACTCCTCATGACACCAGAGCAGGCAACACCACACACACACACACACACACACACACACACACACACACACACACACACACACACAAAATGGCTACAATGTGGGACAAAAGAAGACTTGGCAATTAAAAGCACTTGCTGCGCTTGCAGAAGTCCTCAGTTCTGTTGACAGAACCCACATGGTGGGTCATAACTGTCTGTTACTCTAATTCCAGGGAATCCAAAGCCCTCTCCCAGCCTCTGCAGTCATCAGGCATGTAGGAGGCACACATGCCTACAGGCAAAGCATGCACATAGAATAACTTTTTTTTAAGTTACAATTCTGCAGGGTTGGTTACTTTGAGTCATCAAGAGGAAATAGACATGGCTGTACCACCAGTGCATGGGGGGGGGTGTCTAAAGTTCACAGATTTATCAGTCGTGGTTCCCTTCATGCTAATTTTATCTCTAAATGGAAAAAGAGGGGACTTTGAAGAAAACCCCCAAGTGTCAGAGACTTCTCTCAACATGTTCTTTTTTATTTAATTTATTTCTCATAGTACATCTCTAGCCTACCTACTCAAAGGCGGGAAGAAAAGCTCAAAGGCAGTGTAGAAAGAAAAGCTGAAGTGGTTTCAGGATTTCAATAGAATGTTTGATAACCATGTATATGTGGGGGAAAAAAGACAACCATAGAAGATGAATGATCCCTTTGAGGAAAGAACATTCTAGACACAGAAGCAGCAGTAGAAGAAGCAAGCTTAGCATGGTTAAGACAACTGGAGTATAGAAGAGCAAAGTGAGCAAGGAAAAGAACTTTATGAGATGGAGGCAGAAATATCCTAGGGATCAGATCCTAGAGGGTCCCGTAAGAGTCTAAAAAAGCTATACCTAAAAGTGTACTAATGGTAGTCATATGAAGAATGTGAAAGTTACTATCTGTTGGGGAGTTGGGCTATGGAGTCACATACCACAACTTAGATTTCAGAAAAATTACTCTGGTTGTCAGGTTTAAGATAACCTTAAGAGAGGGAGCAAAGATGGGAAGCAAGGATGGCAATTGATTAATGAGACTCCTATAATCATTCATCTAGATAGGTGACAAGAGTGACTGGGACACATGTTTAGGATTCTGAAAGAAAAGCACTTGTGAGCAGAGAATGCATTGAGCATATACTCTGAAGTTCTCAGGTCCATGGGAAATTATGCAAGACTCTGATTCTTCTTCTAAGCCCTATGGCTCCAGGTGTTGCAAAATAAAACAAAACAGTTGGCAAGACCCTTCCTCCTGGTACAGGCCAGAGTCTATATAACATTGTCCATTGAGTGTACAGTAATCTTTTAGATGAAACAGTTCATATCTTCTCTCCTTAAAAGTCAGTGTCCCTTCTACATCCTCCAATTCGAGTTCTTAGTGATCCTTCTTGAAAACATCTCTTAGCCCATAATCCACCCAAGTGGATCTAAGAGTCACTGTCCGTGCCGACTTCCTTACGATGTTACTCATCAAACGTGAATTGAACACATATTCTGTACCAGGCTCTACATTATATGATAAATTTTATGACAGACATTGATTATGAAAGTCCTTGATTATGAAAGTAGTTTGGAGACGGGAGAGAGAGCACAGCAGTTAAGAACATGTTTTGCACTTGCAGACAACTCAGGATCAGTTCCTATCATCAACATGGCAGCTCACAACCTTTAATAACTCCATTTTCATGGGACCTGGTTGTAGTGGGTAGCTGCTTCAGCTTTGACCTGGAAGTACTACCCCCATTGAGGCCTCAATAACTGTCACACCTACAAGGCAGGGCCGAGACAGGAGCCCTTAAGACCCAAGATTTGGATGTGCCAGCTCTCTTGGTTCCTGGATCCTGGACGCTAGAGGTAGATTGAGCAGAGTTTTTCAGAGAACAGGGCTGGACTACGCTACACCTTTCCCAGACCCTGTAACTTATCCCTTTACTTGTAAGTTACCCCACAAAATAAACCTCCCTTTTAACTACGTGGCATTGTCTTAATACTACAACCAATACCCAGTGACCTCTTCCAGCCTCTGTGAGCACCAGACATGTATTTGGCACATATACACACATGCAAGGAAATACTCATGTTGATACAATAATACTCATGTACATATAATAAATGAATTTGAAAAAAGTAGGCTAAAGATGGAAGCAGAACTGAAGTTTGATGATTTCTAAGTAAATATTCCCTCTAGTACTCAATATTTCTGTAAATTCGAATGTCTTATTCTCAACACAAGTAGCAATTAGCTTTTTAAAATATGCCATAAAATAATGAATGTACATCAGCTTGGATAATTGGATGACTTCATGCATCAATTTTTTAAAGTAAGGCAATTCATGCCAACTGAACACCTTTCAAACTGCTTAGTTTATAGAAGGATAAATTATGCCTACATTAATTCAGATGTCTTTATCTGTATTTTCGGGAAAAAAGAAACCAAGTATAATTAAAATACTGAGCGTATAATAGTAATGATTCCCACATCAATTTACTTTGACTCTATTCTCAATTTCAGAGAAAGATATTCTCTGAAAATCTTTTCACCTTAATTTTCTTAACAAGTCATGGGAAAAATTCCTCTAAAGGAATAATATTGTTATTACATACATCCTAGTTTCTAGGCATTCTGTGTGTATAGTCCACATAGATAACAGTGCCTTCCACATTAAGAAATTGGGCTAGATATTTAACAATATCAGATATTTTCCTAAACTCAAATATGTAATACATGACAAATCACAAAGCAGCCGAATATTCTTTTATAGAGTAAACACGAAATTTCAAATAATCTTTTGTCTAAATCTTAGAAAATAAAAAAATAGTACATTATAATTAACAGCAAATTATCATTCAAAAATGACCTAGTTTCCGCCCTGATTGGTTTCTTTTTCTTATTCTAATAACTAAAATGACCTGTCACAAGTTACCTTTCTATTAGTATTATAGAGTTTAACAGAACATAATAAATAAAATATGTTTGAACTACATCAAATAAATAAAATTACATGTGAAAAACTAAAATGAGTATATCAAAAATGCATCACAAATAAAATGAATATCTCCAATATCTATGAGAAAATGGGTTCTTTCCTTGCCATTTATGAAATGAAATGTGTTCATAATTTATTTTCATTATGTTATAGTACCTTAGTGAAATTCATAATTTTGATGGTTACATGAAATGATTTTATTATATTTATTCATGAATTCATACCACAGTATGCGTGAGGAGGTCAGAGGATAGTCAGAGGAGTCACTTCTCTCTTTCTACTGTATGGGTCCCGGTGATCACACTTAGGTCATTATTCTTGGCAGCACACTGAGCCATCTTACTGGCCCCTAACAGGAATTTTAAACTCATTTTACAGTGAAAGTTTGAGTTTGTGTCAATAAAATATGGTGTCAGTTATATAGCAGAAGGTGGCAAAGGAGATGAGAAACTCAGATATACTGTTATATAAAGTGGGCGTATTTCATTTATTTCACCCCATTTTTTGTAAGATTTTAGATCTTAGAAGAAAATCTGAAAGAAACTCAAGCCAATTTCTCACATTTTACTTATGATAAACATGAGGACAAGAGAGTTTAAGACCATGCTTATACCAAAGGTTTGCCTATTAGTTTAGCAAGAATTAGGCTAAAGCATTTTTAATATGCATTCACCCTCTAACAATTTGCATATATTTTTGTGCTCTCAAACCTGAACCAAATATTCATCTGGTCACTTTTCAATCTTCTAATTTTAAGTATCTGCATAACTTCCCATTCTCTGTACATATGCTCAGTTTCAAATTCATATACCTTCTAGTCATTTCCTGGTTTCCATTTAATTATTTATAAAATAGAAATTAAAAATATTTTGGGGAAATTTACATATGCATGTAAAGAAATATGAGTAGAACTATGCCTCATTTTTCACCAACTGCATGTTTTCCATATTTCCCAACTGTGCCAACCCCCTCCCAATTTCATGTTATCTAAGCTCACTAAGTCCATTTAATTCTGCCCATGTGTGTATGGGTCTGGGACCATCCACTCTAGCAGGAAAACCTATCTATGGTCATATCTTAAACAAAGACTGATTCTCTCTCCCTAAGAAGCTATTTACAGCCAATATTTCCTCAGTGTGGTATGGAGCCTGGAGAGCAATGGTCTACTCACCTACATCAAAATTTTTGTCTGGCTTCATCTCGTGCAGGTCTTATGTAGGTAACCGCTGCTGCTATAAGCTTAATGATTGTTCCAGCCATGTCACATCAAGAAGACAGAATTTCATACCACTACTCCCTGTTCTCCAGCTCTTACAGTCTTCCTACCTCCTCTTCCACAGTGTTCTCTGGGTCTTGGTGGTCAGGGGTTTCACATAGATATCTTGTTTAGAGCAGAACACTGAACCTCTTATTCTCAGCACTTTGATTCATTGTGAATCTCCCCACTGATGTCTGTCCACTTTAAAGAGAAGCTTGCCTGACTCAAGTTAAAGTCAGTGCATGTCTATGTTACATATAAACATAAATATTTTGCATGTCTATGTTACATATAAACATAAATATTTTGAAGAGAATTGACAGCATGGCCATTTAGCAAAGTAACAACAGCCGATATTACCCTAGGGCATTTGATCTACTCAACCATGGGTTTATGACCAGGCTAACAGTACCCGATATAAAATCTTTTCTTATGGAGCAGGCCTTAAATCTTATCAGTTACTTACTCCCTAACAGTCATACCATGGTTGTACCAGTAGGCATCTATTTGTTACATATTAGATTCCTTGGGGACACAGAAATCTAGCATTGGTTCTGAATTGAAGAGAAAAAGATCTCAGGCCATGACATTATCATCTGCCTGAACACCACTGTGTTCAAAAACAGGGGCTTCTTTGTGATCATATACTCAATGAAGTACCATGAACAAGTTTGTTCTCAGGCTCCTAGGTTATGGTTCAGGGTATTGGCCTGAGTTCACCCAATTTTGTAATTTTGTTCTGTTTAGCAATATTTCTGAATCTTATTTCTAAATTCTAACTGTCTTGGTCAGTGTCCTATTGCTGTGAAGAGACACCAAGACCACAAACACAGCACCTTACATAAAAGAAAGCATTTAATGGGAGCTTGCTTAACAGTTTCAGAAGTTTAGTCCATTATCATCATGTCAGGAAGCATGGCAGTGTGCAGGCAGACACGATGCTGGAGAAGTAGCAGATAGTTCTACAGGTGGATCCACAGGTAAAGAAAAAAACTCTCAGCTTGGAATGGGCCTTTTGAAACCCTAAAGCCTACCCCCAGACCCCCTCACCACCACCCCGTGACACACTTCCTCTAACAATGCCACACCTCCAAATCCTTTCAAAGAGTGCCTCTCTTTGGTGACCAAGTCAACTCTATGAGCCTGTGGGGGCCATTCTCACTCAAACCACCACACAAACCTAACCTCTAACACAATCTTAATTCTTCTAGAATCTGAAATTGAGCTACTTCACCCGGGAGTCTCAGTTTTAGGTCATACTTTCAGATCTCTATAATCAGTGATCTGAAAGAAAATATCTACATCTCTGACCTCACAAAACCTATTACTTTTCTAAATGCACTAAGTTTTCTCAAAATTTGGATCCCTACTGAAGATGAATCTATTTTACTATCACAGCCCAAATTTCATCCTCTATAGCTATAGCGTAGCTCTATACTCATAGCTATAACATCAGCCAAACAGCCTTCCAGATGTTCACGGACTCCAGCGATGCAGCTTCTGGACATTGGTGCCCACACTGAGGTGGGGTTTTCAGTGATGACAGCTGTCTTTTAGTCACTCCTGCTCCTGTATGTAACCCTCTACTCGTGTACCTGTAAGTAACCACAATAAACTCATTGGTTCACCAGGTTAGACTTGAGTATAATTGTTTCTTTGGTGTGTTCTCAGTGTCCTATCTGGAGTGAAGATACATTGGTTCAAAACTTTCCAGAAAAAAAACCAAAAAACCAAAAACCTCATGCCAGAAAAAATTATAATAGAAACAGAGAAATCTCTGAACTACAATGAATTAGCATAAGATTTTTGAATTTCTTTGAGAAATGTGAAAAAATTATTGTTTCAGTATTGTAATTTTTACATTTTGAAATTAGAAATACCTGAGCTCTAATTGGGAGAAGTCTCATTAAGATTTATATGTTCGGTGGGCAGTGGTGGCGCACGCCTTTAATTCCAGCACTCGGGAGGCAGAGCCAGGCAGTTTTTTTGAGTTCAAGGCCAGCCTGGTCTATAGAGCAAGATCCAGGACAGGCACCAAAACCCTGTCTCAAAAAACCAAAAAAAAAAAAAAAAAAAAAAAAGATTTATATGTTCACAATAATATAAATGGTTTGAAAAGAATGACTTTGCTAATTTCTGCATGAATATCAGGTACTATATATACACTTTCTTAGTTGTAAAGTTTTATCAAGCACCAAGGATGATTTTGATCCTTGCAATTAGTTTATTTAAAGCAGTGAGGTGTGGTAGTGTCTTGTGCTGTTGTTCCCTTTGGGGGAGGGGGGCAAGGTAGGCACAGAGTCAAACCACACAGACTCTTGGAGAATGTCAAAACCACAAGCTCAGTTTATTCAGGAAGAGGCAAGCCTTATATACCCTCCACCCTACCCTGGGGGGAGGTCTGATGAATATGCATCTACTGGTGTGACATGGCTGCCTCTCATTTCCAGATCATGTTTCAGCTGCTGTTGCTAAGACCATTTGGCAGACCCAGGCTGGCTCTCAGAAAGTAACTTTTTTTTTTTTTTTTTTTTTCTTGTTTGGGCCTCCTCAAGCCTGTTAGGAATGAATCATGCCATAGTGGAATATTAGAAACCATGAAAATCACACTTTCCATATCTTACAGATCTCAAGAGGTGACACACTCTTTCCCTTTGTGTTCAAGATAAGAAAAAGGTGTAAATAATAAGCCTTTGTTGATGGAAACTAAAAAGAAAAAAAAAACTAAAATCTCTCAATAAGCTAACAAATAATGACTTGTCAATTGTCCTTTTTTTCCCCTCAAGAGCCACTATGAAGGACTTGAAGAACTGGCTGTAAATCTGATTAGCTTCATGAACTATCTGCCCAACCCTGAGGGGAAAGCGAAAGGTCATAAAGGTCAAAATGAGACTCTGGCTCAAAATCACATTCCAGGCCCTAAATAATAAAAAAATTTGAGGTAATAAGCAATTGAGAGGAAGACATAGTCTAGGGTTTTCAGAGTACTCGTCAGAAAATGTTAAAATAATTTTAATTCTGTATTTGGAATCATCTCCTTCCAGTCTTACCAAGATGACTGGCTCTTTCTACTGTGTGAACACATGTACAAGTGCAAACTGGTAATTATTATAATTCTTGTTTTATAGATGAACAGAGGAACTCCCAGGAGGCCTTAGGACTGAATTAAGTGCTCCATTACCGAACAGAAGACCTCTGGAAAGCATCTGGCTCTTTGGTTTAGTTGTAATGAGAGTATTAATTGAAGATATCTATGACAGTGAGAAAATCCCCCTTCCTTCAGATTTTGCTAGCTTTTACTATGACTGACTACTAAATTTTGTCTAGTTTTTTTTTTTTTTTTCTGCACTGAGATAGTCACAGGGAATTTTTCTCCTGTAACATGTTTGTGGGACCTATTAGTTTAATTGTGTTTAAAATGTTTTAACAGCCTTGACATCTCAGTAAGGTCATCATTTGGAATGGTATATTTAACTTTTATCTAGTGGTGTAATCAGTTCACTTATATTTTGTTGATACCGGACCTATTTCCATAAAAAATATTAGTCTATGCTTTTCTTGCTGTGAAACTATGGAACTAAATGGAATTCATAAGACGTCATGAAATGTTTTAAATGTCTATTTTTCTCTCCTTGAGAAAGCCTTTTGCAAGATCAGTAATTTTTCTTCACTGACTTTTCTATGAAATTCATTGGTAAAGCCATGTGGCCATAGATGTTGTCTTAGGTGGGTGTTGTACTTACTACTTCAACCTCTTTAGGAGATGTAGAGGATACTCTTACTTGTTATTGCTCTATGCAGGGAAGTTGTGGGGTATAAAGTCACCTGTCTAATCAGAGCTAGACCTTCAGAGTCATCCTTTGAACAGCACATTCTTGATCAACTAATTTAACTCATATAGTACTTTCAATTGTTTATAGGCTAATGTTCTAAAGAAACCACAAGATCCTCTATGGCTCTCCCTTCTTCACCCTTGACCAATAACCCCTTCCCAACAAATTCTGTTCATCTGTATTTCTACACTCCATATCCACTACTTTTCTTTCAATTAGTAACTCAGTATACTCAAAGGCCCTTCCCACTTCCATGACTGCATGGACTTCTCCTAATTCCTTCAACTTGAGAACTTCAGTTTATGCTTCACACATCAAATGCTTTCTTTCCTCAGAGAACTCTGAGAAGCAACATGCAGAATCCCAACTAAGTCTGAGGCTTCTAGCCTCTGCTTTCATAGCTCCCCAGTGATTTTTTTTCTGTCTTCTAGGGTACAACTGCATACTCACATGGGGTAATGTCTACTTCCCCATCAGTACCTCAGTAAAGGTTTGACTCACCCTAGGATGTCTATGATGATAATTTGAGAGCTAGCATACTAATTGCCATATTGAGCTGAATTATTTATGGAGAAGTGAATAATTGAGTAAATGAGTGCAATGTGGATTTTGTATAGACTTTTTTATTTTTTTTTCTCTAGCATCATGTCATCCTAGGTACTACAATGAGCTAATTCATTTTAACATTTCAGTGGAGTATAATGACTTCATCATTTTATCACTCTACATATATATATATATATATATATATATATATATATATAGTGTTCTAAAATTAATACAATGTGGTTCATTATTATGAGGCTATTAAAATGTGAATGTGAGGATTTTTTGACCTGTATCCTCTTTTTTCTATGTAACCAAAGACCTGTAGACCTGTATTCACAAATGGTATAATTTTGGTCTTTAGCCACTAGCACTTCATTAGTTTTACATTTTTATCTAAACCTGAAATAAATAATGTTACCTTTTTCTCATGGTAATGTGTGAAAATGTTTGATAAATCATAAAATGTTGCAAAAAGTTAGGGAGTTGTAAATGGTAGCAAACTTTATCATTATAAATTGTGAATATTTGCCTTAGAAATATGCTTTGTTCTGTATGAATACACACACCCCTTAAGTACCAAATCAAAGTCTGTGCACATACACTATAGAATATTTTTAATATCTCTCTCTCTCTCTCTCTCTCTCTCTCTCTCTCTCTCTCTCTCTCTGTGTGTGTGTGTGTGTGTGTGTGTGTGTGGTATATACACATTAATGTGAATGTCCATTCTTGTGCATGCACATATGGAAAAAGAGAACATCAGATATTTTCTGTCACCTCCATCTTATCACCTAAAGTCAGGGTCTTTTCTTAAATGCAAGCCTGCTCCTTCACCTAGGCTGACTGGCCTGTGTACTCTCTAAATTCACCTGTCTCCAGTTTCTAATATCAGAGTTGCAGGCACATGCAGCCATGTTGTTTTGTCATGTGGGTGCTGGGGATCTGAACTCATGTCCTACACTTGCAGAGAAAGTGCACTGAGCCATCTCTCGAGCCCAAGAAAAAATATTTCAGTGTCTAAAAAAGGTACTAAATGAAAACATTTCTAATTTTTTTCTCTAGGGTAAAAAATGGGTTTGCAGCCAGGTGGTGGTGGTGGTACACACCTTTAACTCCAGCACATGAGAGGCAGAGGCAGGTAGATTTCTGTGAGTTCAAAGCCAACCTAGTCTATGAGTTTCAGGACAGTCAGGGCTGTTACACAGAGAAACCCTGTCTCAGAAAAAGAAAAAAAAATGGATTTGCATCTATATCATAGGAAATCAATAACTTGAAAAAGAAAGGGGAAAAAAAGAGCAAGTGTGCTATTTCTATTATTACTATACCTGTTCCATTAGCTTCTAGTACTTTTCTGTTTTTTCTATGTGCTACCTACCTTCCTTACTGGTTTGCTTGTTTGTTTTCTATAAAATCCTGATCAGTGTCCTAATGAATCTTGCCAGCGTAGTACAATTAAATGTATCCACCACAAGTTGAATGAACTGTGGAAGAAGTCCCTATCCTGAGACACAATAACAAGATAGCTTGGTCCCTAGGGTCATTCTTTCTAGATGCCAAGAAATCCAGTAAACCAAGGGACAGAATCAAGAATGTAATTCAGAAACCATATGACCTCTCTGGTAGAATTTAAACAGGATCAAAGAAATTTCCAACAATTTCACTGGCAAACAGGCAGTTTTGACCTTGCAGAAGACTTAATGATGACCAGAATTCATTTCAGCTGCCGTCAGCAACATTATATATTCATGAGGTTATGTTTATTTGTTCTTTGTAGCAAACATACTTACAAATTAACAACATGCTTAAGTTTTGTTTGCCCTCCCTTGGCATCAGCATAAACAGCATCACATGTGTTTAACTAAGAAGGAAAAAAAGCCAGTTTGTAAAATATAAATGTGATGATGAACTTGTCTTTCTCCTCTTACTCTTGCCAACGTCAACTGAACCCTGCTGATTCCTTTCCCAGTTTCCAACAGATTTGGTATAAATATTTTTAACCTCAGCTAAATCTACAGGCAGGGCTCATTAAAACTTAGAAGAAAAATATGAGGAAAACAGTAAAGAATGGGTAAAAAAAAATCTTTGCACATTGATCTGGAAGGAGACAAAAACTCTGCAACAAAACACATTTTTATGTCATGATTCTCTCTTCTAATTACAACTGTGGAATTTGAAAATAGCACAGAGATGTGACACTGTCCCTAGAGAAGGAGGCAGGCAGGCTTCCAAGAGACTGTGAAAGGACATTTCCTTTGTTGAATTCATCCCAATTCAAGGTCTGCCCTTCAGTTATATAGACTCAGAAAGCTAATATATCAGGTCTGAAGATAAGTGGGTAGTCTGTACCAATCAGGCTTCTAGAGGATGATATGCAAAGTTATCAATTAATTAATCAACATTGGAAACTGTAGTGACTAGGGATCATATGATGAGAATATTCTGAATCATATGAACACACTTTCATTGGAAGATAAAGCATAATTTTATAAATGCTAGGTGAATAGAGAATCAGGAAAGAAATTTGTCTGAGTGATTTGCATAATCAATGCCTTTAGGGCAAAATAACTCACCTTATATGCCTACATTTCCTGCAGGAATCTGTTTGTGAACTTGATCAATCCACTATTTGACCAGCTCTTTCCTTTTATTTCTTTCTAAAGCTGGATAACAACTGGGACTTATACCATAAAATTGAAAAAAGGGTTCTGTTTACTGCAGTTAGCCACAGAAGACTTTTGTAAAACTGTCAGGGATTGACCAAATTGTTAAAAGCTAACTTAAAAAATATACCTTGAGTGTACACACACACACACACACACACACACACACACACACACACACAGACACAGACACAGTCACATACACATACCACTTACAATAAGCATATGGAAGAATGACTTTGCACAATTAAAGCAATCCATTGGTCTCCTTCTGCTGTCAGCCAACCCAGTCTGTTCTGAAATTCAGATCCAAATACTTGCATCCAGAATCTGTTTATCCACTCGTTATTTAAAATGTATATGGAAAAACATAATTTCCTAGAAATGAGTCTCCTATGAAGGGAAAAGGAGACTTTGGGTGGACCATAAGAACCAGTCAGCAGATGTGAGAAGATGAGTGACAGAAAAAATGACATAGATGTAAACACTGATGGAAGAGGCTGGAATCTCAAAGGTTTCGCTGCTTAAATGTTTTGCTCTAACTTGGTTTTAGATCACATACAGATTTTGCAAACAGGGTACACTTGATAGTTTATGTTCCACCTTGCTGTGAAAATTTTAGGGGGAAAATGCTGGAAAGTAATGTTTCTACAAGTGTTTTCTTTTCTCTGCTTTAAATGCTATGTACACCCCAGGAACATTCTGATTTCCAGGGTAAGTAGAAAGAAAAGAAATAGCAGAAATGAGGAAAAGTTAGGAAGAAAGGAACAAGACAAAAAGAAGTGTTCTTCTAGTGTAAGTGCTATTTGCTGTTGGGTGAAGTCTCCTTTCACAGAAGAATGGAAAACAATCAAAATAACCAAAGACTCAACGGAAATGGCCTCACTTTTGAAAGGTTAGAAAAAATGGCAAATTTACAAACTTTAACTCAAAAGATTCTGTTAAATTAAATAACAGAAGCCCAAAGAGAAGACTTTGTACTAATTATACAACAAAATCTGTCAGATGTCTTAAGACAAAAGGAGAGATAAGAACTTGGCTCCAAATTCAGTAACAGAGAGTGATACAAATTTCAAAATTGAAGCTGCCAAATTACTGCAGACTAAACAGATTCTATTTTGCCTTGTGAGGTTTAAGGACAGAAATTGTGGGGTTTTATCTTCTGTACTTGTATTATTTTTAAGAAATATTGTAACTGATCTTTTCTTAAGCAATTTAAGAAACTAGGTAATAGCAATATATACACAACCAGGAAGTCTGGTGCTGCATAAGTTGAGCTCCAGATCAGCCTATGAAAAATGGATTCATCTTTTATCAGTCCAGCTGGGACCAGAACTGCTATAATTCATGGTAATGGGAAGCAGGCCAGAACCTGACTTTCAGATCCACAGCGAGGCTGATATCAGTGTAGATAAGAAGAATGTATTAGCTACTTTTCTGTTGCTGTGATAAAACATCATGGCCAAAGGCAACTTAAAGAAGGAGAGTTGATTTGGGATCCAGAGAGAGAATCCATCATGCCAGTGAGACACGGTGGAAGCAAACTACTGGCACAGTAGGAAGAGCAAGAAGCTGAGAGACGGTGTGTCAACCACAATCATGAAGCACATATAGGAAACTGGAAATAGAGTGAGGAAATATAAGCCCACAGCCCATCCATAGTGACATACTTCCTCCAGCCAAGCCTAGCCTTCAAAACATCAACAAGCAACACCACTAAATGGGGATCAAGTATTTGCTGAATATTGAGCCTACGGAGAAGTTTCTCATTAAAACCACCACAGGTAGCTTATTTAACATAAGGCACACAGGATTTAATGGAAATCACAGAGATCCCTATATGATGCAGTAGCAACCACTTTCACAAACCCAGCCTCTCTAAGCAGATATATATATATATATATATATATCTGCCTATTTATTCCAGTTGTGTGTGTGTGTGTTCCAGAGATGCAAATTCTAAAATGTTACACTAAAGTCTGAGTAACAAATTTCTCATTAACGAGAGTCCTAAACATTTTGAGATATGAGAACATGAGTGGTAATGGGATCTAAATTCTCTTTTTCTCAGCACATTGATACATAAATGGTTAGGAGCAGGAACACTACAGCCCTGCTACCTGGTTTTGAATCCTGGACTGTCCGGTGTTTAGCTGTGGAATAGGGAGAGTTAATAAATGCTCCAAACAGCTTTCTCATCTGTAAGACAGTGATAATACTAGTACTTAAGTCTGAGGGTGGTTATAGGGGTCAGCAATGTAATTCATGTGGCACAAACAGGCAGAGCTCCAGGAATCCAAACGATGAGAGAGAACAGGGATTCTATGAGCAAGAGATATCAAGACCAGGATTAGAAAAATACAGAGACAACTAGTCAAACTGATGGAGACACATGAACTGTGGACCAATAGCTGAGGAGCCCCCATGGGTACTGGACTAGGCCCTCTGGATAATAGAGACAGTTGTTTAGCTTGAACTGTTTGGGGGGCCCCCAGGCAGTGGGACCAGGACCTGTCCCTAGTGCATGAGCTAGTGCTTATGGTGAGACACTTTGCACAGCCTTGGTGCAAGGAGGAGGGGCTTGGACCTGCCTCTGCTGACTGTGCCAGGCTCTGCTGACTCCCCATGTGAGACCTTGCCTTGGAGGAGGTGGGAATGGGAGGTGGGTTGTGGGGGAGGGCTGGGGGTGGAGGAGAAAAGACAGGGGAATCTGTGGTTGACAAGTAGAATGAATAGAAAAATCTCTTAATAAAGAAATAAAAGAAAAAAGTGGTACTAATAAAGTGTGTATAAAGGATAAGTTGAAGTACGGTTGGATATAGTTTAGGGACCACACAGGACTTTCTTTAGAGATTTTTAATGTTATTCATTATTTAATAGGGAAACATGTTAATTTTGTCCAAGAAAGCCAAGGTGTTATGGGTATGGGTAATGCATGGGTCAATAAAGAATAAATATGAATTTTTGTACTTCAGACATTCTTATTGGGTGGGACTAAAAGTGACAGCACTTGTAAGCCACATTTGCTTCTGGAGATGGTAGTATCTCCTCAAAAAGTATCAGGCACTAGGTGAGTTCCATCTTCCATCGAGACTCAACGTGTTAATTTTCAAAGACATGGCAGAATGATTGGTGAATGTAAACTTCCTAATTCCATCTGAATTAGTAAAACTAGAGTGGAATTCATGTATTAGATTGGAGAAGTAAATAAAGGAACCACCAATCATTCCATCTATCAGTAAGTTCTTTCCTAATTTGCATCCTGACATAACACTTTCTCCTTGACTGCTACACAGTTACCCTTAAGAAACTGAGGTAAAGACCACCCTTAGATAATGAGACCAGGAAACATCCCCATAGCTTAGTAAAAGTATACCTGGCATCCAGAAAAGACAAATACCCATTTGTTTTCTGAAGAAGGCTATATATATTGTTACCAATTCAATGAGAGGTGTCAGTTTTTGTAAGTTTTAGCTAGCCATAATGCATGGAGGCTGTGAGTATGTTTTGGCTAACAGCTTTTATGGGAGTAAAAGACTCTGTGGCCTTTAATATTTACTAAGTCTCAGTTTGTTCACACCTAAAATGGGCAATAATGTCTCCAACACAGGGTGACTGCCATGATAAACTGAAACAAAGACACAAAATATAGGGCTGTCCATGTTTCCAGAATGCATTACTGTAATTATTTGCTGTTTAGAATCTCCAGGATTGGTTAATTATGTTTTTTATGATTATTATTTGGTGCTGGATTAGAAACTAAAACTGAAAGCAAGACCATATGCACCTAGATGCAATCAATGAATCAGAATATTAACACATTTATGCCTGTTTAGATGTCATTCAAAACATGGATGGTATTTCCATGGAATGTAAATGTTCTATACAAATTCACAGAGATGCTAATTCATATGGTAGTAAGCGAGTGAGACAGAGATATAACTCTACATGCATCCTTGAATGAGTGTATTCCTCCCTAAGAAAAGCATGCGATGATTATTCATCCACATCCAAAGTCAAGACTCTGCCAGTGTTTTCATCAAGATGAACAATTTCCCATACAAGCACATTTGTAGCCTTCATGTTCCACTGCACAGTTTCTTTTCAGGAAGATCCCTGAAGAGATCCCAGAGTGCCCTTGAACTCTGACAAAACAATATATTAAGACAATAGCACTTCTACAGAAGATCTGGGCATGTTTTAGGTGATGTCATTTCCCACCTTCATCATAAGATAATAGTTCTAGTTTTGTTTTCATGGCACAAAACAACCAAAGAAAGGCAGATACCGACACTAGTGTTTACCTGGATAATTGGAATGGATCCTTAGAAGCTGCTTTACTTATACTTTGGGTAAATACATTTATTATTCAAGAAGATTATTTTATGCATTACATATTTATATAACATTTTAAATGCATATGATTTTATAAGCCCTGTATAAAGTACATTGTACGGTATCAATAATTACCATAACCTGAAGCATGTCACAAAAATTCTTATGAAACTTCATCACATCACAAGCCTCTTTTATTTTGTTACTGAGATAACCACAAAGGGAGTGAGGGTTATAGACTGCTATTGTGAAATAATCCCAAAGAACAATGATATTTTAGTTATATATTTACTTTCAAACACAGATTTTTATAATAAACTTATAAAACTGAGTTTGATTTATATGCTAATTGTAAAAATACTTCCAGACTATAATCAAATCTTACTATTATTATATGTGGCAAACATTTTCTTTACTTTTACTATTTGACAAAATGTCTGTTGAGTGTGTTGTGTTATATTGGAGGTTTTCTGTTGCTAAGGGGGCTTTTCTGTAGAGTGTGACAAGTTTTAGAATATTAGAACTTCTACCTTCCAAACATTGCTCCTTGTCATGGATCAGGAATGTTGCCTGACATTGTCACATGTACCCTAGTGGCAAAATTGTTCCCCTATTAACTACTGTTTTGCTCACTGAATTACCTTAATTCATGAAGCTATGAATTACTGTCTCTGTTTTCTAGATGAGATGGCACAACCTTGAAGAGGTTTGATATTTGCCTGATGTAATACAGAGAGGAATGGAAATCAAATCAGCTACAGATCCAATAATTTAATCATTGAATTAAGCGACACCTCACTCAAAGGCTTGGCTGAATATTATACTATGTTCTATGTACCCATGGAAATTTCCCAGGGCCCCACTAGACTGAAGACTTTGTTCCTTTGAAAAAGCACAGACATCATTTCCCTGAAGACTTTTGAGTAATTCTAAAGGTTCAAAGGCTATGAAATTTTCAGTGGCTTAAAACACTGGCTTCTGTTACATTGTCATTGTTAAGTGGCATGAACTCTGCTCCATTACTCCAGTATGTGGGCTGAGGCAGAGGAGGACCTGCTGGGGACAATCTTATCCCTGGAAGAGTGATAATAGAATGCTTCTTGAATACATTTTGCCCAGAAAAGACACAGGTCTTTTCATTTAATTTACATCATCAAAAATGTCAAAGTGAGAAGTCAGTGGACAAGGAAGAACATCCCTCCCTTGAGAGAGAAGTCCTGTAGAAAGGGTCAAGATGAGCATCCTACTAGGAAAGAAAAGGGAAAATCATACAGGATTCATACAGTTAAACTGAAGAGAGAAATCAGGAAATATCTTACAAAAAGACTTTTTATTCAAAATGCTCGTGTCTGCATGGTTTAGAGACTTCTATTTGAAAATACCATCCTAATGAGGCAGCCAAGTGGAAGAGCTAAACCTTAGATAACAGAGCCCTGGAGGCATCACAAGACAATGGATGCAGTACCAGGTTCCTCCCCCCACGACCTTTCTATGTAAGCAGACTAAGTTCTCCTTCTTTGTAAATCTGTCCCATGATCTTGTTACTGGAAGGTCTCAAAAACTATTTAATTTCTGTTTGATTTGAACACAATCCTGAGAAGCAGCAGACAAATGTCTATTCTGTGAGAAGGCATTTTATCCATCCTAGGGTTCAATGGGAGCAGCAATTTCAACTGCAGTCTATTCACAGTACACCTTCACCCCTAGAGACTTCAGTCCAGTCCCCCATCCTCCTTTCCTTTCTCCTTTCTTCTCTCTGGACCATCACATACATAGAAACAAACCCCACAAACTGTCGGGAAAAATAATAAAAATTTATCAAACTGTATAAAACTTATTAAAAATATTTTTAAACATTAAAAATAATAAGAGTCACTTAAACACAAAAGTTACCCTTCAAATATTCTTATATATCAGTCATGCAGTGGAGTTGCATAATAAATACACTTATTGTGGAGAATTACATTATAGTTCAGAAAAGAAGGGGGCAATAAAAGGAAAGGAAGGAGAATGGAAAAGGAAAGAGAGTTTGACAGGTTAAAGACAGCAACAAATCCTGTCTTTAAAAGCTTCACATAATCAGCCTCTGTCTTTGCAGTGCTTTATTGCTACCTGGGGGACCAGCCTCCAGCAGCTCAGGGCTCAAAGGTGAATCCAGAGTCCTAGGCACTGTGACTATTTTATCTGAAGTGGTTAGGGGAAAGACATTCATACCCTCTCTTGATGGTTTCCTTCAGACCTTTTCTTTATTCTTCTTTTGCACTCTCTATTCTTTATTTTCCTGGTGATTTCCTTCTCTCATCTTGATGTTTTCCTTCTAACTCTATCATTATTCTTGATGTTTTCCTTCTAACTCACTTTAACTCTATCTTTCTTCTTTCCCTTACATATTATATACCCCAGAAAAATCTTTCAAACAATATAGAAATTACAATGTGATTATATTCTGTTTTTCAAGTGAATGATTACAATGAATACAAGTAAAAAACAGCATGTTTTCCATATCCCTTACATGTTAAACAGTTTACACATTACAGGTGAAAAACAAATTATCCCAAGAACCCACATACATTCATACCCAAGCAAATTGTTATAAACAGTGTATAAGCAAGCAAGGTAATCTTTTACTGGCAGGCTGCATTTTACAGTTATAAAGAAAGGACCAATCATTTTATTACTTATCTTAAAAGGTACTTTATAAGGATTCTTCAAAGAATCACAAACCTAAATTTTTATATCTGGAAAAGAATTAGTCAGCTCTATAAGTTTTCAGGGTGGATACCTACTCATCAATAGTTTTTTTTTTTTTATATCAGGACATTGAGGGCAGAAATGGGTATAAAGAATTAATCATCAACTTTGAGCATCAACCAATCCTAGCAAGACAGGTATGTCAGCTAATGATAATTAGGCTGCTTTGTTTTTGTTCCCTGACCTTAAAGAGTTCCACATTCAACTATACGCCTTTCTAAAACTTTAGATTGTCATCTTGGGTTTTTCACCTCAAAGCTATTTGACAAAAAAAATATTTCTAATTTTAAGTTACTTTCAAAGATTTGTTTCAGCTATGATGCACTCCAAAACCTATGAACATATCTCCCAACTAATGTTAATAGATTAGAAGGATTTAAACCAGCTGGACTACTAAAACTCAAATGTTTTTCTTAATCATTAATCTAAGTTACAATCTATATCGATCCTCAAAAGAAACTCATGTGTTCTAGCTGTGTGACATTTCCTTGTTTTATTTTTTGTCATCAAAACTCTATTTAAACAAACATTACTATTAATTGGACAGTACAACTTAGGAAGAAATCATCTTCATAATAATCCACAGGTAAAAATGCCCAGTAGGACATGGTGTTTCCATGAGATAAACACATTATATTACAGGCAGTGGGGATCTCCCCACACCCATTCACACCATGCCATATAACAGAGAAAGATGTCAGCAGTAAATATGTAAAAGCACAGCAGAGGCAAAAGACATTCTGGAGTCTGTGATCTTGGTCCCTTACCTATCTGAGATTCATCCTTCAAGGATTTGCCTTCTGATGGGCTGACATCCTGAAGTCAACTGCCCTCTGACATGACCACTGGCAGTGTTTGGTGTTATGGATGGAATTGCATTCCTCCAAAATTGTTTTGAAGCTCTCACCCCTAAAACATGTGACTGTCATGCTCTGAAGAAATAAAGACTTTCAAATCATCAAATGAGGATGAAGTTTTTTTCTGGAATTAGAAAGTATGTGACTCATTTTTCCTGGAGAGACAAGGTACATGTGTCTATTCATCGTAGAAAGACAACACATGACAGACCAAAGTTATAATTGTTGTGCCCTGGGCACGAGACCCCCCGAAGAGACCACCAGAGACACGAACTCACTGAAATGCAAAAGCAAGAATTATTGAAGAGGTTCAAGCCACGGCATGGCCTCATCAAGCCATCCAACACAGCAGAGGCTGAAGGAGGTGCCCACCCCTCTGCAAGCTCAGTTTTAAAGGCAAAAACCACAAGGTTACATCAGTTAGGGGTGCTAGTACAGGTACAATTCTGATTGGCTGAAGTTTTCCCTAAAACTTTTCAGAATTTCCGTGTTATCTTACTTTGTAGTTTTAACTGGTTGTTTGTCAAACTATAGATTACCTCTAGAACTGGGGCATTCTGTAGTTAATCAACTGTTACCAGTTAGTCCTTCAAACATCCTGACTTTGCACTTTGACCATCTCTGGCATTGGGGCATTCTATGGTCAATTAGTTGCTACCAGATGGCTCTTCAAACATCTTGACTTTGTCCTGGGACCTGTGTCAGCAGCTCTGAAAACTTTGAAACTCCGGCCTGTTTCAAGCTGGGCTGAGGGGCTTGCTTGAAATGGGAGTGCTTTGGCTCGTCAATAATGACTATACCCAAATTCAGTTTGGTGAACTAGTGAGTTCACACTGAACTTACCAAAAGGAGTATGAAGATGGGTAGCTAACAGGAGCTGGAATGAATCAAAGAAGCATCTGGTAGCAGAAAAGCCAACTCCAGCACAGGAAACAGTTCACAAAAGATGCAGCCCTGGAGCTCTCTGCACAGCTGGTAGACACTCCAACAGTGGGAGACTCTCTTCTCTGCTGTTTCGCTGGTCAAAGCTTCCTCTCTCAGTTGTTTATGCCTTCTACAAAGCTAGGAGGGGCCTTCCAGAATCTTCAAGTTTCCATTTGCCCACACATGACCTTTTTTTTTTTTTTTTACTTCCTGAGTCTCAGGTGCCTTATCTTCCTTCCTGGAGAGAATGTTGCAATTCAGAGGAAATTGCTATACAAGAGAAAAGACCTTTAATTCAATGGCTGATACCTTTCCATGGAGAGAGATTTGGAGACACAAAAATCACAGAGGGAAGACAGGACCACCATGAAGATTAGGGCAAAAAAGGAAGAGAGATTCAGTACCAAGCCAAAAAATGGCAAAGATTGTCAGCATCCACCCCTGTTGGGAGAAAACAAAGACAGATTCTTCCCTAGGGTCCTCAGCATAACTCTTCAGACACCAGGACTCAAGTTTCCAGCCTTCCAACCAGTGGGGAAAATAAAATTAAATACGAATGTTCTGTGATTTGAGCAACTCAGGTTTAAGAAATTTGTTTTAGTATTTTTGATATTTAATCTTGATTGCTAATTTTATTAGAATGAAAAAATGCCTGAACAGTTCTGAAAGCTGCTGGGAGAGGGAGAGACAATTTTTTCAGGCATATGGATTCATACAGGTTGCCCACACTCCCAAAGATGGTCACACATTCGTGTACATATGGACAGTGCTAACTGGCTCAGTGTGTTATTTAAGAGAGAGAGAGAAAGAAAGAGAGAAAGAGAGGGGGGAGGGAGAGAGTGAGAGAATAGGAAATTTGGAGGGGGTATGTAGTAGGAATTGGGAGAAGCTGAATAGGGACTGGGTAAAAGGTTAAAGTATAATTTCCTTACCCATGTAACCTGACCAGGTTACCAACCAGATTATTACAAAGTAATAAATAACTGGAATAGACATTAAAATAGGAATGGAAGTTTAGTTTTAATAGTGGAGCATGAAAATAAAATAGAGCTCTAACTCTTCCTCTTAATGCCTATAGAATATTATCCAAATATTCAAAGATTATATATCCAATCATAAAATGTTCTTCAACACAAATTCTCAACATTAATAATAGGTTTTTGCCCCCCAGATAATGAGTTTTCCACCAATGCAGTAAGCCAAATCAAGCCAAATTAAAATATAACAACAGGTTTATTGAAAGTAACTTCTGGGCAGGTCCTCTAGTAGCTAAAATTGGGGGAAGGGGCCTGCAAATGGAAGCAGGAAGATTTTGGAGGTTGTAGGTGAGAAGTGATAATGTTCACACCACAAGCTGGGTTTGTGCCCAAATATAATAAAAAACTTGATGTTTAGGCAGGGACTTGGGCAGTTGACAATTTTTAGAGGCAGAAGTAACAGTACAGCCAAGAATGTGAAACTGGGAGGCTCTCTGAGCAAGGGGGATTTGCAGGAGTGGTGGCTATCTGGACCATGAAGGGGCAAGCCAGAGGCTCAAACTGAACAATTATATTTAGACAAAGGAATAGGTATTTGTGTAATTCTGGATGAAAATTTAACTTGCTACATTTATTGGCACCTGCTATTATTTATTTCTAGCAAACTATCTTTCAGGGGAAGTTTTCAGGGGTGACCTTGCATTAGGCACTGATTTCCTAGGTTCAACTTCACCTCACAAAGCAGATAATAAAATTTTTTTCTAATAGAAATGATTCACTCAAAATAGAACACTCATGACTAAAGTGTTTGGCTACTTAATGATGATGATACAATTGCATACATGTGAATTCCTGAACATTTAAATCTCCACTTCCAACATGTATTCCAAGTAGCTCATAGGTTATGTAGTTGGCAATCTATGAAAATACATACAACTTTAGAATCAGAGGGAAAAACAATGTAGACTAAGTTATGAAGAACTAGTTTAATTGATGTTACACAGTTATTAGGTTGAGTCTTATTCTGAGTTTTCAGCAGGTCAAAGAATGAACTATACAGTGGGAGGACCCTTCTGTATGTTGTTCTCATTGGTTGATAATGAAAGCTGATTTGGCCTATAGCCAGATAGAATAAGGCTGGGCAGGAAAGCTAAACAGAGATACAGGGAGAAGAATGGCTGAGTCAGCAGGAATGCAACCCCCCCCCCCCAAGCAAGCCAGATAGATGCCCAAAGAGCAAGATGCCAAAAGACTGGTAAGCCACAGATCATATGACGATGCATAGATTAATAGAAATGGGTTAATTTAAATGTAAGAGCTAGGTTGTAATAAGGCTGAGCCATTGGCCATGCATCTATAATTAATATAATCCTCTGTGTGATAATTTGGGAAACAGGTGCAGAATGGGGCCAGACAGGGAAAAGCTTTGGATTATATATGGTACTCAGACATGATGCACGTACATCCACATAAAGCCTGAAAAAGCTTTAAAGGAAGGGTTCTAGATACACAAAACAGAGCCAAGAGCAGTGTCATAGTTCATGTCTCTTCTCCTGGTTGCAGCATGTGTGCTTAAGCTACAGCATGGCTGATTCTCACTGCAGTATACAGAAATGTCTCCCAGCTGAGCAGCACGCTGCCTGGTGCATTTAGCTTTTGCTTATACAGATGAAAGGGGTTAAAAATATAGAATAAAAACAGATTCAGACAGGAGGACCTCTGAACAGGTCATGGTATGTTTAAAAGATGTGTGTAGGCTTGAGAGAAAAGAGAAAGAATATATATATATAGCTTTAAATTAAAAATAAAGATTTAAAACCTAAAAGAAGATACTTAGAAAGGAGAGCAAAGCAATATAAAGAAAATGAGTCACATGAGGGTAGAAAATACAGAGAGTCTGGATTATGTATGTTGTTGTGGTTTCTTTAGATATTCTGACTGCTAATGAGCTAACAGCTGAGAGACATTTGATTATAAAAGCTGCTAAATTAGTTATGCTAATCTGGAAAAGAGGTTCTGATTTTATTTCCATAGAAAATGAGAGGCTATGGAGTCATTTGTGGGTTAAGAAAAATCAGATTTGACGGAGGAAGACTCCCTGAAAATCCTGACTACAGACATGAGAAAATAAACCTAAAGTAACTACAAGACATGTGACATAAATTTTACCTGTTCAAACATAAAACAAAAAATTATCTTTGGCTTGTTTGTGTACAATACACAGTTTATATTTATATTAATATGGAGATATATTTATGCTACCTTTAAGAATTTATATATTTTCAGAACAAGGGGAGCAAACATCAATAAAAATGGATGGCCCAGATGATTCAGTGTTTCAATACACCTCTGGTACAATTTCCTCTGAGTTCTGCATCCAAAACAGCTTCAAGGCTGCTGGCTAAAATGGACCAGCCACACAAAATACCCCAGTCAGGACTTGACTATAATTCTAAATTCTCTCTAGGTCCCCATAAGATTACCAGTGTCCCCAATCAACAGGAAATAGTTTAGAGAACTACACCCAAATTCCCAAAATATTGTTTATGAATGTTTGTTTTCATTTAAGTGGAGTTGGCTATAAATTGTTATTGGTGATGGTCAATCTCTTTCTAAAGAAGAAAAGGTGTATGATAAAGAAATGATGGGGAAAAGAATAGATTATTGAATCTTCTTTAATCCAAAAAACAATTGTTAATCTCAAAATATTTTATATTGGTATGAATTTTAGTTTATTGATACAAATTTAAAGTTTAAAGTTATACTGTATGTTTATTTCTACTCTTGTTTAAGGTATTGTGTTTATACAGCTCAATTAAAATGTTGTGCAGAATTAAAAAATATAGATAAATAGTCATCTATAATAGCCAAACACATAGTCATGTTAGTTAGGCTTTCTAGGTATACAGAGATATATTCCAAATAGATATGTAATCTTCAGACACTCCAAAAACAAAAACCTACAGAATATGACATTTAAAATTTTGATAACTTAGAATTCTTAGAATTTTTTTTTTTCAAGACAGGGTTTCTCTGTGTAGCTTTGTGCCTTTCCTGGAGCTCACTTGGTAGTCCAGGCTGGCCTCGAACTCACAGAGATCTGCCTGGCTCTGCCTCCGGAGTGCTGGGATTAAAGGCGTGCGCCACCACCGACCGGCAACTTAGAATTCTTTTGATGTGAGACAATTCTGCTCCTTGCAGTAATGGGAGACATGTCTGCACCAATATACTCCCAAGAGGATGATGGGCACTGAAGACACTCCATATGCAGTTTCTTTCTTTTTGGCAAAACTGGCTTATTGGGCAAAAAACTGACCTGGCCTAAACTGCTGACAGTAAGTACTCTGCCCAATCTGGACACGCAGAACACAAAGAAAAACAGCTGCTGAATTTTACCAAGACAGGGTAGGACAGTCCTTCAAATTTTCCTACTTCTGAAAAAATGTCTGTCAGGTATTCTAAGCCTATAAGCCAAAGCTGGATGCTACAACATTACGGAGACTCCTTGGGTGACTGTCCAGGTAGCCAGCTGTTTCTGTCATTTCTTACATTTTTTGGAAGTTGCTTCCTTGCACTTCCTGCTTACTCAGGTAACATTTTTTTCCTTCTCAGGTCTTTGATGGAGTTAAAAACTAGATAATTATAGTTATAGTTTCCTTAGTTATAATAAAAGATAAATTAAATATAAAACTTTAGACTCACCAAGATAGGACAAACAATTGAATGTTTTCTCTGATTTTGTCAAATACAAATAGACTAGATACTGTAACTACAATTCTTGCTTGCTAACTATTTTGTTATTTGTAATTTTATTATGTTAAGGTTAAACCTTCCTTTTTGACTAGACAGAAAGGGGGGAAGGCTGGGGGAGGACCTTTTGTATGCTGCCAATGTATGTTGCTCTCATTGGTTAATAATAAAAGCTGCCTTGTCCTTCTAGACAGGTAGAATAGGGCTGGGTAGGAAAGCCAAAGAGTGATACAGGGAGAAATGCAGAGTCAGTGGGAACATAAGCCAGTGCCCAAGGAGCAAGATGCCAAAGGACCAGTAATCCATGGGCCACGTGGCTATGCATAGATTAATAGAAATGAGTTAGTTTAATGCAACAGCCAGTTAATAATAAGCCTGAGCCGTTGGCCAAGCATTTATAATTAATATAAGCTTCCATGTGATGATTTGGGCAGTGACTGTGGAATGAGGCAGGACAGAGAAAAGCCTCCAATTACAGAACTATATATAGAATAACTCTCTATGACAGTGAGAAGAGGCTGTATCAAGTGCAAAAGGGAAACAATATTATTCATGTGATTCAATTCTAGAATAACATTTCTTGGTAGGTAAGGTGGCTGCACACTAGAGGTACATGCTACTAAGCACCTTTGTTCTTGAATCTCTGACTTGTTCATTTCATATAAGATTCTCAGTTCCATCCATTTTCCAGCATTATGAATGGACAAAACGCCACTGTCTACACATGCCATGCTTTCTGCATCTGTTTATCTCTAACTGGTACCTAGACTGATTCCAGAAGTTGGCTATTGTGAATGAGGTGCTGATAAACACTGGTTCTTTCCAGTATAATTTAGATGTGGTATGGCTTGATCATACAAAAGTTTTATGTCAAGCTTCCTGAGAACTCCCCTCTGATTTCCATAGGGCAAGAGCTCATTTCCATTGTGAAAACCTAAGAGTTTCATTCTCCCTTGTATCATCAAGATTTGCTGTATCTGTTTTTTTTTAATGGTCGCCATTCTGACTAGGATGGAACCTCAAAGTAGTTCTAATAGGCATTTCTTTCTTTGATTGATATAGATGTTGAACATTTCTTCAGGTATTTCCTGTCCATTTGTACCTTGGCTGATTGTTGCCTGTTGTGTTCATTTGCCTCTTTATTGATGGCATCATTTGCTCTTTTGGAGTTTAATATTTTAGTTCTTTCTATATTCTGGCTATAGGGGAAACCCACACAGAGAAGGCTTCTCTCCCATCCCCTGGATTAAGCATAAACCACACCCAAACACCTGGTTTCACAGAGAGATACTTTATTAAGAAAAGTTAAAGTGGCTGCTCTCTAATTCAGTTAGAGACAGCAGCAAATGACCCTGTAGGTAATTTTTAGGAGGAATAAGGGAAGGTCTCTGTTAGAATGGGCTAGGATGCAATGGGATGCTTTCATTGGGTACGTTAATTGGGTGAACCAAAGGAAGCATTGATTGCTGGACTTTGGTAGTCAGCTTCAGGAATGAGTCTGGCATATGAAGTTGTCCAAATAAGGGAATAGACCTTGATGGCTAGCTTTAGGGATGTAATCTATGGTTTATAAGGGAGAGGTGAGGGGTAAGGGTGAGGCCTGCCAGCACCATGTTTGCCAAAGTTGGGCCTGCTAGAGTCCTTCACTGGTTATTGATTCTATATTGGATGAATATCAGTAAAGATTCACTCTGTTCAGCAAGGTTACTTTTTACTATGTTGATCATTTCTTTTGCTGTGCAGAAGCTTTTTAATTTCATGCAATGATGTTTTCTAAACAGTGAAGAATTCTGTTCATAAAACCATTGGCTATGCTTAGACCTTGATGTATTTTCCCTCTGTTGTCCTCTCATAGCTTGAAACATATGGGTGTTGCAGTTAAATCTTTGGCCCATTTGAGGTTTTTTTTTTTTTTGGTTTTTCGAGACAGGGTTTCTCTGTGTAGCTTTGCGCTTTCTGGAGCTCACTTGTAGCCCAGGCTGGCCTTGAACTCACAGAGATCCGCCTGGCTCTGCTTCCCGAGTACTGGGATTACAGGCGTGCGCCACCACGCCCGGCTCGAGTAAGAGATGGGTGTCTTGTTTTAGTTCTCTATATATTTTATCCAATTTTCCCAGAACATTTTGTTAAAGAGCATATGGTTTTGCCAATATGATTTGTGGTTGTTTGTTGGTTTTTACAGTTTTGTTCCTAATCAGAGGAGTATAGCTCTTTACTTTATCTCTGAGCCTTCTGTTTGACTCTATTGGTCTGTTACCTGCTTTTATGACAGTACATTCCTATATCTATTACTAGTACTCAGCACTATAGTTTGATATTGGAAGTATCACAATATAGTATATATGTCAAATGGAAGATCTATGATGCATGACAAAGCAAGTTGACAACAGTACTTCTTAGCTATTCATTGGTGCTACAGCAGGGTATCAGATTAACCGAGGTCTTAGAATCAAACAGTTTGGCCAAAAGAGAAGGGGCACCCATCCAGTTTTTATATTGGCAAACCTTAAAGGCTTGTTTTCTTTAAGGTTGCTTTCAACCTGTTGGCTGCTTCTCATGCTACCCACCTTCCCCTACAGCCATAAGCCTAATGGCATAATTCAGACTCAAGAAGATGCAAGAAAGCACTGGATGCCTCTAGTAGGCAATTTCCCTCTCCTCAAAATTATATTCTATCTTTAGAATTTAAAAAAAAAGGACAAGATTCTTATGTTGTATAAGGATGCATAGTAATACAAATTATGAGTGATAGTTTATATGTATATGGTATTCTGGCAAACAGAGGGTTATTATTGCAATGGGGAGTTAACTCAATGTACCTCTCTTTCCTTTTTTACAATGCACTACAGTGTGAAGTGTTTATAGCTTGTGGCTCATAGCAAAGTAAAGCAAAGACCCACCACCACCACCACCACCACCACCGCTTACTAGAATCTTAGAGAACAATTTCTTCATGGTAGTTAAACAAAGTATCCCAGAAGGTTGGAAGGAAAAAAATCAAGACTACCAGCATCATTAAGAAATAGGCAGCTGGGCGGTGGTGGCACACGCCTTTAATCCCAACACTTGGGAGGCAGAGGCAGGAGGATCTCTGTGAGTTCGAGGCCAGCCTGGTCTACAAAGTGAGTTCCAGGAAAAGGCGCAAAGCTACACAGAGAAACCCTGTCTCGAAAAACCAAAAAAAAAAAAAAAAAAAAAAGAAAGAAATAGGCATTATTAGTAGCAACTATACTCTTAAAACTGAGAGGAGGAATGGGGAGAAGAAATCACTGCAGAATCTTGGTGAAGACTTGCAAGGGGACCTACACAGGGCAGTTTAATGCTCAGACAGCTGACTTCTGTTACTAGCTCAAGGGCCAAATATAGCTAAAACTCTCCCCAGCTTTTACTCTCTATTCTGCTAAAGCAGAATGATTATCTAAGCAAAGGGATATAATGCTTGTAGTGTTTAGAGGGCACTAAAAGACTCTGCCTGGTACATAATAGCACTTAACCTCCACAACAAAGAGTAACATGTGCCTTTAGTGGAGTGCTGACCTCTTTTTCTTACTTGATTATATGGATTCTGGGCTCCAAACAGACAGGTATGAGTGGGGAAATACTCTGTGGCTAGTATTCAGAAAATCCATGTTTATACCTCTCAAAAGAACCTTGCTTTACAGATATACCCTCAAATTGATGGATAATCACCATTGAGAGTGAAAGAGTAAACATATTCTCCCATGGGGAAGTTATGGACTACTCAAGAAGAAGACACAACATGATGTGCTATTTGGAAGGATCCTAAGAGATTATTTGGTCAAGTGACTTTCAGATTCTCCTCATGCACACCCTATGGTTCCAGTATGGCAAGAGCATGAGGCTCAATTCAGTGCACATCTACTGTACCTGCACCTACCACAGGCATAAACAGTGATGACTTTGATATGTCTTGCATATTGGATTTCCTTAAAACATCCCCTTAAGTATTGGGTATAATGACAATAAACTTGGAAGCTGTTTTGAGAAAATAAGAGATCATTCATATATTGCCTTATTGTCAACATCTATTTCCCCTGTTTTGGGCTCCTAATTCAAGGGACTACTACAGTAGTAGTCTCAATTGGTTTATTTTATTCAGCCACTCACTCTGGTCACTGTAACTGATTAGAGAAAGAATAAGACTAGTAAAAATAGAAGAAGGAGGAGGACAAGAGAAGGAAGAAGAGGAGGAAAAATTTAAAAGTCTGGATTCAAAGATTGAGAACTGTCAGATTAGCTATTAATCATTAGGGTCACCTAGAAGAGAAGCTAGAACTAAGCCTACAACTACAGCTGGACAACACAGGACAGTACTCACCCATGCACAGTATGCAAGCAAGCTCTGCTCTATGGAAAGCTAACACTGAAATATTATTCTTGAGGTTTCAGTTATATAGTCAATCATCTTTTTCTAAGAGTTATTTTTCCTTTTCTTTTTCAATCCAAGAGTTTTTCTCCAGGTTTGCTTTGAAAATGGAGAGAGCTAGGCTCTTTGTTAAGCAAAATGATTTCTCCTGAGTCTCAAACTTTATACTGAGTCGCAAGTGGAGAATTCTCTTTATCCTGTGTTTCCTCCTCTGGAATCTCTAAGCAGAGCTGGTACTTCTAAACCTGGTGTAAGGATCTAAAACTCCTCTCTTTCTTCAAATTCACTAAAGGAAGATACAATCTAGGGTTTCCTCTTCACTGTACTTGTAAATTCATATTTTCATAAATTTTAACTCAAAATTTGACATCATTCTAATTGAGTTAGAGGTGCCTTGACAACCCACGACTGTGGTTCACAGACCAAAGAAGAAAGCCTGCCTAAGCCATAGCTCCCTTGAATATTGCTATTTGCGTATGCTTTGCTCACCCAGAATTATTGAATCCTTAACTCTCTCTTGCTCAAAGGAGCAGAAATACAGCAGCAATAATCGACCGTGTCAAAGTTAAACAGAATGTTTCATGGGGATTATGTGAGTTTAGCTTCTGAAACCTGCAAATGTCTGGAAAAATAGCCCAGGACTTCACTTCTTTTTACATTATCTTACATTTTACAAAGATTGTCTCTAAAATGTCCATTCTATACAACATAGTTCATTTTGTGCTACTTAACTAACTAGCTCCCTAAACTTGAACAAGGAGGGTTACCTGTGTTTATCCTTTATGTGTTTGGGGTAGAATAAATCCCCTGTAATGTCCCTTTAAGTTCCAGTAACTCCTCAAACTATACCCTTAAAGTAGATCCTAAGCAGCACAGAGCTAAAATGTGGTGAAGCTCAGACCACCACACTTGGTGAATATGGAGAAGGACTTGACCTAAAATCAGAGTTCCAGTAGAAATTTACTAGAAAAGATCTTGGGTAAGTGGCTGAAATTCTCTGAAATTGATTGTATAATTCCATTTTTGCAGTGATATCTCTATGTATGCTGGTCAGTGCCAGTAATATCTAGCTGACAGACTTATTGGAGGATTAACATTCCAAGTAACATGTCAAAGACATCACTAAACATAGGTTTCTTTCTTGTACTCTCAAACAGCCCTTTCCCTATGTGCTCCAGGGGCAATGAGATATACTAGAGCTGTTCAGTTCTGTATAGCATTGAAGAATGCAGTCATTATTGACCACCATGCTGTTTCCATGGCTTGATCCAATGACTGGCATCTTCAGGAATGGACAATGAGTTCTCTCTATGTAACTGATCTTAACTAGGGAAGATTTACATTTGTTACTCTGTTTGGTCCACAGGATCTTGGGGTTTGTGAACACGTTCAGTGTTCATGTGCGGCAGACCTGATGATGGCCACTTACAATGTCAATCACACCTTTGATTAATCCATCCAGTTCTATGCTTTCATACTTTAATCATCTTTTTTCCCAGTTGATTGAAGGTGCCAATTCCAACCTCTAATATATTAGGAAATTGCTGTGTCAAAAAAATATTTCAAGTATTTAAACTCTCAACCACATAGAGTTACACTTTAAATGATACATAAAATTACTTTCAGATATCTTCCATACTCTTCTCAGAGAGTATTTTTCATTTATACCAAGTTTCTAATGCCTGGTTACACAGAGTCCACTTCTTGGCTTTATTCTAAGTTCTTCCCATTTCCTAGATCAAATTGAAACATCTGTCCTTTTGTTTTCTTTCTTCAGCCTTTCACCCTCGTTTCCTTTCCTGGGTCCATGTTTTCCTCTTACTAAACTGGCTCATATTTAACTCCTTTCCTACCTCAACTATTGATAATGTTTCTTAAGGTTATTTGTGCATAACCCCCTCAAATTCCTGCTATATTTCAAGTATAGCAAAAGAATTAATAATACCAGAAATTATATAGCAAAGGAATGTTTATCTGGGTAGGCAGCAGTTCTTAGGAAAACAGAAGAGGAACACTGAGGAAGAAAAAGAACTTTTTTTTTTTTTTCAGAGACAGGGTTTCTCTGTGTAGCTTTGCGCCTTTCCTGGAGCTCACTTGGTAGCCCAGGCTGGCCTCGAACTCACAGAGATCTGCCTGGCTCTGCCTCCCGAGTGCTGGGATTAAAGGCGTGCGCCACCACCGCCCGGCAAGAAAAAGAACTTTACGAAGGAGAATTGCCTTATCTAGTAGTTAATTACCATGTCATGTGAAGGTCCCCAAGTCTTCCCAAGGTAACTGGTCATGCATGGGTTTGTAAGAGGAGATAGTTCAAAAAAAAAAAACTACTTCTGCTAAAGTAATCACAGAGAGGAGAAACTTCTTCTTAAGAGCTATCTTGAATGCCCTCTTCAGACATCCCAATTTAGCCACAATAAAAGCTCTTATTCAATTGCAAAATTAAAGGAGAAATGTAGAAAGCTTCTTCGTTTCTTATTAGACACAGTTAGCAGCCAATTTCTTCAGAACTTGAGAGTTGAGAGGATTAAACACAAAAGCTAAACCAAAGAAATTATCATTCTTGGGACAAGTTTTTTATATAATCCATTCAGAGAAAAATAATATTTACTTTGCCCATTATAAATTATTAATCAGGGATCATATTAAAATTTTAGAAGCCAGTGTATTATATTTTCAGTTAGTGGAATCAAAAGTTTTTTTTTTCTAATTATTTTCTTCCCACTCATTGGAAAGCTTTACTTAAGTAGATTTGCAGCCATTTAAGTAGGTGTTATTTTCCATTTGTGACACCTGTCTTCTAAAATTTCATTCTTGTGCATCATGAAAGACACTGCCAGCATACACTAATCTATGCCAGAAGAGAAAATCCTGTCCAAACTCAGGCTCCTAAAAGCAATTACTTACTGTTCTAGCTACATGTTTGTCCTGAATCAGCTAGTGGTTACACTGTGAAGTTGGCTAAATTAATTGCCATCTTGAACATTGTACAATTTCATGACTGAGGGTAAAAGTGCTCTGACCAGTCTCACACAAAAAACTTATGGTTCTGGCCACTCAGAAGAGGTCATACATCCACTTATTTAATCATTCACTACTTATCTGTTGCGCTCCCCAGGAGGTAGACAGGTGCTAGTTAAGCTTCCTAGAATATGTCATAAGAAAGAATACAAATAAATATTTCAAAACGAGGGTTGGGGATTTAGCTCAGTGGTAGAGTGCTTGCCTAGCATACACAAGGCCCTGGGTTCCGCCCTCAGCTCTGAAAAAAAAAAATTCAAAACGAAAATTGTAGCATACCACTTAAATGAATGAAGCTTTTACTCAGGGTTATTGCCACAGGAAAGTCTGCACTAGACTCTGTGGAAACAAAGATCAAGAAATGTTCAAAGAACTGTGGTGGGAGCTAGGCATGGTAGCATGCTTGTATCATTCTGGCACTTGGGAAGCTGAGACAAGAGGATCAGCGGGTTGCGAGTTTGAAGCCACACTGAGCCAAATAGCAACAGCCTGTCTTAAAAAAATAAATAGATGAAAGTATTGTGACTGTAGTGGAAACACTGAAAGTAATATTGTAATAACACACTGGAAATTACTGAGAACCTTTCTTAAATGGTTTCTGCTTGAGGAAACAGCAATCTGATAGGAAATTAGGATTTCCCAGCATATGTCTGTCCACAAGAACATCAGTCTGAACAATATCGGCACATAGAAATAGCTCCTTCACAAGAGCAAAGCAAATCAGGTGCCAGGTGACAAGGTATAGCATGTGGGTAGAGCACAATATTAAATGATGCCCTGAGAAGTTTGGAAGGATAGCTTTATGTTATCCAGGACTTCTCTAGTCTCAGGTAGCAGAAAAATCCTCTGTATAAGGAAAGGAAAGGAAATGAGCACTGGGTATTGCTTTACACTCCATAACCTAGCCTTTCTTAATAAATACAGCAGCAGACAGGAGTTATGACCTCAGATTTCTGGCCAATAACTGCAGGCTGACCCTCAAAGTCTGAGTCCTTAAGTTCTGACAAATCAACCTGGGCAGTGGTCCTGGACCTCAGGTTCATCCCACTAACAGAACAATCTACTTCCTGTCATCATTTACTTAAACTCTGGATATGTTTAGGGGTCAGTCTTGACCCACCAGCATCTAGATTGTCCCTAGCATCAAACCAATAAAACTATCCAAGGCCACAGATTTGCCACAGCACCAAGCTGACCCTTGCATCCCTTGTTATTATGTTGGTACCTACATATCCAACAACCATGCCAGCACCTATGGATATGACTCAGGGGCCACCTAATGCCCGGCAGGCTTCTATGATTTTAAAACATGTACCACACCTGTCTTGGTCCAACTAAACATACTTTGCTTTAGGTTTCAGTCAGAGATAGTGAACACAGGTTCTAGACCTACCATGTACCAAGCCAATTTACTTACTAATCCAGTGGTTTCAAACACATGCTCTGAAAGACCCAGTGTTTGTCTTATCTCAGTATAGCTTTGTGATATTTAAGTTTGATTATCAAATTTGGTTGTATTAAGAAATATCTAGGAGGCCCATTAAAGCACATCTCTTCATGAGTCTAGGAAGTCCTCTTCAGAGATCATTTGTTCATGAGAGCTCTGACCCAATGAATGAATTAATATTCTCATGGATTCATAGTATAATGGAGCTACTGGGAAGTAGTGAAAGAAATTAGATAGGGGTTACTAAGAGAAAGTAGGCCAATGACAGAGCCACCCCGGGGCTTAGAGCTTTTCTACAATTCTCTTCTCCCTCTGGGTTCATTTCCCTATTTATGATTCACCAAGAAGTCTCACCCCACTTTCATGTTTAAAGCCAAAAAAACATGAGCCAAAATAAGTCTTTCCTCCCTTAAGTCAACTTCTGTTAGATATTTTATCTTGGCAAAGAGAAAAAAGACTCATAGAAGCCCAAATATGATCTGAATCTTATGGATATAAACTACATGGTCATCCTTGTGTTTCAGTAGTTCTAGCCAGCCTTAATGGCCCAGAATCTAGGACACTTTGTATATAACTAGCCTTCTTGGGTAGCAAACTCAAACATTATACCCATTCCTCACATCTTCAGTTCACAGTTCAAGCCCTGGGTATCTAGGCATTAGATGAGCTCATCATCTGAACAGCTCATATGAACAGGTTTCAAACTAGGATCCATGGACCCAGGTTCCATGGCTTCATCAGCACCAAACAGTCCCTAGGTTCCAAGCTAATCTTTATACCATTGGCTATAGTGTACTCAGGACCATACCTGTTGCAAGAGACCCTGAGAACTCACATGTGGGCCCACCCTTACAACTTCAAAACATATCCAGTGCCTTGTCAATACCTATGGCTCCAGGTTGCAGAATTATCCTAGTGGACACATATGTCAGGCCTATGTGCCTGTCATCTGACTGGCATAATTGCAGGTAACACTGAGCACACTGACATTCACTCTCATGAATTTTAAAAGAGAACAATCCAGTAAGACTATAGATTTTTATCTAGCCTCAGCCAACTTTAAAGGATACCATTCAGTTTAGTTAGAGAAACAGATTTTTGTTTTAAGACAAAGTCTTACATATGTCCCTGACTGGCCTTAAATTTCTAGTGATTCCTCCACCTCTGTATCCAATGTGCTTGAGGTACCAAATGTGCCATTCTTCCTGGAAGAGAAAGAGTTACAAGCATAATGTTAATTTTGCCAAGAGTACTCAAAGGAAACAAAGTAAGAGAGATAACAACAGAGCTGATAGTACATGCGTGGAAATAATGATCATGGATCTTAAGTTAGGAAGGCTTGAAATAGTGGTGTTTTATAACTAAACAATGGTAAAACTGAGGAAGGATCAAAGACTTGGATAACAGAGAACTGGTTCAGGAGGAAAAAAACTGGACAGATGGGAAGCTCTAAATCTATGCTTTGTAAACAATGATAACATCTGCAACATTTATTATCAAAACCACATTCTAGAGGGTAAAAGTTGAATGGGTGTCTTGTGTAGGAATTATGGTAAGATCTCTGAGGACAAGAATTCAATGATTGGCAGGGAAGAGTGTTAGAGAAGAAATTGAAATGTATTCAGGCAATACCAGTACTAGAGAGCCATGGAGTTCATATTCTTAAGAAATTACAGCCTTTTGAATCACTGGCCAATAACACCACAGACCATCTACAAGGCTACTGGTTACCCTCCACAACTTGACAGTGAGACCTTATTGTTGAAGATACCAGAAAGTTATATCACATAAAATTGAGAAATTTAGCTGATATTCAACTGGAAATCTCTACTATCTAGTGTTCATAGTACAAAATGGTGCTATGCATGCTACTGGAGGAGGAATAGTAATCATCAATCTACGAACCCCACAAGAGAAACCTGCCTGCAAGACATACCTACTAGTGCAATGGTGGCACAGAGTGTAAGAGAACAACCAGTCACTTTTTGGTTGAATGTAAGGCCTGCTCCACAAGATGGAACTTATACCTGACACTGCCAAAAAGGCCGGGAACCTGAAACTAGAAAGGTCACTGCTCCTAGGAGAAAAACCAATGACTATTATTCTGCTGAATGAACATAGAAAGAAAAGAACTCCTAATGACATATTGCTATGCCCATAGGTCAGTGCATCACTCAGTCCCCATCAGAGATGCTTGTTCTTGCAGTAAATAATAATTAACTATAGAAACTTACAACCAGACAACATGCAGAGAATAAAAGACTTTGGAATTCTCATCCCTAAATGGGATGTCTTTATCACACCTTTGTTCTCAAGGCTCAGGGACCTACACTGAAGACTGTAAAAACTAAAGCTGGTGGATGACTTCATGGCAACAGCATTTTCCAGACACAACAGGGCTGATGCACATATGAACTCACAAAGACTGTGACAACATGCAGAAGATCTGCATAATTTCAAGCCAGAGAAAAGCCTCAGCATTGACACAGGGAAGTAGGCACAAAGTCCTATCTAAGGCCAAGAAGCTATTTGCAATTACTAGCTTCTGGGAAAAAGAAATACTAGTTTTCTTCAATGGAGTGGCATTAAAACTGTCAGCCAACACAAAGCAGACTCCTTAAGGTTTTTTTTCTGTTGTTTTGAACAGAGAGAGAGAGAGAGAGAAAGAGAGAGAGAGGAAAATCATGAATTTGGGTAGGTAAGGAAGTGGGAGAGGATCTGGGAGAAGTTGTAGAGCAGAAAGAATGATATTGAAATATATTGTATGGAATTCCAAAAGAATAAATAAAAATATATTTAAAAGAATAAGAGAAAAATGTAGGTTCATCAAAAAACTTAAATTTTTAAATTGTGTGTTACAACTTTGAGAATGCATGTATCTATGTAGATATTGACTAGTTGTATATATAATTCTATTTTATTAATATAAAATAATTTAAAACAAATCCTCAAGCTTAAAAACTCAAGTAGAAAGCAATATAAATAAGTTCTGTGAACTGAATAATTGTGTCTCCCCCAATTCATATGTCGCTGTCCTAATCCATAATGTGAAAATATTTGAATGATAATTAGTCTAGGAAGGCAGTAATATTTTCTTTTTTTAATTTATTTATTTTTATTTTATGTGCATCAGTGTTTTGTCAACATATGTATCTTTGTGAGGGTGTCAGATCCCCTGGAACAGGAGTTACAGACAGTTGTGAGCTGCTGTGTGGGTGCTCAGTATTGATCCTAGGTCCTATAGAAGAGCAGCCAGTGATCTTAACCACTGAGCCATCTCTCCAGCCCAAAAGCAGTGTTTTTATCCATGGTATTCGTGCCTATAAAACAAGAGCTAATCTGTTGGTTATAAAGAGCATTCATCATGAAACTTCTTTTAATACAAAAATATTTGAAGGCCAATGACCAAGAATTTCCTTACAAACTTACTGATAAGAAGCTATCTGCCTTCTGCAAAAGAATGCAAACTGCTTGGGAATTCACCACTTCATTACATGTGCGGATGGTTCCAACTTTTTCAAAGTTCTTACACTAAGCTAAAATCTGCCTCCCTATAACTTTGATCAATTGGTTCACATTCTTGCTTGGGGCTATTTAGTTGCTAGTAGAGATTTTAGTTGCTTCCCTAAAGGCAGAAGACTTAATGTTTTGTAACTATTATTGATCTTTGGCCAGCTTTGGCCTGTAGCTGGGCAGCTAGATAATTTATTTCTCTTTGAGGTTCTCTGATACTATTTCTGGGCAACATTTTCTATTTTGCTTCTTGAAGCTTTCATTTCTTTATGCAAAAAATTTGAACACATGATGGTTTTTGGTATTTGAGCTAGACTTTCTTTTTTGCATAGATACCAATTAACTCTTAATTATAAGTGTATAAGTGAGAGGGCACTGATACATATTTATAATCAAATGAAAGCTGGAGGTAATTTATATTAAATATTATGAAACTCTGTATAACAGTAATATTAGGAAATTAAAAGTAATGGAACAAGTAGCCAAGAAGGGTTGCATAATGACTGTCCCTAGAGATATTCAATGCAGAAAAGCCACCTGTTGGGAAATGATGTTTTTGAGCTAATTCCATCTTTTCATTATGTTTTGTAGATGTATGTATAGGCTGTCTTCTTCGGGTTATTTAAAGTTTAGTTATATTAGAAAGCTCAATTTGAGCATATTTATATAAACACATGTCCAAGGTACTCTATCAACAGCACTTTAAAGTTGCTGTATGAAATATATTTATTAGTATACTGAATCCTCAGAAAATGAACAAAAATGCAAATAATAACTGATATATATGATAACATTCACTACAGAATATTTGTAAGGGTGCATAACTTGTAATAACCTTAAATGTCAAAATAGTAAAATGGTTACATAACATATGAATCATCCAAACAAGGAAATATTAGATTAGATAGTCACTAAAGTTGTAGTCATAGTTTGTAATAAAATAAAATTTACTTTTCTAACATTTAGTAGAACATCAAGGTTTTAACTTGCTTGTAAAATATGACTTAATTCTTATAAATGTTTATAAATAAATATATAAAAAATAAATATTTATAAACAAAATATTATTTATTATAGATTTGGCATTTTGTCTGTCTAATTTGAATGCTTCAAAGAAGTATCATGCCAAATCTAGAACGAATTTAAATGTATGGAAAATGATCAACAGGGAGTTATGGCAAATGTCATTGCCAGGTGGTGCTACACAGGGCTGTAGCATTATTATTTAAGGAATGATCCATTCATAAAGATACGGTCTCCAGTGAGTACAGAGCTGGGAAGCCTTTTATCTCTTTGAAGGGTCCAGATCAGCCGACAGTCACTTCAAATTCAGTGTTTTTCAACTGCACCGCTGGCCCTTTCAGCTCTGGGTACTTCAGTGTTAACTGGTTGAAAGACAATGATAAACATCCAGCTTCAGCCTCACAACTGGTGTGTGGTGGTAATCTAATTGTACTGAAATGTGATTTTGATTGTATGTTAATAAATAAAGTTGCCCGGGGGTCAGAGCTATTAGAGCCATAGCAAGAGTGTGGCGGTGGTGGCACACGCCTTTAATCCCGTAGATCTCTGTGTGTTCAGGGATATAGCCAGCATTGGAGACATATGCCTTTAAGACCTAGGGGGCTGTACATTCAGACAGTGATGAGGCAGTCACGTGTTTGGGTTTATAACCAATGAGAAGGCAGAACAAAATACTTTAAATAGACGAACAGACAGGAAATAGAACCCTCATTCGGGAAGCTGGGACACCGCAGTCGGAAGGGTGAGATTTTAGCTCTGAGCTCTGACCTCTCGGCTTTCTCTTTTGAAAAAAAAAAAAAAAATGTATATTTCTAATTGTATTTATACCATTCATTTAACAATGTAATACAAATTTCTGATCCTTGAATGTTATTATTACCAACTACTAGGATATAAAGAAATGAAAGTTAGTAGTTAGACATTACAATAGAACTTGTAGTCATATTAGATATGTTTTAAAAATTGAGCAGAGATGTTTTAGACAGGTCATCTTCAAACCCTTCAGAGATCTACAGAATATGGCATTTAAAATGTTTTAATAACTTAGAAAATTTTTCTTTTTTGAGACATGTCAGCTCCTGGCAGTACTAATCTACTTCAGAGAAAATATGGGCATTGAAGAAACTGCATATGGAGTCAACTTTCCTTGTGGCAAAAGTTAGCCACTGGACAACAAAGTATCCTCAAATCAACAGGACAAAATGGACAGACAGAACACGAAACAAGGGACTACTGATTCTTGCCAAAACAAGTGTGGTTATGGCTTTATCAAAAGGCATCTTCTGAGGCCAGGACAATATGGCCCCATCCCTGAAGTGGCCTTCGCATCCGGAAAAGGTACGGTGCCCTTTTCTTCGAAGGCAGCTTAACAGGCAGAGGGCCGATGGCTTCTGTTGTGCAATGGAACAGCAGCTGAAAGTTCATGCCTCTCAAAAGTAGATTGGCATTTAATAGAGGGATGTGGAGAAGAAGGGGATGCTGAGATGAAGCCATATATACACAGCCAAGAAGAATGGACAGCTGAATTAAAAAACTGTCAACAATTTCCAGAATTTAAAATCCTGAATCATGACAGGACACTAGTGGAATTCAGGTGTTTCTGGTACATGGACTGCTCTCACCCAATGTGAGATTGAACTGTTGACCTTGTGTACATCCTACTTCACAAATGAGTCTGTCAGATACACTAAGCCTATAGGCTGAAGATGATGCCCCAACACTGCGGAGAAACCTCAGGTGACTGCCCAGGCAGCTGGCTGTTTCTGTCAACTCACAATTTTTTTGGAAGTTGCTTTTGTGAACTTCCTGTTTTTTATTTTTGTTAGCTAATATTATTTCCTTCTTGGGTCTCTGAGGGAGTTGAAGATTAGTTAGTTATGGTTGAAGATTAGTTACTTATAGTTGAAAAATTAATTAGGATAGAAAGTGCATTAGATACATCTTGGATTTACCAAAATAGGATAGATAATGGAATTATTTTCTCTGATTTGTCCAATACCTGTTTAGGTATTTATTATTTGTATATATTGTATATAGTTATTGTACTTTTGTATATAGTTTTTCTTTTGTTAGTTATAACCTTTTGCTTTTTTTTTCTTTTTATTAAAATAGAAAAGGGGAAATGTGGTGGTAATCTAATTGTACTGAAATGTGATTTTGATTGTATGTTAATAAATAAAGTTGTCCGGGGGTCAGAGCTATTAGAGCCATAGCAAGAGTGTGGCGGTGGTGCAACACGCCTTTAATCCCATAGATATCTGTGTGTTCAGGGATATAGCCAGCATTGGAGACATATGCCTTTAAGACCTAGGGGGCTGTACATTCAGACAGTGACGAGGCAGTCATGTGTTTGGGTTTACAACCAATGAGAAGGCAGAACAAAATACTTTAAATAGACGAACAGACAGGAAATAGAACCCTCATTCGGGAAGCTGGGACACCGCAGGCGGAAGGGTGAGATTTTAGCTCTGAGCTCTGACCTCTCGGCTTTCTCTTTTGCATTGTTTCTGTGTTTCTTATTTAATAAGATGGTTGGTTACATCTATATCGGTGCCTTTCAGCAAAGATGTTTACTATGCCACAAGCAAGGCATGGGTGGCACTGGCCAAACAAGATATCTTTTCTCAGATCACCTGTGAAGTCACCCATGTGGACCTCAATGAGCCCCTATAAATGACCATCAATCTTTCTCAAGTGCTCCTAGTTATGCCCACACTGAAGATCACCATGATTCGTGATCATGTTCATCAAAGAGTGAACCTGACTTGCCATGTAAACCGCTTCTATCCCCAAAACTTGCAACTCACCTGGACTAAGAATAAGAACAAGATCCTGCCTCCTGAGCTTCCTCAAGCCACCAGAAACTCTGATGGGACATACTCTCTAAAGTCCACATTGCAAGAAGATGCCAAATTAGACGAAAGCATCTTTAGCTGCTGGGTGTTCCAGTATGACCAGCCTCCACTGGGGGTCAACATCACCCTGGGTGCACAGGCCTCCCATAAGGGGAATGGTGTGTTTCTCATCTCCTTTGTGTCCTCAGGGCATTGTTGCTGTGGGATGATGGTTCTGTATACTGTGACTCTGTATTACACCCATTGGTTAATAATAAAGCTGTTTGTTCAATAGCAAAAAAAAAAAAATACTGTCTTGAACCAGGATAAACACAAAAGCATAAAGTATTGAAAATGTCAACCAAAAATCAACAAAAGTTGCACAAAAATCAACTCTAAACAGATCAAATATCTCAAAAAAAAAAAACCTTAAACTCTGAAACTGATAGAAGAAAAGGTCTGAAATACACTACCAATATAATTATAAGTAAGGGCTTTCTAAACACTACACCAGTAGCTCAGGACAAAAGGCCAACAGTTGACAAACGGTACTACATGAAAGTGAAGGGCTTCTGTACAGCAAAGGACAGTATCAATTGATTGAGTGAAGTGGCAGCCTTAAAGATGGGAGAAAGCACTTGTCACCAATATATCTGATGAAGGATTAATATCGAGACTATACAAAGAACTCAAAAAACTAAGTATCAGAAAAACAATAAAAAAAACAGAAAAACAAAAAGGACTATCAGCTCAGAATCTGAACAGAGTTCCACATACAAAAATTATTAGTGGTTAATAAGCACTTTAAATAGTATTCAGTATCCTTAGCCATCAAGAATACACATTAAAACTAATTTGAAATTCCATCTCACCCCAAACAGAATGGCAGTTATTGAAAAAAATCAATTGATAGCAAATATTGACTGGACTGTAGTGAAAAGGAAACCCTTATTTAGTGTTTGTGGGCATGTAGGTGGTTCAGCTGGAAGCGTTATGGGACTTCCTCTAGAATCTGGAAATATATTATATGACCTCTTCTGGGAATAGATCCAAAGGACTCTGTGTCCTACTATAGAGATATTGTTGATTCATGTTCATTGCAGTTCTATTCAAAATAGTTAGAATATGGAATCAGCATAGATGACAGGTAACAGATGAACGGATAATGTAAAGGAAGTGCAAATAAACAATGGAATTCTATTCATCTGTAAAGAAAAATGAATTATGAAACTCACAGATGTATGAATGGAATTGGTAAAAATTATACTGAGTAAAGTAATCAAAGGCTCAGAGAGACGACATATCATGTAGTCCCTCATATGTAGACCCTAGCTTCAAGTCTTTAGTTTTGTAGCTTTAACTTGGCACACTTATAGGAGTCAGGAAACTAGAAAGGATCCATTGCATAGGAAGGAGAGATGACTTAAGGAAGGAGGGAGTAATAGAATATAAGTAATATAAAAATAGAGAAAGGGAAATACTGTCAGTGGAAAGATTAAAATAGAGATGGAGATGATGCTTAAAGAAATATTTGTCACTCTTAGCCATCAGGGAAATGCAAATCAAAATGACCCTGATAATCCATTTTATACCTGTCAGAATGGCTAAGATGAAAAACACATGACAGCTTATTCAGGGGAGGACGCAGAACAAGGGGAACACTCCTATGTCAGTGGCCATGTCAGAGGAGCAGCAGGTGAAGCCTGAAGTGTCAGCCTACCAGCAAGCAAATCCCTGATTGAAGAATCTCAAATAAGCAGGGCCCCAAGACCACAGACTCCAGAATGTCTTTTGCTTCTGCTATGCCTTTACATGTTTACCACTGTCATCTTTCTTTGGTATCTGGCATGGTGTGAATGGGTGTGGGGAGATCCCCACTGCCTGTAATGTTTATCTAAGGGAAACATCCTATCCTATTGTGCATTTTTACCTGTGGATTATTGAGAAGATGATTTTTTCTTAAGCTGTACTGTCTAATTGATAATACCACTGTTAGTTTAAGTAGAGTTTTGATGACAAAAAATAAAACAAGGAAGTGTCACACAGCTAGAACATATGAGTTTTTTTTTGTTTGTTTTTTGGTTTTTTGGTTTTTGTAGAGCCATATAGACTATGGCTTAAGTTAATGATTAAGTAAAACAGTTGATTTCCAATAGCCCAGATACTTTAAATTCTTTTAATCTTAATGTTGGGAGATATGTTCACAGGTTTTGGAGTGCATCATAGCTGAAACAAAACTTTGAAAGCAACTTAATTTAGACTAAGATGTCTTTGTTAAATAGCCTTAAGATGAAAAATGCAAGAAAAAAATCTAAAGTTTTAAAAAGGCACATAGTTGAATGTGGAACTTCTTGAGGTCAGGTAACAAGAACAAAGGTGCCCAATTATCATTAGCTGACATGCCTTTCTTGCTAAGATTGGTTGATGACCAAAGATTATGATTAATTCCTTCTACCCATTTCTGCCTTCAATCTCCTGATATAAAAGACTATTGATGAGTGAGTATCCACCAATAAGATGTAAAGTAGAGATGCCTGATTGTCTTTCACATATGAAAGTTTAGGTTTGTGATTCCTTTAAGATTCCTTATAAGATTACCTTTTAAGATAAGTAATAAAGTGATTGGCCATTTCTTTGTAGCAAAATGCAGCTTGTCAGTAAGAGAATACCTTGCTTGCCTACAGTGTTAATCTATAACAAGTTGCTTGGATATGAATGTAAATGGGTTCTAAGGATTATTTGCTTTTCACCTGCAATACACAAAATGTTTAATCAAGTAAGGAATGTGGACAATGTGCTGTTTTTACTTATTCATTGTAATCACTCACTTAAAAACAGAATATATTCACATTGTAATTTCTATATTGTTTGAAAAATTATGCTGGGGTATATAAGCTGTAAGGGAAAAATGAGAGAATGAGAATGAAAACATCAAGAATGAGAGAATCAGGAGGAAAACATCAAGAGATACAGAAGGGAAATTTCTGGACAGCAGTAAGAAGGGAATATAGAAGAAGAATAAAGAAGGAACCCATCCAGAGAGTGTGTGAGTGTCTTTTTCCCCTTACCCCCTTAGATGAAAAGTCACAGTGTGCCAACTCCTTTGATTTCCATTTGAGCCCTATGCTGCTGGAGGCTGGTTCCCCAAGCATCGGAACTTTCCATTGCTGGTGAGAGTGCAAACTTGCACAGCCACTTTGAAAATCAATATGGCAGTTTGTCAGGAAAATGGGACTCAATCTACCTTGAGACCCAGCTATACCAGTCTTGGGCATATAACCAAAGGATGCACATTCATACCACAATGACGCTTGTTCAACTATGTTCATAGCAGCTTTATTTGTAATAGCCAGAACCTAGAAACAACCTAGATGCCCCTCAACCAAAGAATAAATAGAGGAAAAACAAAAACAAAAAAAGAATAAATAGAGAGAATATGGTACATTTACACAATGGAGTATTACTCAGCTGTTAAAAACAATGACATCAGGAAATTTGAAGGCAAATAGATGGAACTAGAAAAAAAAATTATCTTGAGTGAGGTAACCCAGACACAAAAACAAACATGGTATGTACTCACTTATAAGTGGATATTAGTTGTAAAGTAAAGGATAACTATGCCACAGACCCAGAGAAACTAGCTAATAAAGAAGACCCAAGGGGGAACACATAGTTCTTCCTGGGAATGGGAAATAGAAGAGATCTGAGTAAACAGGGGGAGGATGAGCATGGGAACTTAAGGGATCAAGTTGCAGGGTGAGCAGAGTAAAAGAGATAACTGGAAAGGGGAGCTTTGGGGGGTCAGACAGAAACCTGTACAAGGGAAACTCCCAGGAATCTACAAGGATGGCCCTAGCTAAGGGTCCAGCAATAGTGGATATGTAGTCTAAATTGACCATCTCCTGTAATCAGATTGATAATTACACTAATTATCATCAGAAAGCCTCTATCCAGTAACTGATGGAAACAGATGCAGACCCACAGCCAAACATTAGGCTGAGCTCGGGGAATCCTGCTGAAGTGCGGGAGGAAGGCTTGTGGGAACCAACATGTCAAGGGCATCACAAGAAACTCAACAGTAACAACTAACCTGGACTCATAGGAATTCACAGATTCTGAACCAACAACCAGAGAGCCAGCATGGGACTGACCTAGGCCCTCTACATATGTGTCACAGTTGTATAGCTTGGTCTATTTGTAGGACTCCTAACAATGGGAGCAGGAGCTGTCCCTAATGTTTCGGCAGGTTCTTGGAAATATATTCCTCATACTGGATTGCCTTGCCCAGCCTAAACACAAAAGGAGATGTTTAATTTCACTACAACTCGATATGCCATGCTTTGTTGATAACCATAGGCGGCCTGTCCCTTTCTGAACAGAAGCAGAGTAGAAGTGGATGGGGGCAGGGGTTGCAGAGGAAGGGTAGGGGAGGAATGGGAGGAGAGGAGGGGGGGAAAACTGGTTGGGATATTAAATAAATAAATAGATAAATAGAGATGGAAGTGATGGAGAATTAATCAAAATGAAGATAGAATCTACAGAGAAATCACATGTAAGCCCGAGAGACTCTGTCCAAGATACTGTGAACTCCGTCAAAACTCTGTGGCTAAGAAGGTCTTGGGGCTTAGTGAGGAACTCACTACCCATGTTTAGACAAATTAGCATGTCCTCAAATTGCCTTCTAAATACTAGTGCTTATCCAGAAAAACAAATGCTACTCTCACTCTTAATCAGAGAAACTTCTCTTTGAATTATGGTGAATTCAGATATTCATGACTGTTCAAGACACTTAGAATAAAAGCCTGATGCATGATTAGCCAAAAATAAATAAATAAATAAATAACATTTACAAAGTCCAGGAATGTATTAGAAGAGGAAGCAGCAGAAAGAATATAAAAGCCTAAAGATAGGCAGAGGGGTTGTGAAATGTTGTCTTCAGGTCAGACACAGCCATTGCAAACATGATCTCTCAGCAGCTGTGTGTGCTTGTGTTAGGCCTGCACAAGTCTGGAGAATCACGGATCTTGGAAGGGCTTCTGGATCCCAATGCTCCTGAATGAACTATTGGCAACTTTTGAATTTGGGGGAGGACTAGTCATTGCCTACAGTTGTGAACTAAACTATGATCCCACCAGCTTCCAATAGATACAAATCCTGTTAAAATCATTGGTCACAAAATAAAACTAAAATAAAAAAGTATGAATTGTGTAACATGAATGTTAAATGGCCTTTAAATAAAAATCCTGGTACCAGATATTGGGGTAAGTGCTGAAAGATTAGAGAGAGAAAGGAACAAGCCCCTGCCAAGTCTCACCTCACCAATTCCATGAATCCTCTGAAATCCTCTGAGTCCTCACCTGAGAGGCTCCAGCCAAAAGAGCCTCTAGCTGAAAGGGACGCTTCTGCTGAAAAGCCTTTAGTTCCTATCTCCTCACGCCTTGTAGACCTTTCTCTGCCAAGCCATCACTTCCTGGGATTAAAGGTGTGTGTGCTTCCCAGTACTGGGATTAAAGGTGTGTGCCACCACTGCCTGGCCTCTATGTTTAATCTAGTGACTTATTCTGTTCTCTGATCTTCTGGCAAATTTTATTAGGGTACACAATATATCACAAGTGTGGAAAAGGGATCTTTGGGGAGTGACAGGGGTGAGAGGGAGATTTAAAAAGGTGGGGGTGAAAGTAAACAGAATGCACTAAATACATGGATGAAATTGTCAAAGAATAATTTTAATGAATAAATAAAATCTCATGAGCCAAAAGAAATGAACAGCAAACACAATAAAGATCACCTGAGAAAATGATATAGTAAATGACCAGAGATACATCTAGCCACCTGAAAAATAGCCAGAGTGGAAACAACCCAGCGTAACTGTTGTGGAGCTCAGGGACTTTTTTTAAAGGCAACAACTGCCAGGAAGAAGGCTTAAATGTTAAACTGATTGATTTAGCTTAATCAATTGCTATTCCTCAGTCCTTGGCGTAGCTTCAATTTTCTATGTTCTGTCACCTTTCCACACGACAGAAAGTTCTATCTATCTATCTATCTATCTATCTATCTATCTATCTATCTATCTATCTATCTATCATCTATCTACCCATCTAATACAAATATATAACATCTATATCTATGTATAGATAGATGTAGATGTAGCCTGGAGTAGACTACACAGAACTGGACACTCCTTAATTATCGAGCATCTGTTCCCTGAGTGCTGACTGCTGCTTCTCATCACACAGGGCAAACAGGTGGTAGCCATTGTTAAGCACCACCCTCCATTACTACAAACCACTTCTTTCTCAGTAAAGTGAGTTTAGGAGGACTGAAAAAAAAAATCCCCCAGTGTGTCTTTTATCTCTGCCTTTATTTATATTTTCCTTTTAGGATCCAGATGTTGATCCAACAACAATATTAAAGACTGAAGCTTTCAAAAGCCACTGTACACAAAGGACAAATTGGGAAATCATCAAGCATCCTCACAAAAGAGCATACTTATGACTCTCAAAAGATTTGAGAAAAACAAGAACAACAACAAAAAATCCCCATGGCATTAAATAAAAAGAAAAAAATGTGATCAATTCAAGAGGAGAAAAAAACAAAAACAAAAACAAAACAAACTAGGAACTAACCTGAAAAGAGCTGACGGCAGATACACTGGAAAGAGCTCATTTCCAGTGAGCTGTTTTTATAATATTTAAATAACTAAAGAAATAAAGGAAACCAAGAAATCCAACTCTAAATGGAATATAAATATCCATAAAGAGATATAAATCATAAAAAAAAGTAATTCTATAGCTTGGAAGTACAGTAAACTGAAATTTAAAAAAAAAGAAAAAGTGAAAAAAAAAAAAACCCAAAACGTTCCACTGAGAAGATTCAAAAGTGAGAGGACCAGGGAGTCAGACCAGAGCCATGACAGGTTTCTAATGGCTCTGTCAGGGAACAGGGCTTACTTTCGGTTTACTGGAACTGGCTGGAGCTCAGCAAGTAATTCTGGGGAAGACCACAACTCAACTCAGGAGCAACCAATCAGCAGGTGCCCAAAGCCTTCTACTGGCTAAAGATAGCTTTCTCTACCCTGCTGCTAGAAGGTCCCTAACCACTAGAGCCTCCCACCAATCAGTCCCCAGACTAATCTTTCCTCCATGAATCAGCACCAGATTAATCCCTCCTCCCTGGAATTCCCCTAACTCTACTTAAAAGGAGCTTGTGACATTCCTTTGGGGTTGCTATTTGCCACCCCAATAGGCTGAAAATAATAAATGCTCTTGCTGATTGCATAGATGACTGATGGTCTTTCTTGGGGCTTCTCTCAAACCCTAACATAAAGCAGATTTGAGAAGGAAGAAGAATCAGAAAATTAAAGATAATTAAAGACAATAAAACGTATCATGTTTGAAGAAAAAAGTTTGAAAGACTGAGAACAAACAAACAGACCCTGCAAGAGTGTAGGACAGCATTCAGCAGATACAATGGCACTGACAAAAGGAAAGGGCATAGAAGAAACTGAAACAACAATGTCTGAAAACCTTCCAAATACCATGACAAACATGAATACAAATGCCCAAGGAACTCAAGAGCTATAAGTAAATAAAACTCTAAAGTATGTCAGGACACATTAAAATCAAACTGTTTATTAGGACAAGAGAATTTTTAAAGCTAAGAGAAAAATGTCCTGTTGCACACAAAACATCATCAATAATGTTATTAGGTCAGGTCACTTAACAGTAATTTTGGAGGAAAGGAAGAATTAAGATGATGTATTCAAAGTGAAGATGGCAAAACATCCATCAAACCGAACCTTCCACCAGGCAAAAGGGTCAAAGGTGAGGAGAAAACTTCAACATTGCCAGGTACACAAAAGTCGAGCATGCTTGTAACTATTAGTCCAACCCTGAAATAACTATTAAAGAAAGTCCTACATGTTGCTTTGAAATGATATTACAAAGCAACTGAAAAGCAGATAAGGCAATAAAGATCTCTCTAACTTAAAAGACATGGGTGATTAATAAATCTGTGTTTTTGTAACAGACGTGTGTAGCTGTATTTTCTGTTTATCATCATAGAAACTGACATTTATTAGTAAAAGACAGAAATGTAATAAGTGTTTGGAGGTTCTAATTGTAGCACGAATCTTAACAGGTCTTATTAATAAAAAAACAGATCTGGGAGCCAGGTATTGGAGTGAATGCTGGAAGATCAGAGAGACAGAACAAGTCATAGCTTCCTCACCTTGCAATTCCTCAGCTGATCCTGTTTCTTCAGACTGGAAGCCTCTGTGTCTTTATCCAAATGGATCTCAGCTGAACTGTTGCTAGAAGCCTAAAAGCTTAATCAGCTCAAGTTCCTGGTCTTCACGCCTTATATACCTTTCTGCTATCACTTTCTGGGATTAAAGGCTCACTTTGTGGGATTAAAGGCATGAGTCACCATGCCTGGCTGTTTCCAGTGTGGCCTTAAACTCACAGAGATCCAGGCAGATCTCTGCCTCCCAAGTGACAGGATTAAAGGTGTGTGTGCCAACATTTCTGGCCTCTGTATCTAGAGGCTGTTCTGTTCTCTGACCCCAGATAAATTTATTAGGGTGCACAATATTTTGGGGAACACAATTCCACCACATCTAATCCAGATAGTGGAGGTTCTAATCCATTATCTGAATACTAAAACTTTCTAATTATTTCTTTAGATGGGAGAATGTTAGAGAAGCAGTGAAGTTCCATTAAGGGAAAGCTGTTGCTCACAGCCAGAAAAACAGAATCTCTGCTTCTGGGTGGGAGCATGCTGCTGCCTCTTCCCAACCCAGGAAGGAAGCTTGACCACTGCAAGTCATGCTGAGTGAAAAAAAGCTAGTCATAAAAGGACAAGTACAAAACAAACAAACAAACAAACAAAAGATAGATAGATAAGCATGTTTCGACTTATACCACTTCTTTAAAGTACTTAAAACAGGCAAAGTTGCCATGACAGGAGTAAAATGGTAATTGTCATAGCTAGGAGGATAGAGGAATGGGATTTATTGCTTTAACGGGCAATGACTTCCACTTTTGCAAGATGAAGAGTTTTGGAAAAGGATGATTGTGAAGACGGGGAGACAGTCTGAATGTATTTACTCTCATTAGGTTGTGAACCCAAAAAGGGTAAGATAATAAAATGTGTATTTATTTCATCACAATAGAAAAAAATTGAAAAAAAAATCAATAGAATGCCATTGTAGGACTAATAATATTAAAATAAACATCTATATTCCTTTTAATTGTACCAGGTGCTCCCATTTGACTCTGGAACTATTTCATATTTAATCTTAGGTATTTAGAAGCTTGCTATATACAGTACTAAGCATGAGAATGTATTTTGTAGAAGGAATGTTGTTATTATTTATGCTGGTATGCTTTATTAAATACACATACAATGAGATTATGATATGATTCACAGATACAGCTCCCAAAGAGAACAGATCTAAATTTTCACAATTGTTATCTGCTACTTGTAGACAGAAGTTTTCCTGTGTCCTAAAGCTGTTTGATCCCAAATAAACACACAGAGGCTTATATTAATTACAAGCTGTTTGCTTTATGGCCCAGGGCTTATTACTAACTAGCTCACTCATCTTAAATTAACCCATTTCTATTAATCTAGGTATCACCATGTGTCTCGTGGTTTTACCTGAGTTCCATTACATCTTGCTTCTCAGGCAGTGTCTAGCATCCTCTTTTCTGACCCCGCCTTTCATCTTGTATTTCTTCTTGTATTCTCTTGGATTTTCTGCCTAGCTGTCTCCTGTCTTGCCATTGGTCAAAGCAGCTTTTTTATTAACCAATTGTAGTAACATATATTCAAAGCATACAGAAAGATCATCCCACAGCAGCTACTTCTTTTAGTCATTATAAAATAGTTATAAAATGAGCATAGAGTTGGTTGATAGAATCAAATTTTTATAAACTATGAAGCAGGAAGTATAGGCACACATGGAAACAGCTCATTAGAAATGTTCCATTGTTTCCAAGGATAAAGACCCTAGTCCCATTTCTTCGAAATGAGCACGAATCATGGGACAGAGTATTCACAATACCGGAGAATAACTAAATACAGATTCATTTCTTTATATTAGTGCTATAAGTTAACAACTAAAACCCAAGAGGAAGAACGAAACCCTTCAGAAAGAAAGAAAAGTAAAAACTGTAGCAAAATAAAAGAGAAAAAACAAAACAATAGTAGTCTTGTCTAGAGGAAGGAATTATGGGCATATTTAAATATTCTTTTTACTAAATATAAACATTTCTAATTGTCTACTCCTGTTATCAGAAAAAAATGATTATGTAATCATTTTATTTAAGAATTGTCTGTGGAGATTTTCCCTGGGCATTTCTTCTGAATCTGAGCTGCTTCTGTACTGAGGGGGCTAAGACTTGAGAAGGGTTCAACTCTTTGATCATTGTCATTTTGAGAATTGCCCTCATCACAGTAACTGCAGTCAGTGATGCACAAGTTGGTTGATGCTGGCTGAGAGATCGTGTACACTTTTGTAAGTGTTGCTTATAACATCAAGCCCTTGGATTGATAGGTTCTGATTTTTATAAAGATGCTAAAACTTTTATATTAAGGAAAATACCAGGCTCAACATGGCAAAAGAGAAAATGAATTTCAGATTTGCAGAAAGCATAGCTGTGCCTCCCTATTCACTCTAGTACCCAGTCATGCTTATTTGACACAATTTACACCTAAATTAGTTATATTTCAGGAATTTTGGCAATATTTATACCAAAGAATTACATTTGCTCCATAGGCATTTAATATACCACTGGATAGTTATTGATTTTTTTTTTCAAAGTCTTTCTTGACACTTTTAAGAGGAATTGTCACCCTCAGCATCTCATTCCTTAGACTGGAAAATGCGATTTTATCACGTGAAATGGGTTTAGACCACAAGCAAACCCTTTCAGCTGATTGTCCATTCTCAAGGTTCTTCAGGGTTAGTTAAAAATGGGCAACACAAGAAAAGCTTTGTGTCCAAGAATGGAAGAGAAAGAAACAATGAATTTCCCAGTTTTTTCATGCTTCTCAAAAGTGCTTTTTGGCTGTTCTTAGAAGGCTATGTGACCTATTGTTCCTAGAAGCCTGCAATCTTCACAGAATGCTTGGTTTTCTTTAAAAAATAAAATAAAACAAACCTTAGGGTTTCTTCTGTTTCTCTTCCTGTATCACTTTTCTTAAAGTCTGAAACTGTGTCTGTGTGTGTGCGCGTGTGCATGCACGTGTGTGTGTGTGTGTGTGTGTGTGTGTGTGTGCGCGCGCATGCGTGCGTGCGTGCGTGCGTGCGTGTGCGTGTGCGTGTGCGTGTGCGTGTGCGTGTGCGTGTGTGTGTGTGTATGAGCTTGTGAGCAGGCACAGAGGATCTGAACAAGATACTCCACTGACATATTTTGGAAGGATAGAAAATTAAGCTATGCATTTTTAGATTCCAACCAAGTGTTCTGAGGTTTCTGGTCATTGCAAACCTGATGCTTTAAGTCATTCAACTATCCCTTCTGGCTCACCGTGGGAATACATTTCCATACAGTTCCTTGTGATGTATCGGGAGAGATAAGAATTAGAATTCAGTTGTCATTTATTTATTTCTCTCCAAATTCCCTTAAAAGGGTCACCTAACACCCACATTTCTTCTATTTCTAGAATATGTTCACTTAATCTACCAGAAATGTCAGTGTCAAAGTAATTTATTTGACTAAACTTACGATTTTATTATCATGGTTATATTTATTTTAATAAAATCAGAGTTCCATCTGATTCTGACTGACTAAGTAGGGGAAAACAGAGGCAATGCCACTGCTTAACATAAATTAAGACTGTGTTTATCCTTATGCTAAAAAGAACAGAAAATATTGTTATCTGTTACACTAACTCACTCCCAAAGTTTATTCCATGTCATTGAGGAATCTGTAAATAAAAACATCTCTTACATGAAGATTTCTCTCACTGAGTTTTCTGATGACATAGTTTCTCCTGTCTCCTAGATAGACAGACGGTAGATAGATAGATAGATAGATAGATAGATAGATAGATAGATGGAAGCTAAAATTAAAAAAAATCTAGGAAAGTCTTGAATAACTTCTAAAACAAAGAAGACATTATTGTTCTAACAAAGAGTCAGGTATGTTGGATGAACTTCACAGGACCCATGTTTCATGGATCCCAGTAGAGTTTGTAAGAAATACTGTTATATCTTCTTGATTAACTAGAACTTTGCATATGCCTGACATAGAACAGATTTTCCATAATTATTTGTTGAAGTTGGGTAGAATAAAGAAATGAGTAGAAAATTAAAACAGCAAGCGATGAGCAATTTCAAAGATTTCACTAACTCCTGAAGCCATTTTGTAACATATCCCAGCTTTCCTTATATCAGTGAGATGAGAGGGATGGAGAGATTAAAGTATCCCACACACCCTATAGCCAAAGATGCTAAGATTTTAGTGTGTGAAGGGACTCCCACACTTCCTGAATGCTAATGCCCAGAGCTGTCACATGGATATTTTATTTCAGTAATCTGGTGATGGGATGTAACCATCTACATTTTAAAAATAATTATTAGGAATGAATTGGATTTTGATAGTCTTGGAATCACATTTCTGAAAGCAATGCAGTGGATCCTTAATACAGGTTGGATGAACACAACCTGGCAAATATTAGCCCTAGTTAGATAGACCTCCCTTTTTCAGCCATTTTGCATATGTTTCCAATGCTCCCGGCGAACTGATAAAAAAAAAAAACTTACTGTTTATGGTGTTACTCATAAATTTTTGTCCTGGAAAATAAACCATACAAGTCACTAATGGCCATCAGTTCTATACTACCTACCCTTGAAACTTGAAATGCTTTGACCTCCACAGCTCTGTTAAATATCTGCTTATTAAGCCCTAAAAGGAAGAACTGAGTCATTGGGAGAGGACATTGTGCCATCTCTGAGATGTTAAGCTATGTTTCCTCCTCAGCTCTTCCTGAAAAGCAAAAATAATACAAAACAGACAGTAAAATTAACTCATTACTCACCTCCACCCCAAAATGATTGTTTTAACCTAAATAAAAGAATTTAAGAAATGAAATTATGTTATGTACTCCTAGTTTAACTCTTCGGGCCACCCAAAATAACAATAATTGCTACCTGGGACTCAGAGTTCCTTTCATCATCCCCAAAAGCCTGTAATTCTTATCTTTAACAAAACTTTTCAAGTACAAATCACTAATGGGTAATTTTTTTTCCCTTCAAATCAACTATATGCTGAAAAGAAATGGAGTACGGATTCTCATCAGGCTGATTTTACCAGCCAATTTATATCAGAGTCCCCCAGGTATGTATTGCATGGCCATTTCCAAGGGTAAAGGAGGCATATGTCACTTCCCAATGTGCAGGCAATTGCACATGAAATCCATCTGCGGGGTGTTGCTGAAAAGTCACACCTCTGATCCACAGATCGGCTTAATTTAACCATTTTTCACCATGTTAATACATTTCTCTGTTTTAAATTCCTGCTTAGTGGAAAGTTTCCCCATTGAGTATCTGATTTAATTTTGTCTGCTTGGATGCCCTTTAGGTAAAGGACACCATTCAATATCAGAATTAGAAGCATTCTATTCATTTCTCCCCCTGCAGCCAGGGAAAGAGAAAGGAGAGAGCAAAGAGGCAGAGACTCACACAACACAAGATACAGCAATTCTCTTGCCGCTGAGCAATGAGGTTTCATACGCTGCTGGAGGACCCATTCATCTTAATCCATCTGGAACGAGGGCTACATGCAATATTTCACAATCTAAGTACTTTCTGACAAATCTATTAATTATGCACTCAAACAAATTATTTGCTGCCTGTGGAGAATTGCTACTGGATTTTCTCTTGTGCCAGAATCTGTGTTCTTTTTACACTTTTAACTCATTGCCATCTCTGACACAGTCATATTTGACCCCCGTCTTTAATTATCCTCTCAATTTTACACATGGTTACTATTACAGAGAAGGTAGAAACAGGGCTAAAAATGGTACAGCATGTCATAGCCAAAAGTCATTTTCTAATCATTTTCTTCTCCTGTGGTTCTGTCTCTCTCCTTCACCAAAATACATAAAAGTTGTCTTTCTACCAAGGAAGAGATAAAACCTTAGCAGAACCACTTTCTATGTTCCCACCAGCTGTTCACTTCTTTTCCTTGGTTCTAAAGACAATACTTCCTCAGTTTTCACATCCAAACTGGTAAAACACACAGGAAATGTGGAAGACTAAACTCAAGTTGCAATCACACATTCAAGAATATCATTGGAAATGTTTAAATTTATTTTCTTTTAAAATGTTTTCTTATCTTGGAAGTACTGTGTGCAGTTATATAAAAAAATAACAACAAAACCAATTTTAAATGAGATAACATAAGTTCCCAATGAATAACATCAGTAGTTCTGGGCGTGGATCCTTGAAGTATTTTTATATATCACAAAAATATGAGTCCTATACATTACAATATAAGCATATTTAATTTTACATACATATTTTCCAATTGCTAAGATTTTAATTTTGTTGTGTGGTGAATGGTTAATATTGATTATCAACTTTATAGGACCCAGAATTATCTAAAAGACAAAACACTGGGAACTTCTGTAAGGGATTTGCTCGATTAGATTAACTGAAGTGGGGGGACCTTCCCTGAATGTGGCCAACACTATTCCCTGGACTGAGACTACAGAAAAAGGATAGCGTGGGCTGAGCTCCAGCATCCCACTCTATGTCCTTCCTTGATGTGGAGTCAACACAACTGCCTGCTTCAAGCTCCTGCCACCACAGTGACATCTCCTCCACGACAGACAGTACCCTGGAACACTGAGACAAACATTTTCTTCCTTTCTGATGTTGCTGTTTCTAGGGAATTTTGTCAGAGCTAAAAGAAAAGTAACTAATATGTTAAGAAAATAAAAATTATTCTCATCGAGAAAATCACTGACTGCACAAAAAGCGGAAGGGAAAGAGAAATTCTTTTTGAGTAATATAAAATCAGGGTATCACAATGCATCTGAGGCTGGCCTTGAACTCTTTGGCTCTGCCAACATTACTCACCAAGCCTCCAGAGTAACTGGGACTACACACAGGCACCACTGTGTCCAGCTCTACTCATATTTTTAAACTCTGACATTGCCTGTCATAAAAAAAATGTAGAACAATTTGTATAGCTAAGCTATCTCCCATTATTAGACATTAATATTTTAAATGAACCTACTTTTAATATTGTACAATACACTTTTCTATGAATAAAGCTATCAACAACTTCATTTTTACCAAGTGAAATTTGACAATGTTATCTTTGGAACAAGGAGGGAAATATCATATATTGTCTTCAAGAATCTATATATACACTCTTGTTTTATATTCACAAACACATATAGTTAGTAAATTCCTAATAGTTTAAGTGAATTTTAGCCTCTGTCTGTTGTGTGTGTATGTGTGTGTGTGTATGTGTGTGTGTGTGTGTGTGTGTGTGTGTGTGTGTGTGTGTGTATCAAGTAGCTAGCCATTTGCATGCAGCCACAAACAAAATCCTTGAGAAAAAGTGGTGCTCAGATTCAAATCTGATCTAACTGTTTGGCTTATAGAAATATGGCGTATTTATGCTCCATCTCCTAACTATCAGGGCTTCTCTTCTGTGAAAGAGCCAAGTGCTACAGATATGAATGGTCAATAGCTATTCTTTCTGACAGTAAGAAACAAAAATTTCCAAATGGCAATAGGGTGGCTTGGAAAAGCTAATGTGTACCCAAGATGAAAATGGAGTAAAACACTTCATTTTCTTACCTTACAGGAAAGGCAAGCCCAGACTTCTTTTTAATTTCCCTAAGAACCTTTGGAGTTAGCGAGACATTTTGCCATTTTACATCTAAGGAAATGGAAGCACACACAAGGGGTCATACAACAAGCAATTGGCAAATTCGGGATTTGAATTCATCACTGTCAGATTTCAACATCCCTGTCATTTTCATCCCAGTGGGGTGACAAAGATAGTAACTGTCAGCTATTTTCTGTCCCTTGCTCTGAAAAGCATCTATGTCAAATTAATCTGATTTCATAATTATTCCTAAAAAAAGGACACTGCCGGAAATGCATGAACTTGTAAATGAATGAAGAGATCACAGCAGGTTTAAAAAAAAAAAAAACATTCAGCATTTCCAGAATGGAGATGGGATGAATACAAAAAGGAAGCCAGATGAAAGCCCATGAGATGGGAGATGGGAGTGATCAGCTTGATTTGCCAAAACTTCCTTTTCTGATATCAGAATAAAAAACAAGTCTCCTCCCATCCAGGACCACTGACTTTATTGAAAAACTTCAGTGGATTTACAACATCACACAGATTATTTCATTATGCTTATCTGAGATTTAGCAAGGATTAGATGTTGTCTCAAATTAACCAAATTAAGATAAAAAAATACCAAAGTGTATCATTAAAATTTTTAAACAACGGTAGAGAGTTTGTATTTATTTATTTATTCATTTATTTTTATTTAGTGTGTATGTGTGTATATGGTTTGGTATGTGTGCATGAGTGTGTGTGGTGTATATGTATGTAGTGTGTGTATCTATATCTGAGTGTGTCTTTGTGTATAGTATTTGCATATATATATATGTATGTGTTTGTATGGTGTGTGTCTATGTGTGTCTGTGGGTGTGTGTTTGTGTGTCTGAGTGTGTCTTTTGTGTGGTGTGTGCATATATGTATGTGGTATATGTTTGTATGTTGTGTGTATGTGAGTGTGTGTTTGTGTGTGTGGTATGTGTGAGTGTGTGGTGTGTGTCTGTATGTGTGTTTGTGAGTGATGTATGTGTATGGTGTGTGTGTGGTGTGTGTATGTGTGTATGCTGTGTGGTGTGTGTGTGTGGTGTGGCATGTGGTGTGTATGTGGTATGTGTGTGGTGTATGATGTGTGTTGTCTGTGTGTGGTGTATATATGTGTTTGTGTATGGTGTGTGTGTGTGTGTGTGTGACTGTGTGGTGTGGTGTAGTGTGTGTGTGTGTGTGTGTGTGTGTGTGTGTGTATTCTCATATATGTGTCATGGCCTGGGTATGAGGGTCAGAGGATGACTTTTGGAAGGTGGTTCTGGTTTTCCTGTGGAGGGAGGGTCTCTCTTGTTTCTGCCACTATGCAGCTTACTCCAGGCCAGCTGGCACTAAAACTTCTGAACAACTCACCTGCCTCCCTTTCTGTCTTGGGATAGGAGGGCTGAGGATACAGATGGGAACCACCACATCCAGCTTTGAGGCTAAGTTTGGTAATGGAACTCAGGTGACTAGCCTAGCAGGCCTAGTACCTTTACTAGTCTAGCCATCTCCCTGGCACTTACTTCTTATTTTATATTAAAAAAAAGTTTTTTAATATCCAATTACAGAAATTACATTGGACAGTTAATCATAGCAGCTACATTTCTGTTATATTTCTCTGTTTTAAAGGTGTGTCTCTTTGGGGTAATATACTGGAAAACCTTGCTTTTAAGTTCTCTCAGCCCCTAAAGACTATGGTACATTAATAAATATCAGCCAGTCTTTCTTGCTAAAGATAGAATAACATGTTATCGATACTTGCTTGACTCCTTAAAGGATTATAGTTGTAATAGCGCTCTTTGATTATAGTATAGAATTTCAATCAAATCAAGACTGAAGGAAAGATCAATCACTGAGACAATATTCACCGATTTAGCTTTCCCTAAAAAATATGTCATGTGTCATAAAGGATCTAGGTTTTCAGACTTACAGGATATCTTTGGAATGTGTTCTTTAGTGTAGCATGACCTCTGTTGGTCCATACTCTCATTCTTAGTGCAAACTGGCTAGCCCCCAGCATCAAGAAGGATGGTCTATAAATAAAGAGACAGATGCAGGTGACTCTGGCAATCAAGATTTCTTTGGAGCCTAAAGGTTAAGTGGTGAAATCTGAGTTCAACAGGAGTGGGAGTGGACAGGAATGAGGCATAACACTCTTGTCATATTAAACCAATAGTGGCAAAGCCCCCTGGTGACCCGGAAGCACCAGGACAGCAGTGCAGTGCCCACTGATGGAAGATGTGGGAGGGACCATGGCTGAGCTCTCATTGGGCCCTGGAGGGGGAAAAAACGTGAGTCGGGGATTAATTGTTCATTAGCAACTGGAGTTTTAGAGTTAATGAAATGGAGCAGTGTTAATGAGATATAATTTGTACCCACTCTCCAGTCAGGCCTGGCCTATGAACTTCACCAACATATTGTGCTTTCATCATCTTTAAGCCAGTGAGTTTCTGAAGGCTTTTCTTTTGCTTGCTGCAAACAAAATATTTCATGCAAAGGAAAATTTCCCCAAAGAAGAAACACATACCTGCCTCTAGACACTTCCATTACCATCTCTGTGGAAAGTCACTTTGTAGAAAAACCCTGAAACAAATGTATCTCATTGCAATGTACTATTTAATCTGCTAGCCTCATTAGAATCACACAAGGGAGACTGAGAGGAAGCTCAAGAAGGGAAAAGAGTATCAACAGCTAATTAGTCACCTCCAGTGTACCAAGACCCATGCCAGTGTTATTTGACCTAACTCCCATTCCTAGGACTAAATAACAGCTACCCCTGTTTGACATATGAGGAAGCTGAGTCAGAATAGACTCCCAGCCCTCCCTGCCTAAGTCACTTCTGAAAGGCCCTGTGACATCCACAGTTGACCTTGTGTTCTTCCCTTTATTTATTGAAGTCCTTAGAACAATGTCCTAATTCTAAACTAACTCTATCTCTTCTCTTTCTGTTCTGTGGTGACCTTTACCCCACTCCAACCACCCCATAGCTAGAAGTTTCTCCGTCTGCCCGGCCCCGTGGTCCCGAAGCTGCTTATAAAGTGATCACCCAGAGGCTAATATTAATTACAAAATGTATGACCTATGGCTTCTGCTTCTTGCTAGCTAGCTCTTTCATCTTAAATTAACCCATTTCTATAAATCTATATATTGCCACGTGGCCGTAGCATTACTGGTTTGCTGACATCTTATTGTTCCTTCAATGGCAAGCTCAAGTCTCCCTTGACTCCACCCTTCTTCGTCTCTCTTCAGTTTGAATGAACCGCATAACCTCATCCTGCCTTGCCATAGGCCAATGCAGCTTTATTTATCATCCAGTGGAAACCACACATATTCACAGCATACAGAAAGACATCCCCTAGCACCCACCACCACCATACCTCTTCCCATCTGACTGCATGGGCATCACTGATAACCTGAAAACTGGCTGCTTGCCCACTACAACAGTGTATTCAGCCCAAGGACTTTCAAATAACTGAAATATTTTCTTGCAATTAAAAAAAAAAAAAAAAAAGAGCTGATCCTGCCCAACTAAAGAAGAAAATGTAAAAAAAAAAAAAAAATTCTCTTGTAAATGTACATGGTATCCATACTAAAGAGACAGAACAGTGGAACAGGCATGGCCAAAAGAGGAGCCAGGTGGACAGTAGACACAAACAAATGAGACATCTTGTCAAGGCTCTGCCAGGGTAAGGCAGGTACACAAGGCTCCCAAGGCATCATCACTCTACTCAATTTAGAGTCAGGAAAAGAGGAAGACTTGTCCATCCTCTACTCAATTTAGAGTCTGGAAAAGAGCAAGTCCATCCTGGATGGTGTATCCTGTCCACATCTCAGCAGGGACAAAGAGGTTCCTTAACTCAGTGCATCCCAGGCGGCCTGCAGCCAGGGAGACATTCCCCACCGGAAAATCAAGAGTGCTGGGCTGGCGAAATAACAGATCCCCACTACAATAACGAAAGGTCTCCTGTGCCCTCACAAATGTCCTCCCTTGTCACATTACAATGAGTGGTTTCTGCTTACTCACACATTCCTCACACAGAGCCCTCTGAAGCTGAGGCCGAGCCCAGGAACTCTGTCTCCCACACTATCACCACTCGCCAGAGCTGCTCCCGGCTTTGATTCATTACACACATCACTTCTATCTTACCCACCAGAACATGATATATATGGTAATTTATTTCACTGTTTTGTACTGGCTGCCGCCCCCTCACGTCCTATATCATTTAGGCTGAGTTCTGCATCAGCAGCAATGAACATTAAGACCCACCCCTCCATCAGAGGGAGAAAGGAATTCTACCTTTCCTCTTTTCCTCCTTAGACACAGATTCAGCCCCAGTCCAGCAAAGATATTACAGGCTAGCCTCAAACCCTCCGCCAACATCTGTATTTTTAGAATGCTGGGTTTTAATGTTGAGAGAGAGAGAGATATTATATAAATGAAATGGGAGAAGCACACAAAAGCACTTGTACAGATGCTGTGTTCCTGAAATGAAGTGCTAGAGACTGACTGCCCAGGGATAACGGTTTAGAAATTTCCTGAACAATGAGGCAGAATCTATGATTCTGAAATAGAGATAATTTGTTTGAATCATCCACTTCATTAAGATAGCCAAACGGGGTTTCAATGTATTAATGTGGCATTCAAAATAAAAACACAGGCCAGTGTTGTCCTTCCAATTTCACACAACTTTGTATAGGAGGAAAGAGGAAAGGAGGATTTGCCAGCAAAAGCAATGAAATACAGAATCTGCTTTTATCTGGTGGCTTCTGAAGCCGAGTATAACATGCTATTAATGGCCAGAAGCCTGGCTTCAGACAGAGATTTCCTGGGAATCAAGGAGGTGGGGCAAATACGCCTTCCCTGTACTTCATTGGCAAATTTACTAGAAAAGCCTGAAGTACCGACAGGCTTGGAAGGGAGTGGTCACAGGCTGACCAACCCACTTCCAGTATCTCTTCCAAGGTGTCCTTCCCCCACGTTTCACAGTGACCCAATATGCTCAAAGGGACTATAAATGGAATTGAAAACATTTGCTACCTCTATAAAATGGAAGAGCTGTCGGGGATCTAGAAATCAGGATCCTTCCATGCAGGTACTAAGAAGGGTCACTAGTAGGCGCTCTGAAGCCAAGGGGCTGGCTGCTTTCTCTATGACCTTATTCCCTAGTTTTGCTCTGCCTTTCCTGTAATATGTGACACTCTTTTGGGCAAGGCAGAGGCAGGTAGAGAATGTCTCTATCCTTATTTTTGGTGAAAACTATAAATAAATTCATTTTTCCAATTCTCAGTATACTCTGTCATTTTTCTCTTAAAGCAGGAAAGTATTCAAACCCAGAGCCAGGGCTTATGGCTGGGTGAGGTCTGGTAACATTGATGATTATTTTTTATTTCTATCCACATTTGTTTTGGAGGAAAACAGCGAGAGTGATCTTTGAACAAGACATTTCAGACCGCAGATTATTGACAGTAAATGTGGAGGTTTGTATGCTTGTGACCTCAAAGCTCTCTGTCTCCTTAAAGTTGAATATCTGCAGCAATAAAGAAGGCCATATTTGAGCTGAAATCAGTGGGGGTAGGGTGAAGACAAGACTTATTTATTCTAGGTGTGAAATAGGCAATTAAGTCTACCTTACCAGGGCTTTCCGGTTTCGTAGCAAGTACTTAGAAACTGCTTTTGCTAAAGAGCACTGATTCCTCCCTTGGGCCCAGAAGGCCACTAAAAGCAGGATGAAATCCTGGCATTCCTGCCTTAATTTTCTGTCTCCTTTGCCTTAAAACTCCTGCTTAACTCTGAATGTAGGTGTGTTAGTCACCCAAGATTCACCTATCTAAAACACCATGATTCATAAACTCTCTCTGCCCTTAGTGACTCTCATCTCATACTTGGTACATCGGGTTGGATGACTGAGCTTCTGTTAGGACCACAGGAGCTGAAGCTTCTGTCACAAAACTCAGGATCAACGGTCATAGAGGTTGCATGTGTCAAAGAATGTATATGACTTTTTGTTAGAGTGACCTATGCATGATCAACCAGTCATGATGAAATGTTTCCCAAAATGTTCTCATGCTTTCATTTTATTGTCTCCAGTTCAAAAGTAGAAAACTGCTCCTGTTAACTGTCAGAGCAAAGCTAGAGCCTTTGGACTGGGCCCTAAGACTGCTTCTATGAAACAATCGCAACTGCTGTCTGACCTTGTCTCTCCCGACCCACAGAACTACCTGGTTTAGTCAGGCTGATATTTATTCTATGCCCCATGTGTGCTTAGAAGTCATGCCTTCTCTGATGACACTTGCCATGTTGGGAATAGCCTCCTTAATTCAAGTGCTTCGCTTCCATTAAGTTTTAGTTCAAGATTCATAAATTAATTTCTGCCTTAATTTCCCCATGTGTACTGTATTTTAAATTCTTACCATATTTATCCTCCTATCCACAAAGCTACCTTGTATGCGCAAAAGCTATCTGGGGCTGTATGGCTCTTATCTCCACAAATATTGTGAAGCACTTTAAGGAAACCAATCCATTTATCCACTTCCGGTGGCTTTAGAAGCACTGAACTCTGGGCCGACTGCAGTACATAGTGCTAAGTCTTGAAGAGATATGTAGTCTTCTTTAATTAGAAACAGAAGAGGTCACTTTAAAACCTAACATATTTAAACCGTAAGTCAGATAGCAGAGAGAGTGGGATAAGGCAAATAAAACTAGGCAGCCTGCTCCAACCTCAGGGCACTCTGAACCCACATGCACATAACAATACATATGTCCAAAGTGAGGTAATGTGAGTGATCTAGGTGTCTTTCTTTGACTCTATGTTCATAAAAGCTCTTGTATCTTTCTGGGGAAATGGGAAGTTTCAGAGATCCATTTAGCCAAATGAACCAGGAGTGTCCTAGAGAGAGCTGGAGCAGCAGCAACAACCATGTGCCCAGCGAGGAATCAAGATCACATGGCTTTCATGGAAGTCTTCATAGTGTTGGAAAAACCTGAAACAGGGCCAATGACTAACATGATGCTGTCAGCTGCTACCTCAGAGTGCTTTAACACAGCTCGAGAAGCCTGAAGAAGAGCTCAGACAGGATTCATTTTAAGAGCAGAATCTGCCACACCACTGTGGCTTGTCCTATAGGAGGGCAGAAAAGAGTCATATTGTCCAGGCTACAAATGTCAGAGGAAAACCAATAATACTTTGAATCAACTATAAAATGCAAAAAGTTTGTATGAAGATTTGATCTGCTTTGCTGTTGGTGGTATTTGCTGCTGGTGTTTTCCTAACTCATCGTATGTCCCATCCCATGTCGTGCCTGCTTCAGCAGCATGCCATCACCACTTGGCACACTCTATGTCTGCCATTATTTCATTTCTCCTATTTCAATATGAGAATAGCTATTTAGCGTATTTTGATTTACAGTTTTAGAAAGGACCTGAGTATTTGGTAATTGCTCACGAAGTGAGCAAATGTTTTTAAGTAGTTGAAACAAGTTGTGATGGTTTAAAACACAGTTCCAGTACACTAACATCTGGCTTTGTAGAATAATTCCACCACCAGTACTTTACTAGAGATGGTGTCAACTTCATTTGACATTTGAAAGACTCATAGCTCCTTCTCAAGATAGTTAGAATGATTAAATAGCACAGTACAGAGCCTGCAACTAAAAAGCAGCTTGGAGCATTCCTTTTGACTTTACTACCAGAAAGTTCACTGCTATACACTCCCCCCAACATTTCCTTAATGGGAAAGTATTTTTCTATTTGTCTTCAGTGATAAACAAACACCATGTTTCAGGAGTCTGTTTCTTTACAGGCTGGAGACACAGTTCTCTATAAATGCTCAAAGAATGTGTCCTTCATTCATTAAATAATGAATCCTGCAATAGACATCCTTTAATGGAACCAATGATACATTTTATGTTATAAAATAGCACTGTCTATTACCTGAATGGTGCCAATATGAATTGCAAATGTGCTAGATTCATTAATATTGTCCATAGCTGGTCCTGAACTTCTGTTACTATTAACAGTGTCTCTGTTGTTTTAGAGGTAGGTTGCAAATGCCTTTCTGCTTTGTCATTGTCACCTTCTGACTCCCATGATTATGCATACAGGATGGAGCTCAGAGCTCAGGAAGACCTCAGTAACTTCGTAGCAATTCGTGTGCCCTTCTTCTCTCTCTCTCTCTCTCTCTCTCTTTTTTTTTTTTTTTCTCTTCTTTTTTTTTTCGCGTGTTTCTCTGTATCCTTTGCTGTCCTGGAACTCTCTGTAGGCCAGGCAAGCCTCAAACTCACAGATATTCCCTTGCCTCTGCCTCCTGGTTGCTAGGATTAAAGGTGTATGCCACCACCACCCAGCTAACATTAAATTATTTCAATTGCATCTGATAACTGGTCTCCCTTTGCTCTTTTCTTCCTTTCTTCCTTCTTTCTTTCTTTTCATTTTTTGTCCTTATTTTATTTTATTTTATTTTTGAGACAGGGTCTCATGTATCTCAGCTGGCATAAGACTAATTGTATTGCCAAAGATGACCTTGAACGTCTGGTCCTCCTGTCTCCACTTCTTGAGTGCTAAGATGACTGGCACATGCACCATCATGTCCCTGTGGTGCTGGTGACAGAAGCCAGAGCTCAATGCTCTCTAGGAAGCTCTCTACCAGCAAAGCAACTTCCTCAGGTTCTTCTTTTCAAATCATTGGCCAAAAAAATATGTCTCAATAAAATATGCATAAGCTTTTCGGGATGGTTGTAAAAGAATGTGATAAAGGAGATACATGTTTCCCTCTATTTTTTCTCTGTATTTTAAAATCATGTGTTTGATAACTTGATTTGCCACCAAATTTAATAACCTGAGTTCATTTCCTAGAATCCAACTGAATGAAGGAGAAAACCAACCCTCAAGTTGTCCTCTAAGTTTCACACCTGTGCTCTTATATGTATCTGAACACACATACACACAAAAAAAAAACAAATAAATAAATAAATAAATGTAAAATAAAATCTACAATTTTTCTCTAGTATGTAGCTATAAAATTTCCTTTCATAGAATTCTAAGCCTACAGTTGGGGGAATGTCGTTCTGTGAAAGGTAGTTAAGGACATTTGGGTCTACCTTTGCAGAATAGATCATATTCTCACATTCATCCTAGTCTTTATGCTCTTCACTACATTTGTTTAACACTATTGTCACCTGCTTGTGCTCAGAAATTGTTTAACCTTAAATGGTCCCATGTCTTCTCAGATTACATACATGGAAACCCCTTTGCTTGTTTCTTGTAAGTACAGAATTGTGTATGTATTTCTCCAGGTTGTTAAGTGAACTAAGTAGCATTCTTCCAAGATCTGGCTGGAATGTATCCACCCAGAAACCCATGTCCCTGTAACTGACAGAGGAAGACAGCATGCAGGAGCCTTAGCCTTCAGGACATAATGGTGTAGGAGCTCACGTTTCGGTGATTCTCGATGCTCCTAGTTTTAAAGAGCAGAGATCTTCTGCTCTGTTTGCTATGGAATGATCCTCTTGTTATTTCCACCTAGAAGAAGAGAGGCTACCCCTAGCTGTGGAGTGCAGAGGAGGAAAATTTAATATTATTGCTGCTCTTTAAACAGCTTTCCCACCAATGCTTATGATTTATACTTCTCACCTTTTGTCAATTGTATGAGTCAACTCTTGAAATTACAGGTTAGCCCTGACTCTTTCTTATTTTGTCTAGCTTCTGTGAGGTTAACAAGAGGAAACTGTATGTTCAATCCACCAGAAATATGCCAGTCAGTTTCTATGTAAATGTTAGAGTTTTGCTAGATTCAGCAATCAAAATTAAAGCACCTAGTCTTGTGTTTTCAGTCCATGATGCACAGATTACTGTAGACATCAAAATACTGAATGAGCAGGCGGATCAAAGACAGCATGGATAGATGAAACAGGGCAGATTCTAGCTGCAAACAGATCAGTTGGCCCATCACCCACAGCATGGTGAGCCGTCCTTTGAAATGACAGGTCTGAGTTGTCCTTCTGATGCAAGCTATCTTATCTGCTCTCCAGTTCACCAAGTGTTTCACTGATTTGAATCACAGAGCATTTCTGTTGATCTGGTCCTGAGTGACTTGTCCCTTTTCAATACTTTCCCTCGTCAGGGCTTCTTAGTCTCTTTGACCCTTAGAGCAGCCAGCTGGATGCTCCAGGCATCATGTTCTGAATGGCATTATAGGAAGTGAAAATCATTGCTTCCTCTCCTGGCATTCCTGCTACGCTGAGAGACCGTGCCTTGCCATGCAGTTCTCCGGGCTTTTGTGAGCAGTCCTATAAGGCAGCAGTACACTTTTCAATGTTTTCTGTTCTGCATAAGAGTTTTTTTATTGCATCTAGCATATAGTACCATAGTGGCAGAACTCATAAATATTTTACTTATCCAGGGAAAGGGAAAACTAGTCCGCCTAAGTAGGTTTTATTTTGTAAGGTTTTAGATTTCTCCTCCTCTCACCCCATGTGTTCCTTTGGGGGGGGGAAAAAACCTACATTAAACAGCTGCTTTGAAAGTTTCTCTTTCCCTTTAAGGGTTTTCAGATTTACAGACTGTGCTCCTATGATCTAATAAAATTAAGCTATCAGGAGGAAATCGACGCACCAGAAAGGGCTGGGAAAGAGTTGTGGAGCGCCAGACATCTCGCTAGAAGTGCGTCTCCAGGGACTTTGCTCTGGGAAAGAAGCAGTGGGTGGAATTGCTGAGCTCCTTGGTCTGTTAAGGCTGATGCCTGCCTTCCCACGCTTGTCTTCTTTACATAAGCGTTTTCCTTTTAAGGCAGCCCACAGTGGTGCTGGGAGAAGCCTGCAGGCACAGCGGTCAGATCTAAATATTCCAAGGAGGAGATAAAAATAAAGTGTCTGGCTGAGTGAGTGACCTCCCCACACTCAAGACCCTGAGGCGCTTTACTAAACTGCTCTCAATGCCCGCCAGATCCCCCACCCTCCATTTTCAGATAGACTTCTAAATTTTAACTTCCAGAAGGCAGCATACATTCCAGATTGGCAGCTAGAACAGCAAAAAGACAAAAAGACTGAGCTCCCAAACCCCATAAATGGTTTCATTCTAACTGGAACTGTGAATGTCATTGGCAGTTTATACCCCAGGATTACACACACACACACACACACACACACACACACACACACACACACACCCATTTCTTCTTCCTTCCTTCCTTCCTTCCTCCCTCCCTCCCTCCCTCCCTCCCTCCCTCCCTCTCTCTTTCTTTTTTAAATTAAACTCTTATATTTTTAATATGGGATTGTTTTCCTAAAGGAAGATGCACAATGGATAATCAAGTCTCCAAGATGAGTGTGAAGCAGATTTAGTTGAAAGACTTGGCTTAAAGCACAAATTTGTGGGTCCTTCATGTTTTGCAAAGTAGAATATCTGTGATAATTTGGAAAATGCTTGAGTTCCAGATCTTAGAATCAACAAGGCATACACACAAAATGCGAAATATTTAGTTTGGTGATTCCAAAACCTAGGGCTGGAACAGTAGCCAGGTAAGAGCTGGGCAGTTTTATCCAACACCCTCAGGACCACATCACTTCCCTCTTCCTAGTGTTTGTTTTGCTTTTTCTGACTATCCAAAGCTTTTGAAAATGCTATTCGTTGGCTCTCCTCCACTGTGAATAAAGTGAGCAACCCCTCAACTGTTAACTGAGTGTTCTGCCTCCATGCCAGAAGAAGGGCGCCATCAGATGAAAGAGAAATCATCACAACACCTTGTGGCTCTTGCACCAAGACTGCAGCATGGAGAAGTATTGGCTACATCAGAAGCTCTGAAAGTATTTGTGGGTGCCCCTGGGATCATTGTACGTGGGATTTTTGTTGTTATTGTTGTTGTTGTTGTTGTTAATATGGATTCCTCTATGGGATTCACTTGACTGCATCATTACTTAAGAAAAAAACTCTGGCTTCTGTTTCATCACTTATGGGGCATGTTCTTCTGATAAGTGCAGAAGGATGGCTGCTATCACAACAGCAAGACTGGATACATCAAGAGCCATGATTCTTGGCAAGAATTTATAAGAAAAAGTACTGTGCCATATCCTGAAATAATTGAGGAAACATTTCTTTTCCCTGTCTTCTCTTTTCATCGGCTTTTTTGTTGTTGTCTCTTGCATAAATGTTTCTGTTATATAAAAATAATGACTCAGAGTTATTTACAATCTGTGGCATTTTGCCTCCCGTGTCTCATGCCTAGAACAATGTCTATCTCAGAGAAATCTTATGGAGGAGTAATGGGAGTAATATCTGAAAGGCACATAGCATAAAACCTATTGTGGTAATTACTTTTGCTGTGACCACATAACCTGTCTAAATCAGCGTTTGCAAAGAAAAGATTATATTAGCCCACATTTTAAGGGGACATAGTCCATCACAGAAGGGAAGATGGCAGTTAGGACTAACTTGGTCTTGGACAGCAGAAACTTGTAGCCAATTTCTCACATTTACCCCTAACAGGGAATAGAAAACTGAGGCAAGACATACGGCCTGATTATAACCTCAAGGCCCAGCAACCTATTTCCTGCAGTTCAGCCCCACCTACTACCATTCCATATTCTTACCATGTAAGAACCAAGTATCCAAACACATGGGCTCTTTGGGACATTTTATAGGCATATTGCAATGTCTAACATGTAGCAGAATTTAGCCAAAGTCACTGTTGATGATGTCTCAAAGTATGAAAAAGAGATTTGTGTGTTTCCCATAGTAGGTTTAGGTCAACCCCTTCAAATCTCAATTTCAAATGGAAATTTTTGTGAGATGATGTATTATCATATTAGAAGTAAATGAATACCCTCAAGCTAATTATTTCTTGACATATAAAATGATATGCACTAGATATTTCTCATGTGAGAGATCACTAGTTTGCCAATACTATCCAAATGCCATTACAAAACATTTAGGTAGTCCATTCAGAAGATATCAAGGAGACAGAAAGCCAGACAAACTGAAAAAGAACATGTCATATTGGCCGTTTGGAAACTGAAGAGTGAATCGCCTTCAATTTAAAGCATGTATCCCAACAAAATACCTAACTGTCTTCTTTTGAGCAACTACTTTGAACAAAGAAATATTCCTAATCAAGCCAATGTCACCGTATTTCTCACTTCTCAAAACACCAACTGTTAGTTGTCCACAATAAATGAAATTTCACATTTTGTGACAAGGTTATTAAGGGGAGAGTATAAATGCTGGAATGAAATAGAGAATAAAAATAAGTTATCAAAGGACTTTTCTCTCAAATACACATCATTTGTTTATTACTTTTACTCTCTTTCTAAGAGTGTTTTGTCCTAAGGGGGCCTCAGCATTAACAAAAGGGTCAATTAGGAAACACTCTTTAGAGGAAATTTTAACTAAGCATTATACTCTGGCATAAACTTACTGACAATACCCCTAAGCAGGCTTATTTACAGCTCTACTATCTAACTGCATGCAAAAGAGACCAAAGAGTTGTCTCTACTCATGTCAGTTTTTTCACCTCAGGTGTTTAGTCGAGCCAATCCATCTCACTCCATCCCTATCCGTATCACCCTAGTATATAACACTTCTCTTTCCTCTTACCTGGTTCACCACAATGCCATGCTTCCAAGTTCATCTGTGCTCCCTGGCTCCACAACCATCTATTCTTCTTACTACAGATCTTGTAAAGTTTTGTATTCCAACCTGGACCACTCAACTCCTATGCCCTTCTCAGTTTCCTTAAAGAAAAGATAAAAATCCTTTGCTTGGTCTGTAAGATTTGGTCTTAGAAATTCGTGTTTAAATTGCTGGGTATAATAATGCTTCTTGCTGGTACTTTAAAGTAGGACAATATTGGGAAATATGCCATATTCAAGATAATGCTCCTTTTATAATCCATAGGATAACAAACAAAAATCCAGTGCCAGGTGAAGGACACTTCCCTTTGAGTTGTTGGTAAGGGGAATCACAGGGATTTCTACCAAAAAAAAAAAATTATGGGCTATTAGCATTTCTCTTGGTCATCAACCAGAATTCAATAGTAAGATCCTGTTGCTGAAGACATCACACATTCTAGTCACAAGATATGAAATGATCAAGCTTGTACTGACCTTCCTGCTGGCTAGCTTTCACAATGGTGGAAAGTGCTATATGGGCTGCTAAGGAAGAACCCCAGACCACAATAATGACCACCTTGGCAAAACATGCCCAATAATGCAATAGTGATATGAATGTTTACATATGTCTAATTGGACTCATGGCCTACTCTACAGAAAAGAACCACAGACTACTACACAAGAACTCATGTGTAGTATTGTAAACCTGACCGAGAACCCCTGGATGGGAAGGTTATCCACCTTAGAGAAGAACCTACTACTAGTACTTTAGAGATAAATGGATATAGCATTCAATTGTCTTTTTATACTCATCTTGCATTCGCATATTAGTGTATCTCTCACCTCTCATCAGAGAAGATTTTTATTGAGGTAGATAGTGGTTAACACAGAGACTCACAACTGTTAGAGCACAGAGATAAAGTTTATGTGGAGTGCTCAAGCCTACATGGGACTTCTGTATTATCCTCTTCCTCAGAATCAAGGGACATCATGAAAGAAAAGGCACAAAGATTTTAAAAGCCAGCTATCAGAGAAGACTTCTGGACTCATGGAGTTGTTGCACTCGTGAACACATTACAGCTGTGACTGCCCATAGAAGACCTGCACAAGGTCAACCAGTCAACTTCTACCATGTATAGTGGAGGAACTTATGAAGCTCCTATTTTTAGATGGCAGTAGATGACTATCGAAGGAGGGAGAGTCAGTTCTCTTAGGGGGTGTGGCCTCACTGTCACATATACTAAACATACTCTGGTAGATGTTTAGTATATCCATGATCATATAGGAAGAAATGACTGTACTAAAAAGAAAAGAAAGAGAAGATACAAAGTTTGAGGGGAATGTGGACAAGACCTAGAAGTTAAAGGAAGTTGGGAATAAATGATAAAAAAGAATAAATTGTAAAAATTAAATTTTATTTCCTTATGAACAAGCTTTATTTATGTGGATGGTACACAACAGATGTTTTATTTGTTCTATGGTCCATATTTATCTAAATTTGTGATTCAATGGGTCTAGTACAAATAACTAGAGGCATTTGAAACACAGTATTTATTTTTATAGTGATGAAAATATTTTCTCTGGAGATGAACTCTCTAGATACTGTCCTAGCGAAGATGGGTGAACTGCTTCACTTCTCTGAGTCATTTCCCTTCAACACAGTGGGGTTAATAGTAACATAGCAGGTTTGTTAATTGGTATTCAATGAAAGCAAAAACTTAAGCATTATGTGAATGAATGATTAGCAGTTGGGTTTTTTTTCTTGTCTATTTTTCTTTTTTCCTCTACTTTTCTTTAATTTCATTAGTTATGTAACTTTGGAAATCCAAAATTGTACTTCAACTATTTCCTGTTTAGAAACACGGAGTATTTTTGTTTTGAAAGGGTGTAAATGATCATTCAGTTCAACATCTGTATTTTACACATGAGAAATCTGAAGCCCCAACTGGCACATTAGGTCATTGTGCTATTGGTGAGACAACAGAGACCAAAAGGAAGGACTATTTTGAATTTTAGTCTAAGCCATTTTGTATTAGATCATACTAATCACCCCCCTCTGATGTTGTGTGAATGTTTTCATATAAAAACATAACTTCCAATTTTTGACATAAATTTAAGCTAGTTTTAGTTACAGTTTTGAGACGGGCAGTCCTGACTATGAATAGATTATGCCAGAGTTAAAACTGTGAAAGAAAAAGATTGGAGCATGATACTCAGATCTGCTATTTATTGGCTTAATAACCTTGGGCTAGTCACTTAACTTTCTTTGAGCTTCAGTAAGCTCGTTTGTTAAATGGGAAACGCAACACCTCCTGCAAACGGTTACCATGAGGACTATATATGAGATAAACTGTGATGCAAAGAGCCAATTAGAATAGTGCTGAGCACCTAGTAAGTGTGCAGAATGCTAACTTCCTTCCCTTTCCCAGAACCTGCAGAGTTGAGCCTCGAATAACCACAGCATCACACTTAGGAAGGTTTCCTATTAGATCCAAGTCAAGGTGTAAGGAGTGATAATGGGGGCTTATGCAGTCATGATCACTAATAGAATTCAGAATATCAGTTTGAGTTTGTTTTCAAAGTTAAATAGAAATCCAAGCACTTTAAAGTGTCTTTGAAATGAACTGTCTTTCTTCTACTCCTATTTCTGTTGAAAAATCACATATAAATTCCTCTTTTCTGATAACGAGAGAAAAGAGAGCGATCAGCAGGAGAATTTTTACCTATGATTGATGCTTCCCGTCAGCTTAAAAGAGCAAGTATCTCAGATGTAAAAATTCTGACACATCACTTTCTGACAAAACTACATGAAACAGCCACAAGTTTAATCCATTAACTCAACTCTGCAAAAACGACCAAATTAAGTCTTTGATATTAATATCCTTCAAATAGTTCTTCCTCTCCCCTTCACTTTCCCCACACACGTACACTTACTGAGGCAGGATTATATATTACTCTGCTTTTGAGTCTAGCAGGATAAATAGATATTCTGCAAGTTTACTTCTTGGATGTCAGGTTGTGATACAAAATTGTACAGTCACCCACCGGGAAGCAGAGCTCTGGGAAACCAAGAGAGGAAGGCCCCAGTGAAGGCAGCATATGTTAATTTGTATCTAACCCTGGTGTTTGTCTTCTAGTTTCTCAGACTGTTTTTTCTTGTTGTAAGATGCTAAACAATGCAAAGCAGAAAGACAAGTATATTTTTGATATTATTTTTATAAAGATTTTATGTGTGTGTATCTGTGTCACCTGTAGTCTGACATGTGTATGTAGTATGACACACATGGATAGGTGCTCTCAGAGGCTAGAGGAAGCTAGGCTGCCTGGCAGCTGGAGTTGTAGGTAGTAGTGAGCTGTCCAATCTAGGTGCTGGGAACCAAACTCTAGTCCTCTAAAAGCGCCAAATGCTGAACCACCTCTTCAGCCCAAGATATATACATTTAAAGCCAAGTTATGGCTGCTAAAACTGATAAGAAAAAGAGTAAACTAAATGTTGATAGAAACAAGAGGTCAGAGGTCAATGTAGCCATCAAAATTCTCCCTTGAATTTTTTTTTTTTTAGAAATATTAAAGAAGGCTTTCTGAAACATAGAATTGGTGGAGGGAGTTTACCTCTATGTCATCCAAAGAGTAAGTGGCAAAATGAACACCTCCATGCCAAAATATCCGTTTTTCTAACAGTTAACACCAGTGAAGATATTATAACATGCAATCTGAAAGTCTCTAGAAAATGAAGATTTTCTACTCAGAACACACACACACACACACACACACACACACACACACATACACACACACACATATATATTTTCAGAGAATAATATTGAGATTGTTGAACTCCTTCCCTGAGCTAATACTATGATAGTAAGTTGTCTGTGATAGCTTATTCAACACCAGGCTGTGTATGATAGCTCATCCAAGTCCTACTGATAAGGAATGTTAAGTACTGCAGTGTGTGGATATAAGGAAATCAAGACAGGAAACATCAAACCTTGCCCAGTGAGAGAAGCTTAAGCCTGTGTTTTCTGAATCCAATTACTATAATTCTCACTGAACCAAAATACCTTCCATGTAAAAGTTCATCTCACATTTTCTTTAGTCTTATTTTCTGTCTCTCTCTTCTCCTTTAGTGCCCAGACTTTTCCTGAGACAAGGAATGAAGGAGAAAACTCAAAGACATCCTATTAAATCATTAAAATTATTTATTTATTTATTTCATCATGGGTAGGAAAACAAATTTGAATTCTGTGGAAATAACTTGCAGTGTATCTGCATGTGAGCAGAAGGAACCAAGTCTTCAAAAGCATCATTGTACAAGCAAGTCTGAAGCAATACCATTGTCACTTAGCATCCCAAGAGACTCTGCTCTCACTTGAAGTTTCCATTTCATTTCTGTCTTTGCTGGCTCAGAATCAAACCCAGGGCCTTGCAAGTTCAAGACAAGTTAACACCTAGATTTTGCTGTCTTAGAACTGAATATATCTAATGTACAGTAGATTTTACAAATAGTGCATGAAATTGGGGTAGGGAAAGTGGTATCGAGGTGTAGCAAGACTTACAGCTGGAGTGAGAGGGAAGCATATGATCAAAACCCATTGTATGCATGCATAAAATTCTCAAAAGATATTTTTAAAGTTATTTAGACCACATTTCTCTACCACCACATTTTTGTTCTCCTAGGACACCTGAATTTGGGGAACAGAAATGATAGGTATCTCTGAAAAGGTTTGTATATCACTTGAAATTTAAGAAGAATGACTTGGCAAGACAAATGAGTGTTGTTTTTGTTACTTAAAGAGTAAACTGTATTACAGGTTGTGTGTTTGTTTTTCATCTCCCTCAGTAAAAATGTTGAGCTGTCTTGCCATCCCAGAATATTCTTTAATATTAGATCATTACCATACACATTAGAAAATAGATAAAGTCTAACATTAAAAGAAGTACAATCAATAGCAAGAAGCCTTCAAATACCTCAGATACTCACAGGCAAGAACAGGTATGATTAAGTAAATTAATAAAGATATTTAGAGCAAACAAAGAAAAAGGGAAGAAAAGACATGATATAGTCTGAAGAAGGGATGATGAGAAAGAGAAAGAGGCAAAGGAAAAGGCCACTAGATTGGAAGAAAAATGCATTTGACATCTTACAACAAGGCTAGATTTCCCACTGAACATAAATATTATATGTTGTTTTCAAAATTGCGTTGCACACATTGATTCATTTTCTGTTGGTCCAGTAAATTTCAGATAGGTAAAAGCGAAGATATACTTTTGAGTTATCTGCTAGCTAGCAGTGGAAATAAAGAAGTGATATTTTGTCACTTTTGTGATAATTCTTTACACGGTATCTTTTCAATTGTATAATACACACTTAGAAGTAGGGGGAAAGTTCAATGTAATTGGGTTCATTTCTAAATCCTAGCACTAAATTAGTTGATGCAGGATGATCAGAAGTTCAAGACCATCTTGAACTGCATAGCAAGACCCTGTCTCAAAAATACACCCCCCAAAAAATGTACATTTGTGAAAACTTCATTTACTGTGTTTGATAAGTAAAGGATTACAAATAGTTAACATCCAACTCATTATTATTCTAAGATAGTCTACACTATCAATGAGGTGACATTCTCTAGAAGTTGGTATTAATTATTCCATGCATTTTACTATCCTGTCAAGTTTTTACACATACCAAATTGGAGATTTCTACATACATGTCTAAACACATCCACCCTACATAGAAGAAGCAGATCTCAGTGACCTGTTCATGTCTCCTCCCTCCTGTTTTTCTCCACTTTAAGGATATACTTTTACAACTTTCATCTTCATTACAACCCCTTAGCATGTCTTCTTAACTCTTCCAGTAAGCCAAGATTCAACAAACTATAAGCATCATAATTATATAAAGTCCCATATTATTCCCTTCTTGGTCCTGCATACTTCATTCTGACCATTTACGAATGCCTTGGGGGACTCTGTTGCCTCTGTGTACATTTCTACTCTTTTTTATTTATTAAGAATTTTTTTATTCATTTTACATACCAACCACAGATCTCCCTCTCTTCCTTTCTCCTGCTACCCTACCAGCCTTCCCTCCCCTATTCCCTGCTCTGAAAAGGTAAGGCCTCCCACAGGGAGTCAGCAAAGCCTGGTACATTCTGTTGTGGCAGGTACAAGCCCCTCCCCCTGTATCAAGGCTGTGCAAGGTGTTCCACCATAGGTAATGAGCTCAAAAAAGCCAGCTCATGCACCAGGAATAGATCCTGATCCTACTGCCAGGGGCCCCTTAAGCAAACCAAGCTACACAACTATCTCACTTATGCAGAGGTCCTAGTCCGGTCCCATGGAGGCTCCACAACTATTGGTCTAAAGTTCATGAATTCCCACTAGCTTGGTTTGGTTGTCCATGTAGGTTTCCCCATCATGATCGTGACATCCCCTTGCTCATCAAATTCCTCTTCCATCTCTTCAACTGGACTCCTGGAGCTTGCTCTGTTGCTCTGTGGATCTCTGAATCTGCTTCCATGTGTTACTGGATGAAGGCTCTATGATGACAGTGGGGGATGAGAACATAAGGGAATGGGATGGCCAAGCTGGAACAGGGATGGAGTGGGAAAGCAACGAAAGAGATGTCTTGATAGAGGGAGATATCATGGGGATATGGAGGAATCTGGTACTAGGGAAGTTCCCAGGAATCCACAAGGATGGCCCCAGCTTAGACTACTAGCAATAGTGAGATGGTGCCTGAGCTAGCATTTCTACTCTTTTATTACCCCCAAACTACATTTTTCTTTTATACTGGTAGTACATTCCAGTACAGTCCACTGTAGGAACTCAGTGGGAAAGCATTTAATGAGGTGCTTCATGTGAATGAATGAATGAACAATCTTATCAAATATAAAACAATAGTTTACAGAGCCGAAACTAAAACTCAGGTGTTCTCAACCTAACTTGACAGTACTTCCCACTCCGTGAAAAATAACTATTTGAAGAGAGTACAGAAGTTGAAAATATATTCTCAACACTGTTGTTGGGATGTAAAGGAATGAATGGTTTTCCAGATTAATATATTTTACTTTTAATAACACCCTAGTCTATATTTTAACCAATATAAGGTCACAGAAAAAATATTGCAGCTGTAATTTTCCATGAACTAATGACAAATAATTCCTGCATATTTTTTAAGGTTTTGATTTTAAAGGTGAAACAAATGGATTATGGAAAATGAATGCAGTAGATCATTATACAATCGATCAGTCAGCATCTTTGCCTAAGCATTAAGGTTATTGAGAGAATAGCTCAGATTTATAATAGCTGAATTTCATGCCAGCATAAAAACCATAACCTACCCTGAGTTATCATGAGATGCTGAGGGGAAATGTATGGGGACAATATATCCATCCAATTGTTACATAAACAGAAACACTATGAGAATATTGGCTGAGCACCCTGATCATCTAATTCATAATGTCTCCAAAAGCCATACAAGAATTTAGGGGAAGTACTGAATCCCAGATAAAGACATATATAATTTAAGATACGTACATATCACACATATTTCACTTTTTGCTCTTGAGCTATGTATCTGAATCTGTTCACTAGAGATAAAATGCTCTGATTTTTTTTCTGCTGCTGTCAAGATATCCTTTTACAGTTTCATTAAAGCCACTCAGTTTAAAAATATACCTTTCCCATATTTTTCTCAAGAAGTTTCTGGTATAGTAAAGTCATCCTGGCTTTCTTCTCTGAATAACTACGCTGCGGCAGAGACTGGCACTGTGCCCACCAAAGCCAGTGGCATTTTCTTCTCGGAAGGACTGGATGACCAGCCATGTCTCAACATGGTCATATCTTGACATTCCTACCAATATCTCCTTCACTTGATATGTAGTCACTCAATAAATGACTTCAAGATCTTATAGGGGAACAGAGTCATACACTGGAAGAAGTCTGTGTTCTGCATGATATTTTTTATTCTTTGAGAATTTTCTACCTATATACAATGTATTTTGAACATATTTATTCCCCATTCCCCTCCACGACTCGTCCCAATTTCATGTTCCCTTTTATAACCCACTAAGTCCAATTAGTGCTGCCCATATATGCATGTAGGTGGGGCCATCCATTGGCATAATAAACTTCGGAAAGTACTGACAATAGCCCCACGGGTAGGAACTGGAGCTCATGCGCCCTTCCCACATCCATACTGTAATGTTGACTATAATGTTGACTGTCTTGGTCTTGTGCAAGTCTTGTGCAGGCAACAACAGCTGTCATGACTTTATGAATGTAAGGGTCTTGTCATGTCCTCAATATACTATTTTGCCCAAGTCCTTCTAACATCTAGCTCTTAAAATCACTCCACTCTATCTTTGGAAATATTCCTTAAGTCTTGAGGAAAGATGTGTGATACAGATGTCCCACTGGGGCTGAGTACTCCACAGGAACTTACTTTCTGCATTTTGACCAGTTATGGGTCTCTGTGTTAACCACTGTCATTGCTTACATAGGTCTCTGATGATCAACATGGTTGACCATCCAGTCTTCCCCAGAAGAAAATACCTCTTGCTTTGATGGGTGCAGTGCCAGTCTCTGCTCCAGAGTAATTATGCAGAGAAACTGGACTGTTCAGAAGATCCATAACCTGCCCAGACTCACATAGCTGATTCATAACAGGGCTGACTCCTCTATTCAGAAAGCCAGCAAAATTTTACTATATCAGAACCTAGTTGAAAAAAAAATGTGGGAAAGGCGCTGCTCCAATCTTTGGTTATAGAGATATGTATCAGAAGGAGCATGTTACTCTGTCTATTTAACAAAATAATGAACTTACTTATTCTGGCTTCTACTCCCCACCCGTTACTGATGCGGTTTGTATTTACAATATGAGTGAGCATTTTGACTGTTGAACCACTAACACGTTGTGATTATTTGTATGGAAATTAACCTAACCTGACTAATACAAATACAAGTGCCTACTTTAAAGAATTACTGAAGTATAACATAAGCTAATGACTGTAAAAATCTTAGTAGAGCTTAGTATACTGTCTGACACTTTGATTTGGGTAGTTATTTTCCTCCATTCACCAGGGAGAACCAAATACGTTCAGCTTCTACATTCCAGTTTTTACATTCTTCTGTCTTTGACTTCTGACTCTTTTGCAGTCATGTGTTAAATAATCAATACCTAGGGATAGTAACTCACTGTATAATGACAATGTGAAGTCTTTTCCTAAGGCACATATTTTTTATATTGATGCCATCATTTTGTTTTACTGTCACTGAACTTTTTTGATGCATTCAAATAAATAATTTGAAGAAAACTAGAAGGAATGTGAGTTAGAACATCTGTAAAACAGAAGCCCTTAAATGATTTTGTTCTCTGTACCTTGAAATGTATGGCAGACTTGTTTGGTGCAATTAGAACAAAAGATACAAGTAAGAAACAGGTAGCCAGTGACCTCCTACACCTACAGAAAATGAGCAACATTAAAAAAAAGCACCTGTTGATAATCAGACTCTTACTAAACTATGTATGAAGTCATTCCAAATGAGTCAGGATGCTTTGGGAAATATTCTGTTTAGCTGAACCCAGTATCAACAGGAAATAATGAGAAGTAGCTGATGCTCTAGATTATGAGAATTCATAGTAGAAATAGTAGAAATGCCCTAAATTTTGTGTTGCATTATCCCAGGTGCATGTCACAGTGTGGAATGATTAGTTTATTTAGGTGGTTCTTATAAATGCATAAATTTTGGTGGCATATTAAGTCAATTCTTTCTTTGTAGAGTTAGTTTCAGTACTAACAGCCATGACTTCTATTTTAGAACAGTTAGACTCCTGCAAATTGAAAATCCAAGTAACTGTGTCATTTTGTACTTGGGGCCTGTTATATATGTCTCCTTTTATGAAAAGTGTACTATGAAGCAGCCTCAAATCACCTTGTATGTCTATTTCACTGGTGGCAACGCTATGAAGCAATATCTATCACTTCACTGCACATATGAAACTAAGACTAAAAGAAGTGGATAGAAAAGCCTCTTAGTAAGTATATGTGTTAAGTAAATACTGATAGCATTCATAGAGCTTGAATTTTTAACTCAGAGAAAACTGCAGCATTGCTGACAGCTCCAGAGAGGATCCCAGCCTCTTGCTCATAACTACTCAGAAGCCTCTTCTCCAAGCCACTTCAATTGTCTGTTTGTGTGGAAGAGACCATCTGATCCTTAAACATGTCTTTGACTAGGTCCCTTTTTTCCTTCTCCCAAAGCAATACTAGAAGTAATGTGGTTAATTCTAAACATTAAATATAAAAAATTACATAAAAGATGCAAATTATCTAACCAGCAATTTAACACATATTAAATTGAGTGGCAAAGTGAGTTAATGTCTTAAGACATAAAAACTTAAAGACTGTCATGGCATTTTTAAGCCAAGAGCCAGGAAAGTCTATGAGTTCTACTCTCCACTGGATACTCCTCTCTCTGTGGGAAAGGCTCCTGCATGGCTAGTTGAGCTCAAGCACATCAGGTTCACTCCACTAATTCATCAATCCAATCTCATCACATCCTACTAGAAGGAACCATACAAGCCTCCTATTAGAGATTTAGTCCTATATTAGTCCTATTATAGGACTCATATTAGAGTCCTAGCTAAATGTTCTTCAAAACTGTTCATGGCTACTACTTAACATAAATACACATTGAAAAACTATGTAACCATCAAAAGAATGTAGTAGAGTTATATGTTTTGATGAGGAAATATACTTTGTATAAATTTTATATGGGGGAATAGAGGATATAGTATGTTCTATGTATGAAGAAAGCATGATTATAAATAAAGATACATAATGTTTTGTTTTTCCCTTCCTTCAAGTAGATATTTGAATCCAGGGCATTGTGCATGCTAGGCAAGTGATCTACCACTGAACTTTCCCCCCAGATCTATGGACTATTTTTAAATGGACAAAAATTCCTGAAGAATAAACAAAGCATTGGTTAAATGGGATTTCTTGGACCATGGATAAATGAAGGTCAATAAAAACTTACTGCAAGTTTTGACTTCAGATTTAAAGGTAAAAATTTGGCCTTTTCCTATATAAATATGAAACAAAAATCAATTTTTATTACTAAGAGAAATTTACTAAGCCTCTCAAAAGGCTTGGAGTAATGGAAGGCCTTCTTAAGGCCACTATGTTGCTCTTGAAAAGCAGGTTGTGATCTATTCTTTTTTAAGTTAAAAGGGTCAATTTTAAGTTAAATTTTTTTAATTAAAAATGTTTTTCCATGCAATATTTTGATCCTGTTTTCCCACCCCTAACACCTCCCTGTAGTTGCTTGTTTTTACTCTTTGGTTCTTATAGGGGGCCTGCCACCCAGCTCCCAAATAAAAAAATAAAAAATAAATTAAAAAAAAACTTATTCTTACTTAAGAATGCCCAGCCTTAGCTTGGTTTGTTTCTGGCCAGCTTTTCTTAACTTAAATTATCCCATCTTTGGCCTTTTGGCTTTTATCTTTCTCTATTATTGTATAACTTTCTTTGCTTCTTACTCTGTGGCTTGCTATAAAACTGGAAGACTTGCCCCTGGAGTCCTCCTCTCCTTCTCATCTTGCTCCCTGATCTTTTCTTCCCAGATTTCTCTTCCTATTTATTCTCTCTGCCTGCCAGCCCTGCCTATCTTTTCTCCTGCCTTGCTATTGACCATTCAGTTTTTCATTAGACCAATCAGGTGTTTTGGAAAGGCAAAGTAATACTGCTTCACAGAGTTAAACAAATGCAACATAAAAGATTGCAACACATATTTGCAGCATTAAACAAACATTCCACAGCATAAACAAATGTGACACTTCTTTAATGTTCTACAACACCTCCCAGACCCTCCATACATCCTTACCCACCCAACTTCACATTTTCTCTCTCTCCCTTTCTCTGTCTGTGTGTATGTCTCTCTCTATCTCTGTCTCTCTCACTCTCTAGAGACAAAACCAAAAAAATTATCAAGACAAAATGATACCAAAACAAAATAAAATTGAAAAAAATCCCACCAAACAAATAAATATGCAAGCAAACATACCATGGAGTCCATGTTATGTTGGCCAACTACTCCTGGTCATGAAGTCTACCTTGAACTATGGTTGATAAATCTAGGGATACTCCGTTGGAGAAAACTGATTTTGCCATTCCCAGTAGGTATCATTTGCAAATAATGGGACTTTGAGTGTACTTCTTCACTGCTCTGGGACTTTGGATTGAACCTATACAGGTCTTGTGCATGTTATCACAGTTTCTGTGAGTTTATATGTGTATCATTCATGTTGTGTCTGGAAAACACTGCTTCCTTGGAGTCATCCACAATTTCTGGCTATTACAATCTTTCTATCTCCTTTCCCACAGAATTCCTGAGCCTTGAGGGGAGGAGTTTAAGGAAAACATCCCATTTAGGACTGAGTGCTCCAGTCTTTCACTCTTTGCATATTGTCCGGTTGTAAGCCTCTCTCCATATTAATTACCATCTAGTACAAGAAGAACATTTTATAATAAAAGCTTTAAGGCTTTGAAAAAGAAACTGAAGAAGATACCAGAAGAGAAAATGACTTCTCATGTCATTGATTGCTAATATTGTGAAAATGGCCATCTGACCAAAAGGAATCTAGGATTCAAAGCAATACCCACCAAAATTCCAAAACAATTCTTTATAGGAAGTGAAAGGACAATTTTCACTTAAAATAGAGACGAAAAAACAGATTAACTAAAACAATATTGAATAATAAAAGAATTCCTATAGGTTTCAGCTTCCCAGATTTTATCTTATATTACAGAGCTATACTGATAAAAAATATCACAGTATTGGCATAAAATCAGACACACTGATCAATGGAATAGAACTGAAAATGACCCAGACACATACAGATACATAATTTTTGACAGAAAGAGGGAAATAAATACCAGAGAAAAGACAGGATCTTCAACAAATGGTGCTGTTCCAACTGGATACCTGCATATAGAAGAATGAAAACACACCATAGCTATCACTGGGGTGGTGGAGGACACCTTTAAATGGATTAAATATCTCAACATAATACCAGATACTCTGAACTGAAGAGGAAAAAAAGTAGGGAATAAACTTTAACTCCTTGACACAGGAAAGGACTTCTTGAACAGGATACTGATAGCATTGTTAGACAATTAATAAAATTGGACTACATGAAGCTAAAAAAAACCTTCTCTATAGAAAAGGACATCATCATTTGAGCAAAGCAGCAACCTGCAAAATGTGGGGGAAACCTTTACTAATTATACATCTGATAGAGGATTATTATTTAAAACATATAAAGAACTAAAAAAAAATGAACATCAAGAAAAGAACACAATTAAAAATGGAGTTGCAACCAAACAGAGAGTTCTCATAAGATGCAACACAAATGGCTGAGAAACATTTAAAACATGTTCCACATCCTTAGCCATCAAGGAATGGCATAGCAAAGTAATATTAACTAGAGATTTCATCTTATCCCAGCCAGAGTGTCCTAATATTGTGTAGAAAATCAAACTTAAAGAGGCTGTAAATGAAGAAAACACAGAAGAGAATGACACAGACACCATGCTTGATTTTATATAACACAGAAACAAGGTAAATTTTACCACATCATATAAGCCTAAATTATCTCTAAAATTGTATTATTGTTATTTACTTGTACATATGTGTATGTGCACATACCCAGGGAGGGGAGGTGGGTGTGGACAGAAAGACCTGGTACTTAAATAACAGACAGTGGTGAGCTATCTGATGTGGCTACTGGGAATCAAACTCTGGTCCTCTGCAAGAGCAGTGCAAGTTCTTAAATACTGAGCATTACTCTAGCACAGTATCCATTATTTTTAATAATATATTCTGTTAGGAAAAATGTCTTTCTACCATCACTTAAACATTTAACACTCTCAACATAGAGTAAAATATTTAACCTCCACTAAACAGTAATGCTAAGCAGGCTGAAAAAATGAAAGTTCAAGTACTTAAAGATAATCAAGACTCATGATAGTAAGATCATATATCCAAATATTGCTGCATCCTAAAGGCTCCCTTGCGGGAGGGGGTGAGAAGATGTGGCATCAATGACACAGACACTGGGAGTCAGTTAAAGGCAAACAGCAGACTTGTTTATTTAATATGGGGAAGGCCTTATTTACCCTCCTCCCAGTACCCAAGCTGTGTCCCAATCTTGTGGCATTGTGTGGTCATCCCTCATTGGCTGGGCACAATCAGAAACTGACTGTGCCTGCTGCTAGGCCATCAGGCAGTATCAGGAACTCTGACAGCGACCAGGAACTCTGACAGTGCCTATTGCTAGACCCTCAGATAGACTCCAGGTTGGCTCATAAGGAAGTATGTTATGTGCATGCCTTGGCAATTAGTTTGAGCCAATTTCCTTGACCCTACATCCAAGTAGTTTGAGAATTGTTTTGACATGAGCAACTTGTTATTACAGAAATCATATGTGTTGATCTGTTTTAGTTAAAGGTGTCTTAACACTTCTGTTTAAAACACTGGTGTGTTTTTTAAAAAGAAGGAAAAAAAAGAACACACTAGCCAGTCACAGTAATTGTAGCACACTAGGGATTAAAGCCAAAGATTGCCAAGAATTTGAGGCCCACTTAGGCTATACAGTGAGTAAATTCTAGGCCAGACTAGATTACAGACTGAGACATTGTTCAAAACAAGCAAACCCTTTACTGCAAGTCCTGTGATCTGGGCATTTAGATATAAAATAGCATAGGTGATTTCTCTGCTCCACATTGTTTAGGGTAAATCATTTGGAATGGGGCCCCTAATATTTTTCTTGAAAGAGCAAGATTGTTAATTTTTAGACTTCAGGGTCCATAGATCGTCTTTATTGCATATTTGACCTTTTAAATAAAGCTTTAAAATATTTAAAAGCTGTATGCTAATACCATGCTATTCTTATTACTATAGCTCTTTAGTATAGCTTGGAATCTGAAAGGGTGATACCTCTACCAGTATATGAGATAGGAAGTATTGTTGTGGCCATCTTTGAAAAATGTCATCAGCTAGAACCCTCCTACAATTTACAGGTTTATATGTACATTAAGATGTTAACATGTCAGAACTTGAAGATAACATATGACCTTTAGAATAAGATTTTGGTTTAGTTTTGTAACTCATTGTATGTATCCTCCTGTTTAATGAAGTCTGTTTGTATGCCCTATTTTTCTAGTTAACTTCCTTCCTTCCTTCCTCCCCTCCCTCCCTCCTTCCTTCCTTTCATGTATGAGTGCTTGGTCTGCATGTACAGCTTTACTGCATGTACAACTTTATGCCAGAAGAGGGCATCAGTTCTCACTATAGATGGTTGGGAGACACCATGTGGTTGCTGGGATTTAAACTCAGGACCTCTGGAAAATCAGCCAGTGATCTTAACAACTGAGCCCTCTCTCCAACCCCAAGTTAACTATTTTCATGACACCATATTTGATTTTTTTAGGTTTTGAATATTAATCATAAACACCCTCACAAGAGGAAACATTTTTTGAATAAAAAGATGAGCCTGCAAAGTTATATCTTCCAGCACAAATTTAAATTTTGTTTTCACTGGCTGCCATCTCCTCTCCACAGGTAGTGGAACTGGTTAACATCTTCATGTCATACAAAGTCTGGTTTCAAGCTGACATACTTTATGCTGTGTGTAGCCAGACATAACCTCAATTTTATAGTGAGAAGAGAAGTGCAACTTAGTTTTTACAGAGACATTTTTTAAATTTGGAACATAAATTAAATTAAATATTTATGCCAGTGATGCCAGAATGAAGATAAATAGCTACAGCAAACAATTCACTTAATAAAATTCAATCACGATAATGCAAACTGTTGTCAAAAGGATAAATGCAAGTTAACTTTCAAAAAGTTTTGCTTCATGATCCATGGAATTAATAGCTCATGTCATGGGCACTGAAAATTGAGTGCATCTTAATATCTTCTGTTATTCCTTTGTGTTCTCATAAGGTTATTTATTTATATATTGTCCATCTTTCTTGTAAGGGGCCCTTTCAGAGTTAAAAATATAATTAAATTTGCTCATCTAATTAAAGTGTCAATCAGTTACTTTGCCATATTAAATCCAATGGCTGTTACCCAAGTTTCCTTTCCATTTAAATTCTGATTATTTTACCATGTCACTCAAAAAAAATTTCTAGGTTTTGCAACTTGTCCAAGACTTTCCCCTCATTAGCATAAAGCATCTCAGAGTCCTGCTGCTAGCACTTCATCTAGTGCAGGAAATGATTGGGGTAATAAACAGCAGGAAACCAAAATGTGAGGTACCAGAAGAGGAAAAAACAGATTAACAATTATACAAAACGAATCTAAACTCCTTCCTCCACCACCCCTTATCATTTTTAATATTAAACTAGAACTGAAAAGAAAGTTCAGAAAAGTTTACTAGGAGATAATATTTTAATTTATCATGTCTTTCTTCCTCTGTCCCTTGTTTATATTTATTTTAATTCAGCTTTATGTATGTGTATGGCATGTTCACACATGTGTGATACATATGCACGTGTTTAGAGTACAGAGGTTAGCATTGAATGTCTTCCTTATTGCTTTCCACTTTTAAAAAAAAAAATGTATTTTTTTATTAATTAAATTTGTTCTTGGAAATTTTTACTTTTATTTACTGAAGCCAGAGTCTGCTGGTCAATAATCTAGGTAGTCTGCCACCAGCATCCCAACCCCACTTCTGAGGTATTAAGGGGCCTTCCACATCTGCCCAGCTGTTATATGTATTCTGGGATCTAAACTCTGCCCACATATGTGCCCTGAAAGTGCATCACCCCTGAACATCTCCCACTCTCACCACTCTCTTTATTAAACTACCCTTTCCATGGTTTTACTTTATTCACCTTCTCCTTGTTATCTGCCCTTTTTATAGCATGCAATGAATAGACCTACAGCCACATCCAGTTTTAATTGTCCTCATTTCCTTAACGTTTTCGATATGTTTTTGACGCTCCAAGGTAGTAAATGCATTAGAGAAAAATGGGAGTGGAGTTCCGATCTCCATTTTCTTCCCCCCAAGCCCTCTAGTCTTGATGATCTTTCCTCCCACTTCTTAAGTTTTTCTTCATCTTTTTGTTACTTTGAATTCTTTTTTTTTTTTTTAAAGATTTATTTATTCATTATGTATACATAGGAGGGCGCCAGATCTCATTACAGATGGTTATGAGCCACCATGTGGTTGCTGGGCATTGAACTCAGGACCTCTGGAAGAGCAGTCAGTCGGTGCTCTTAACCTCTGAGCCATCTCTCCAGCCCATAGACTTTCCCTTTTACAAACATTAAATTGCTTTAAAGGAAACTAAAATGTTACCCCTGACACACACACACACACACACACACACACACACACACACACACACACTCCACATCACTGACATTGCTGTTACTCTTCAGACAATCCTCCATTCAAAAGAAGGAATTTTTTAAGCACATGAAGAAAATATTTGTATATTTAAGGTCGCATGCCCTAGAGTGCCTGTGTTTAGCTCTTCTGAAAATGACAGGTTTCATTCAAAGGAGACTACATCTGAAGGGGAAATGTGAAGGACCTGCTGTGTAATTGCTGGCCTAGCACAGTCATTGAAAATGAGCAGGAAAGTCAACACATCCTCAGTTCCTAGCCAGAGCTAAAATCTTGACATTTAGATGGAGAATCATAAAGCAAATCCTGAAGTGTGATAAATCCAGGGTCTCTCTGATCCACAGGATGATCCTAACTACTTATGGGCAATTGAACTGCAAGAGTTATGGCCCCCCTAATTCATAGAAAATATGACTGAATGAGTTTTAAGCAAAAACCATGAGTACTGTATTGACATTAGAAAAATTACTCATTTCAAGAGCAATATAAAATAGCCAACAAATTCATTACACTTATTCATCTACATTGTTTATGGTGAGGCATGTTAGGTTCACATTAGGTGGATTGTAGTTTATAAAAATGATGAGATTTAGCTATACCTCAGAGAAAAACACAAGTGCTCAGCTTCCCCTCTGAAGTCTGTGACTCGGAGCAATGCCTGTTTGGGAGAACAGCTGTTACTGAAGATTAATGTCAGTGTGCTGGCACTTTTTGTCCAAAAATATTTCAAGAGTAGCTGCCCCTCTTTGAATTCCACCTCAGCACTGGCACATACAGTTAGAGGAAAAACAGTGAACCCCTGCCTCGGTGCCCTGTATTCTGTTTCATAAATGTTTTGTGCAATCTCACTGACCTCAAGATAGGTCTCCTTGCATTCCAGTGAAAATGTTTAAGGATTGGGGCATTCAAAGTGGAAGCCAATTTGATCAGGAGATTTAGTCCAACACAGCCGCAATTTCCAAAATGGAAGCCATCCACTGTTAAAGAAGTCAGACACCACATCAGAACAGCCCTGAGCCTGGAGGTCAGTTATAAGAGAATCTAACGAGAGCACTTTTGTCTGAGTATTTTCCAAGACAAATCGTGCAGCCACAGTTTGTGCAAGCTACAGCTGTCTGACTTCCTTAATAAGAAACTCGCAATATCTGACATGGATCCAGTAACTGACAAGTATGAAATTAATTATTCTATTAAACTGCCCTTTTATTATAAAAATGAGTGCTTCTCAGTTTTCTGCCTTTGATCCTGTAGCTAGAGTTTTCCTGCCTTGCCCACAGTCAGGACAAATCATTGTCACCTGCCAGTCCCACAGCCACTCAGACCCAACCAAGTAAACACAGAGACTTATATTGCATACAAACTGTATGGCTGTGGCAGGCTTCTTGCTAACTGTTCTTACAGCTTAAATGAATCCATTTCCATAAATCTATACCTTGCCACGTGGCTGGTGGCTTACTGACATCTTCACATGCTGCTGGTCATGGCGGCGGCTGCAGTGTCTCTCTGCCTCAGCCTTCTGCTTCCCAGAATTCTCCTCTCTCCTTGTCCCACCTACTTCCTGCCTGGCCACTGGCCAACCAGTGTTTTATTTATTGGCCAATCAGAGCAATTTGACATATAGACCGTCCCACAGCACTTCCCCTTTCTTTTTTTTAAAAGGAAGGTTTTAACTTTTACACATCTCCAAAGTCAGCTTGGTATATTTGGGAATTTGGGCGTAGCTTCTCTTACTACTTCCTGCTGGAGGGGGGCGCTGTATCTTATGAGGACACAAAGAAAATTTTAGGATCATGGAGTAGTCCGTGAGACTGTATCGTCTGAGCCAGTTGCCTTGAAACGATTCTAGATGTTGGATCATCTGGGCCATGGTGTCTTCGGAGACCTTTCAGGTGGTCTCGGCTGGTCAAACCTGATGTATCTTAATCTGGAACAAATCCATAGCCTCTGGCTTTCTGTAGAAACAAAAGCAGAGCCTCTTTTCCAAAGCAACATATCCTTATAGCCAAATTTTGAAGTCAAGGTACCTTTAAAATATACATTTTGGCATAACTCAACAACTTTTGCAATCAAATGTTTTTCTTCAGTTACAAATATCAAAGAGAACATAATCCAGATTCTCTGTGTGGTAGCCATCTCTATGTGGCTTATTTTTTATATTACCTTGAGCCTGTTGCTTTAAACTGCAGCCTTTTAAGCCTGAAACGGCACCGTGGCTGTTGACTCAGCCCACTTCAGCTTCCCAACATGGCGGTGGTACCTTTTCCGCCAGCTCTGGGAGCCATCCTGGGTCTATGCTTTTATCCAAGCAGTGTGTAGCCCAGAAACCTCTTTTTTTGTTTTGTACTAGCAAAGGCTAAATCCACCATGCAGCTTAATGTGCCACTTGCAGAGGCCTCATTCCCGCCATACTGCAGACCGAGCTCGCACGCTAGGAACCCGCCAGTAGCTCAAACCGGCAGCTGCTGCTCATTTGAGAGAGACAATTAGGAAGCTGTTTTTAGCTCCGTTTTAGAATCTTTTCTCAGGTTTTAGGTGGAAACTCTTGCCCTCTCATTGGGCGCCATTTGTAGCTAGAGTTTTCCTGCCTTGCCCACAGTCAGGACAAATCATTGTCACCTGCCAGTCCCACAGCCACTCAGACCCAACCAAGTAAACACAGAGACTTATATTGCATACAAACTGTATGGCTGTGGCAGGCTTCTTGCTAACTGTTCTTACAGCTTAAATGAATCCATTTCCATAAATCTATACCTTGCCACGTGGCTGGTGGCTTACCGACATCTTCACATGCTGCTGGTCATGGCGGCGGCTGCAGTGTCTCTCTGCCTCAGCCTTCTGCTTCCCAGAATTCTCCTCTCTCCTTGTCCCACCTACTTCCTGCCTGGCCACTGGCCAACCAGTGTTTTATTTATTGGCCAATCAGAGCAATTTGACATATAGACCGTCCCACAGCAGATCCTTTATTCATTCAATTGCTGCCTGAAAGTTTACTATTCAACAAATCCTCTCATCTACTTAGTCTTCTTGCTCAAAAAGAATGGATAACTTTATTAAATAATTATTACAACACCTTTAAAAGATAAATGGAGAAGTAAATATAAAGATGGTCAAGGTTTTGAACTCAATTAAGTATTTTATGCTATTTTGTATTAAAATCTCAATCTCATATACATCTTAAAGTCTTAACATCATTAGGTACAGAAAGGACTGTAAGGACTGTCATAAAATAAGTACTTAAAAATGTGTACTGGATTTTGTAACTCAAAATTTGTATTATTTACCTGGCACTTCTGAATAAAGCCTCCTTGAGATTTGATAGGAGAAAATTCAGATGTTTTTAATTGAAGAATATCATTTTTGTCTTAACTTGAAATACTCTAATTCCTTATTATGAAACTTCAGATATCATACTGTCAGTTGCTTATACTATAATGTTATTTGGGTTGAGTCTGTGTTCAAGAAAAATGTGACATTTTCTTGTCAATAATAACTGATTAATGAGTTGCTTGAATAAATTAGTCCTTTGCTTATACTATATTGACCCCATAATTTAATGAAGTAATCATAAATGACATATCTACAAAAATAGCAGAACAGCTCCAGAGCCATCCATCAATGCCAAGAAGGAGAAACACAGTTAAGAAATGCATGTCTTGTTCACAGAAATACCTAATACATTTGTATTATTTGTTTGCTCTGTACCATGAAGAATTTTTAAAACAGTGGAAATGGTTCTAATTCAGTGAAAAGTAGCTAGTTATTGAATGCTTAATAAAATTATCGAAGGATAAGTTAACAAATGTAAAAATGCATTTTTGTGCAAACGTTTTCAGAGTTCCAGGGTATTATGGTAGATGGTAATCTTGGTGTCCCTTAGGTCTCCAATATTGCAGTTGTTTCTAAAATAACAAACAAAAAAATAAGTTTCTAATGTTTTCCTTAATTCATAGCTTGGAAGTGAGAAAATCCATTGATGGAGGTGGGGGGGTGACAATGGAGAGACAACCCAGTGGATAAGAGCACTTGCTTTGCAATCATGTAAGAAGCCAGGTGTTAGCCTATAGCCGCAGCACTGTGGGAAGTGGAGAATGAATCACTGAGGCTTGCTGGCTGCCCACCTAGTTCTAAGTTCTGGGTTCAGAGGGAGATCTTTTCTCCATGATCAATGGATCCTTTCTGGTTTTTATTTTTATTTTCAGGTAGAATCCCCAGTACCCAGACTGGCCTTGAACTCACCAGTGGTGATAATCCTACACTTCTGATACCATTGCCTCTACTGCCTGAGTGCTAGGAGTAGAGTTCTGTGCCTGGATAACATGGTATTTTGGGCATGATAGGGAAGCACTACCAGCAAGAGTGAAAGATCAGGACACCCATATCTTCTTCTGGCCTCTGCAAGCGTACATGGACCCATGCACCTCATGCACACACATATGTGAATATTACAAACACACCGTTAACTACAGAAGAAGAGGAGGAGGAGGAGTTAGAGGAGGAACAGGAGGAGGAGGTTAGAGGAGGAGGAGGAGGTGGTGGTGGTGCTGGTGGTGAAGGAGGAGGAGGAGAAACAAGAATTCTCTGAGTAATATGCGTAAATTGGCTTTTTTGTTTAATTTGATAGATTTAGCTTCATTTGTTGGCCCTGTTAAGTGTTTATTGTATAAATTTAATACTACTCCTTAATATTTTAAGCTGTTTTATCACTTGACAAATACAAGAAAAAACATCTATTTCATATGATTACTTTGATCATTAAGATAAAATAATAAAGAAGAAATCAATAGAATGCCTGAAAAAGAGACCTACTCTACTAATAACTTCACAGATGAAAAAACAAACAATCAAAAGAAAAAAAAAAACCTGAAGAAAGCTCAAACATATAGGACAGGTAGATATGAGATCCTCATTAAATGTACAGAAGTGACTTGAAGATAAATATTTTCCTCAAAGTTTGAAATTTTCTATTTTCAAAAACACTAAACCTTGGCTTTTTCACTGAAAGGAATAAGTGTGCACAACTTGTAGGTGATTCTAGTGCATTTTCTCAGACAAAATAAGTAACATTGCATAAATCTGAAAGAATTTGGTACTGCATTTCAACAAATGAGTCAAAAGAAAAAAGAAACCTACATTTACTAGAAATGTGTATTAATATCATTAAAGTCAAGAAAACGTTCTTCTGTATAGGTTTTTCATATGACAAATATATAAAGTGAACCAAAACATGGTAACCAGCTTTTACTAATGTTAAACTACATCCAGAGGCATGGCAATTGATCTTTTCAGGCAGAGACATGCAGAGGGATTTCTAACTTGAACACCAAGCTCTAGTGTTCACTGTATTTTGCTATTGGTTTTCCCTGTCAATGATCTTTAAGTCATCTGGATTAAAGCTATCTCCTAATTCAAGTTATTAGATAAAGAGGCCGAAAGATAAACAACCCTCAAATTCTTTTCTCCTGTTCACTGTGTCCACCAGGGCTTCCATTGCTTTAATTTTTCAATACTGTTAGACTAGATATTTTTCTGGATACCCTAAGCAGGATATCTAGGGAATCAGTTATACTCCATAATGTATTTGTTTGTTCATGTTAGTCATGTAGAAGGTCATTTTACCCCCACTCAACACACTCACCTAGATTTCATGATTTAAATGGTCACAATTGATGTTTTGCTCTCGGAAAGATGATGGCTGTTCATCAAACAGAGCAAAGCACGAATGGGAGAGTAGACAGTGAGAAGGCTAAGGGACGCAGAAGAGTAAGTATTTGTGGAGCGAAGTAGCTACAGCAAGCCATGTCAGGGTTCTGCCACTTTGAGAAAGAGGTAGCTTGAAAGATTTGAGAAGAACTGAGGCTGATGCTGAAGGCAGTTTCATACTAATGGAATGCCTGGTGTGTACCGCAATTGCACACCCTCATCTCCCAGCTGGACCCACATTGCACATGGCCATGATGCCAGACAAATATATATTTATTTCAGATCAGGAAAACTACAAGTGACTTCTAGTGGAAGAAAAGAATCAGTTCAACATTTTACTGAATTTCATTTAATTCTCACTAAAAAGAGTTATTCCTACATTCCTTAGCAGACATAGGTCACTTTTACTAATGAGCACGTATAATTCCCAAAGAAATAAAGTTTTTTGAGCAACAACAACAAGACTACTTCAAAGAGCAAGATTATAGTCATGCAGTGACTGTGATGTTTATAATAAAAATAAAAGAAGATATTTGTCCTGAATCCTCCTGGCAAGGGAAATATGATGATTCAGTAAATTCCAAGGTGCATCTCATTTGCTGCCAGGGGTCAATAACTGGAGCTATAATTCAACCCTGCTGTCAAAGGGCTCCCCTCTAGTGCCTACGAGGCATAACGAAGTAGAGGAGAAAAATCATTCCAGGACTCAGTATAAAAATAAAATATGTATTTTTCTAGAATATTGATTTTTTCATTGAATAATACAAAATTAGATTATCAAATAAAAATTCTCACTGAAGCAATAGCAATGTCTGTTCATCATTGAATGCTGTGACCACTTTTCAACTTAAACTTTGTCTTAATAAAATTTATATACATTGATCACATTTGTCAAGTAAGGATCTATAGTTGCAAATTAATTGAGTTGCCATAAATCTGATTATTGAGCTTAATATTAGTCAAAATTTTGATGACCAAAAATTCATATTTGTTGTCTACTCAGAAACAAACTTTTAAACAAATGCAAACTTACTATAACATTTAGAGAAAAGGATTAATTGTCCTGCCCAGGCTCAATATTAAAGTACCCTTTCAGTTAGTTTTATTTTCTATGATTTCAAACTTTACTAAAGAAGATAAAAGAAAAAGAGAAGTGGCTTATTTTTTTCTATTAGAGGTTTTCATCAGGGACAAGTTTCACTAGTTCCAGGAGCTAAAAGATCAAGTGTTTGAAAACAGCAACATGTGAAACACCCAGTTTCATGCATTAGTACCTGATTTAATGAACAAGGCCAGAAAGGAACAAGCAGAGTGGTCAAGTGACAAATTGAGAGTCCAAGAAACTAAAGATGTGCAAGCAAAGCACAGCAGATTCCTCCTATCTCTATATATTAAACTGAGAGGGTAACAAGACAACAGTGAAGGATGTGTGAAAAATCACTAGGTGCAAGCCAAGAGCTGAGTAGAAAAATGCTGACAGATGGGAAATGGCAAGAAAAGATGGATGAGATAGGTTGACAAGATGCACTTGTGTGGTGAGCTTTTTTAGCGTGCAACTTATTTATTTTATGGCCATATTAGTAATACAATTGAAATGCTATGATCTGATTACATCCTTGAGTATTCAAATTACATTTCTTTTATTAGAAGCAATAAACCAAGTCCTTTTTTATCCCCCTCTTTTTTTATTCAATAAAGAATAAAGTTAAATGCACACAGGGAGAAAATGAGAGCATTTCACTCAAGGGAACTCAGGACTGCTATTTGGAGTATTTCCAGAAGATTAAGTTATAACATTGAGAATTTATGGCTTCTAGGACTTGAGAAGCTTATTTTGTAACTGCATTTCATCCTTGGGGTTGATGTGCATTTGAAGAAAAAAGTGTTCTGCTAACTATATTAGCTTTCTACATAATGAAGAATCCATGCATAGAAGCCCATAACAACTAGCTAGCAGTACTCTGCAATTCGCTGAGCTTGTAAAGTTATTCCTTTTCTGCCTCGTTGAAGAAAAAATATCCCCCTCTTTCCAGCAGCCTACATATTCATCCCTTGACTCAAAAATATGAATTTCATTTCCACTTTTAAACTTCTGCCCTGTTATTGTTATAAAGTATACGAATGTGAATGCTATTGAAATAGATAGATACATTAGGCCCAGGAAATAACTAGTTCAGCCCAACATTACTTCTAATGCACCAGAGTCAGAGCTTGTGAGATCACAGCATGACATTACTGCATATGTAGAACTCTGGTTTGCAAGCCTGTGGTTAGTACTCTCTTACTGCAACTACTCCTGAAAGGTAAACTTCTATTACAGTCAGCCTTTCTGTTCTTCCTCTGAATATGTGTGGAGGGCAATGGAGGGACAATCATTATATTAAAATGACAACAAATGCTTCATTTTTCAATTTGGAGACATATAAGTGCATAATAGTAGTAGCCTGCGACAATGGAAAACACATGCTAACGTTGGCACTATGCCATGCAACAACAATTTCACTTTATGGCATAGAACTTGGACATTCTCTTTAATATTAAAACAGATATGAATATATTCTTGGGTAAAATGAAAAATGTATATGGATTTTATAGACATTACATACCTTCCAAACAGTTTTTAAGATGATGTTGCATCTGTCAGACCACTAAGGCATGCTTTCACTCTCCTTTACATTCAGAGGAGACTTGAGAGGTCAGCTGCAGGAGCACTGGCCTGAGGTGTGCTATTTGCTTTATTGGCTGTATGGATTTGGGCTACACTTCCTCCTATTTGTCAACAGAAAAACAAGATGATCCCAGAAATCCTTCCAAGGTAACATTAAGTTCATCTATATCCTCCATGTCCTTATGTGTAAAAGTATGTGCAGTGAGTGGCTGGAAAAAGGAAAACATGGACATGTTCTGTTGTTTAACAAGGGAAGATCTCTGGTCTGAGATTACCAGTTGGGAGAAGCCAGTATAATGATTGAGCAGTGTTGTTGGTGAAAGCTAACACTGACTGTGTTTTATGCTTCATTTTAGCTAATTTTTATTATCAAATTATTTTCATTGTACTGAAAACATTAAGAATTAGCTATAACTTGACTCTCAAATTTCCAGTTTAATTTTATACATCATTGAATGATTGAAACACCCACAGGCAGGGAAATGAATTAATGCTGTCTTGGCAGCAAGGGCTCAGAGGTTTGAAACTTTGTTCTAGACAGACTCAGACAGCACTGAAAGTACTTAGAACCATGAGCTCAGAGGCCCAACAACCTCCCATTAATGCTGTCAATCAAAAAGAGAAACAAAGAACAGGTGGGGAGAGGGAGCAAAGAAAGGGGGAACCATTTCCCAGATTTCTACATTTTCTCAGAGTGTCGCTTTTCAACATAAATCCTGAATTCCTTAAAAATGAAAATTCTTGCATAAGAAGAAGATCACCAGAATCAAGCCTGTGAAGGTTTCCCTCTCTCCTGGATCCAACCCAGGTCTCTCTCTGTTTCCCATGTGAAGATTCACTGCCTCTCACTTCCACCATCATTTACATAGCTCTTTTTATCACCATGCCTTCCTCACCATGATGAAGTAAAATCTCTCTAAAACTGTCAGCCAAAACAAACTCATTCTCCTCTAAGTTGTTTCTGTCTGGGTATTTGTTTGCTTGTTTGTTTTGAATTGTTTGTTTGGTGGGGGTTGTTATTGTTCTCAGTGGTATAGCAATACAGCTCCTGACCAGAAATGATAAATTCTGTGTAACATTTTAACCAGTGTCACCAGTGTTATCACTGACATAGAGGAACGTGATTTACATCCGTAGAAACCCTTACGATATTTCTCCCAAAATCTCCAAAATGTCTAAGGGCTTTGCTGCCCTAGGGTACAACATTAGCGAATGTAGAGTGGGTACGTATCATTGTATTCATCCCTCCTGTGTGTATCACAGAAGTCTTCAGACTCAACCAACACTCATATTCCATCAACCACTCCATTTCCCCCTTTATATTTTGAGAATTTTCCTTCTAAAAATGGTTTCTCAGTTAGGTTCTGAACCACTATATCATCAAGAGTTTCACTCTTATGAATCTCAATGATCTTTAATTCCACTCAAAAATCCTCCTTAGAGTATCCTAAAGTACAGTGACTCTAGAATCTTTGTGCTTCTAAAGCCCAGTTGAACTCATACCATGACCCCTGAATTCTTTACATCTATCTTCTTCTGTCCTTAGGTCCAAGTCTATTCCCATGCATTACTTTCAATAACTATACATACTAAATAAATGATTAACTAATTTTACCTATTTATTATCAAAGATAGTTCACTCATTTCTTAACAGCTTTCTGCCAAATGGGCCTTTTAATCTTCATAATTAATATGAATATCATTTCACTGCTGTATTGATAGTCTTCCAGTTAACAGGGAAGAGACTTGACATCTCCTAATTCATCATGAAGAACAGAAAAATATTGTTGGAAATTTTCAAATGCACATTATCACTTAGACCCCTTTCTTTTTACTGAAGCAGTGAATTACAGGTTGTCTAAAAGATCTCTGTGAGATTTTTCTGGCAATAGGGACACACAAGACCTCCACTCCTCTCAAAGAGCAACAACCTTTTTCTAACACATTTCTGGAATGACATATAGAATAACATAAATCAAGAAAGATTTATGAAAAACTACTTCAACATCAATATTTAGTAATCTTATTTCTATAATGAAGGACATAAATTCATTTTCTCTAGACTTTTTAAGCAAAAGCACTATACATATCTCATATTCTTTATTCAGTTCCAGCAATACCTGGACCTATGGTATGTACAATTGAATTAATCTTCAGGTTGCAAAACTATGCCTTTGTGTTGTTGGTCTGTGGGGTATTTTTCTAACCCTAGGTTTCCTCTTCCTTCTATTTACCTCTCTAATTTTCAATTTCTTCATTACCTATTCCGTATGAACCTAGGCTAAAAAGTATAAAGTTCCAGAAATATCCTGTTCCTAAGACTTAAAACACCATCATCATAAAAAAAAAAAAAAAAAAAAAAAAAAAACATTTACCCAGTGGGGAACCAAATGAGAACTATGGGAGACTCTCAAAAACATATTCAACCACTTATCTCACCAGGAAAAGCAAACCTAACAAGAAAATTAATTTTTAAAATGAACTTTGTGCTGAATGTATTCCTTTTTTTTTTTTTGAATTCTAGATAATTACCAAGAAAATAGTTCTTTGAACTATTAGTAACCAAACAGGGACAAATATATCTTAACTTTATCATTTTAAAGTGCCAAGTCATGGTGGCATAATGTGCAGAGGTGTTATTCATTTTAATATTCAAGCAAGAATTTCAAATGTATTCCTTCCATACATTAGAATGTGCAAAATTCATTCTGGTTCAGAAAATATTGATGATAGTGATAATGAGCTTGTGCTAGGGTCAGTTAGTTAAATAAAAATTTGGCAAAAAGGAAAATAAAATGAGACTTTTTCCAGGCAGAATGAGAGTTTTGGTTTCTCACTAGGTAAATCAGAAGAGCAAGAAATAAATGACAGAGATGAAATACCTGTGAGATACATCTAAGGGAAAAATGTAGACATTCTGAGAGCAGCAAAGAACACTTGCCTTGAACATATTTATGAAGAAGTTGTAGCCCTTCAGCATTTTCCAAGTGACAAGGAATAAAACTTATCTGACAGGAGGCCTGGAAGATTATTTAAAAAAAATCTGGTGCTTATCCTATGGCACTGGAGTCATTCTGAGGAAAGGTATCTGCTGTCACTAGTATAAGGATTCTCTCAAAATCTCAGAGTCAAATCTGTGACAAATGTTTACTTTTCAAACAAAGCTTTTAAAATGTGTGTAGTTTGTGGTTAGTTTTTCTTAGCTGTATGTGAACATGCTCATTATATACTAATTCTCAATACCAAAAATTAATAATATATATGTCTTATGATTATGGAAAGGCAAGAAATGTAAATATTATATCTCACCAAGTACTTCATCAAGGATTTTACCTCCAGCATTTGATGTGAACCTCCTAACAGTTCAGTGAGGTGGGATTTATCAGTCCCATTTTACACCTCAAAACTGAATACCATTAGGTATTTAAATAAATAGCCAGAAACCTCAGCTATACAGTTGAATGAAAGCTTAATTCATCTTAAAATGTGACCTATCCACACTATCATGTTGCCTTCAAGTTCCTTCAAATTTTTTTCTAAGAGTAATTACAGAAATAAACAAAAACTTAATAATGACAATAATGACCACAGAGTCTATAAATCTAAATTAAAATCCTTGAAAACTGAATCATACTAAGATCAAATTGTAAACTTTCTTTGCAAATTTTATTTCAAATACAAGAACATAAAAGAATCTTTATTTCCCAATGCTTATTTATATAGTATGATTTTACATGGTTTTCAGGACTCTTGCAATCTAGTTTAGTGTAAGTAGAGTATCTTTAAATACAATAATTTCTTATTATATGAGAATATAATTGTTATATATGTGAAAGATTCAATGCAGAAAATTTCTGAAGAATATATAATTTTAAAGTTATTATTTTGTTTGATAAAACAGCAATGAAATAATCTTTTCTCCTTTTTTATTTCCTTCCTTTTTTTCTTCTCTCTTTCCTTGTATGCTACATTGATTTTGTCAGATCTGAATGATCATTTCAAGAATCTTGCCAGCTAAAAAAAATTTTCTTTCCTAATCCTTCAGAATAAACAAAGGTTCTGTGATGAGAAATTATGACAAGGGCTTCTGCATCCCTCTTATACTGTTGATCATTGAACCAAAAATGAGAGGTCACTCCAGTTTAAGTTTCTCTTGGCTCATCACATCTTCACGTTTACTTATAGATGAAATAATTTTAAATAATAAAAAGGAATACTAAGAACTCCTAGATAATAAGAAATTCTGTATATTTTCTCTCTCTCTAGAAGGTCATAATAACATCAAAATGACACAGAAAGTACAAAAGCCTTAGAGATAATTTTTCCACTAAGTTTATTTAATCCATCCTTGACCATAAGCAAGCATTATGAACAGCATTGGCTCAAAATGAGTGGAATTAAAAATACAGATTACTCTGAGCCAGCAATTATGAGTCACCTTTTGAGAATTAGAAGTATTCAATACCTGTTATGAAATCCTGGACTGATAAAACAAAAACAAAAACAAAAACGTTTGCTTAGGAAAGGAGAAGGAACACTTAGTTACATGGCTTTAAAACATCAAATTTACCTGATGCTATCTATAAGTAGCAATCATTTGTTCTAGAAAGAAACACTAATTAATTCTTTGACCTTAGATCCAACACTTACTAGTTGTGAACATTGTGCAAACTCTCTGTTATCTTAAGCTCATGCCTTCCATACTCAAAAGAGGACATACTCAACTCAGTCATAAGAATTTAATGCACTAAGGCTGAGAAACACTTGGCCCAGCATCCCATACAGAGTAGGTATGCAATTGTAAGAGCCCTTCTGTTTGGTCCTTTTTATTTGCATATGTCACAGTGATAGATATATGTCAAATCTTAACAGATACTTACCAAGGCCAAGCACTTTTAAAATCTTGATTCTCACACATTCAACAGTGTCTTATACATATAAGTAAAGTTGTTTCTTTCACTTCCTTTGTAAATGATTTTTATAAAAATATTTTATCAGCTCTGGTGAATTTTTATTGATTTTCTTAAATTCTTTTCAATTAGTTACTACCTTTGATACTGACAGCAGAGTTCAGCCTCTTGCTTAATGCCTTTGACAATAGTGTGTGAAGAAAAAGAATTCATCTTCTTTTGGGGTGTATGATCCTAATTTTTACTTCTTTAGGTTCTGTCTGCATGGACCAAGTAAATATTCAGTTAATTTTTGCAGAGTAACATTTAGCTTTTATTAGTAATTTTATTAAAATTATTTTTATGGGGTGGAGGATGTAGATCAGTTGATAGAGTGCTTGTCTAGCTTGCATCAACACCCTAAATTCAATCCCCATAACCACATAAAACAGGGGTGGTGGTGCATACCTGCAATCCCAGCACTTGGAAAATGAAACAGGAAGATAAAAATTCAATGCCACCCTCTGTTAAATAGCAAGATTAAGGTCAGTCTTGGTCAAATAACCATGTCTCCAAAAGTAATGTTTTACTTTGAAAATTATAACTCTGTTCCTTTCATAGGTATAGACTTACCATAATAACAATGTTTCTTAAAATTAAAGTACACTGACCAGAACTCTTGAAATGCTTGTCTATTGCTTATAGTGATCTGGGATTTAACTGCAGTTTGCCTTGGAAAGCCAGATGTAAATAGTTATAATAACAATGTGCATTCACAGACAAACCTATCTCCATTGTAGTACTTGATATGTCTGACAGTTTGTATAGTTATCAGAGTCTTTGGAAACATATTTGAACTTTATTTAAGAAAAAAGAAAAACTAGCTACTGTGGCTTATTGGGGTAGTAAAGTCATAAAAGTAGCTAACACATTATTTCCTTAGCTACATGAAAAAAAATTGTGAAGATGGGTAGTTGCTTACATCAGTAACAAGTCAGCCATTCATGCAGCAAAATTCACAGTTCAAGTTTTCTTCTCTCAAAATCATACAACTCATTGAATAATAACCAAGAGCAAATTCCAATGTATCATCAAGACATAATTAATTTATTCATCTCCTGGCACTAAGCACTAATCCACGGAGGACTGAGTTAGGTATGTAACACTGTTGAATAGGCTGGATTAGGCATCCTCAATTCTTCAGAGAGTGGAAGTCCCTTATTATTTCAATTACTGTATATGGTTATAGAAACCTGTCATTTTCCCATAGTCTCAGAATAAGTTCTGTTCTTGAATGCCAAGAAATCAATGAAAAAGAATGAAGCCTTAACTTCCAGAAATGATGAGAAACCACGAATAAGGCTACTTTGAGACAGATATCATTAAACAAAGGGTTTCTTTTTTTTTCCATTAAGAAATTTTTTATTCATTTTACATACCAACCATAGGTCTCCCTCTTCCTTCCTCCCACCCCTCCAGCCGTCCCCCACCCACCCACCTCGCATTCCCTCCTACAAGAAGGTAAGGCCTCCTATGGGGAGTCAGGAGAGCCTGGTACATTCAATAGAGGCAAGTTCAAGCCCCTCCCCCTGCCTCAAGGCTATGCAAGGTGTCCCACCATAGGTAGTGGGCTCCAAAACGCCAACTCATGCACCAGAAATGGATCCAGACCTCACTGCCAGGGGGTCCCTTAAGCAGATCAAGCTACACAACTGTCTCACTTATGCAGAGGGCCTCGTCCAGTCCCGTGAAGGATCCACAGGTGTTGGTCTAAATTTCACTAGTTTGGTTTGGTTGTTTCTGTAGGTTTCCCCATCATGATCTTGATGCCCCTTGCTCATAGAATCCCTCTATTGGTGAAATTATTTTGGCCACTCCACGTAGTTAAAAGGATATTTATTTAATGGTGTAACTCACAAATTAAGTGATAGGTAGGTCGCAGGGTCTGGGGAAGGTGAATCGCAGTCCAGCGGTGTTCTCTGGAGCTCTGCTTGGTTCACCTCCACGGCTCAGGGGAAGTGCTGTGGGATGGTCTGTATGTCAAATTACTCTGATTGGTCAATAAATAAAACACTGATAGGCCAGTGGCCAGGCAGGAAGTAGGTGAGAAAAGGAGAGAGGAGAAGTCTGGGAAGCGGAAGTCTGAGGCAGAGAGACACTGCCAGACACTGCCATGACCAGCAGCATGTGAAGATGCCGGTAAGCCACCAGCCACATGGCAAGGTATAGATTTATGGAAATGGATTAATTTAAGCTATAAGAACAATTAGCAAGAAGCCTGCCACGGCCATATAGTTTGTATGCAATATAAGTCTCTGTGTTTACTTGGTTGGGTCTGAGCAGCTGTGGGACTGGTGGGTGACAAAGATTTGCCCAAAGCAGCTGTGGGTAAGGCAGGAAAACTCTAGCTACATCTCTCTTCTCTCTCTTCGACTGGACTCCTGAAGCTCAGCCTGGTATTTGACTGTCAGTCTCAAGCAGAGGGTTTCTTGACAAACACCAATGTTAGCTTTATTCCAGAAAGCAGAAGGGTATTAAAACCACAGGCAGTGCTTATATTTATCTTATTTTCTACCACCAAGATTTGGGGTGGATAAACTTTAGATAGAAGTTCTAAATTTTTCTCAGTATGATTAAGATCCTGTGGTAAATGCAGAAATTAAAGGTGTTTTAGAGAGGTTAATATTTGATCATGGTATTAATTCATGGAAATGCATGGAAGTAGCCATGATCATTTTTAGCCAAATTTTTCTCCAGTCATATGTTATCATTTTTGGTTCAGATATTGCCCATTTGCCAAAAGAAGGGAAGGTTACAAACTTAGATTAACTTATTCTGTTCACACACCCAAGAAACAAACCAAAATTCCAAACTATTAACATATAGATTAATAGATTCCAAACTCTCCCTTCACTGGGCCAGACAACCATCTCTTGTGTGTTGGTAAGTGTACAATATATAAACTGAATTTTATTGACCTACAGTGAATCCCCCACAATTAAACAGCTTCTCTCATTAGAATATTTAAGATGAACTAGATAGGAGTCTATATCCACCTCCTCTGCAAAGCAAAGTCTTAATAATATGTCATTGATATTAAACTCGTTGAATTTTGGGGAGCCATTTTTAATGTATGGGATATGTTTACATCAGTAAGTTTACTGTTAGAATCTATTTCCTTTACTTATATTAATATCTTTAATAAGATTCCTTCGATTCATGCTCTCCTATAGTCTGATGTCTTTATGGCTAGGATCATATTTAATTTCCTGCTTCACCAGCATTTTCTAAATTCTTTCCCCATCATGGAGGAGCTAGATGGTATTAGCAGAAGGAGTGATCAGTTCAACCCAGTTTCAGACCAGAATCTAAAATTTCTAATCTTATCAGTAATCCTTTTTCCTCTTCCATATTGTTTGTGCAAACTTAGATTATAACCCAGATCAAAGGGTTGAATAAAACCCACAGAGCCGATTTGGGGGGGGGGATACATGTGAACAAGCATAAGTCAGTTAGGAATGAAGCCTGGTATATCATTCATTTTTGCAAAGGAGGGTGTCTTGCTTCTCTCAGAGCACTAATAACAATCTTCTCTCCTAGAATCTAGAAAATTAGAATTGTGGTAATAAATTCTGATACCACATAGGGAACTACTCTGATAATGATGCTTATCCTGTAAGAAGAGTCTGTGCCCAAATGTAGAAACTGGTTTGAGACTACAGCATTAATTGTTGACTCAAACAAATTCTAAATATGAAATGTTCATCATTGAAACAAGAATCATACACTTCTTTCAACAGTGAGAGACTAAGTCCTCTCCCTGTGAGGGAACTAGTGACTTTCTCCTAACAATCACAGTGTGACAAAAAGTGAGCCAATGTCTACTTTCCAAGACTAGTCCATGAAACGCATTGCAGCCACTTCTTCCTTCTCTCTGCTTCTACCTGTTCTTTCTTGTCTTCTTTTCCTGTTCTCTCATCTTCCTGCCTTTCCTTCCTCTTCTCTCCTCTCTCCCTCCTTCTCCCCTAGCCTCCATCATGTAGAAAAGACATCCAGGCCCATCCTAGAACCACCACATGAAGTCATTCCTTAATTAACGACTCAAAGAAACCGTGAAATAATAAATATTTATAATATTAAGCTGCCAAATTGGAGTATTATTTGCTTTTCAACAATAGATAACTAACATACAACCCAGCCTCTGGCATGGTTAATCTAAAATGCCAATAATGTCTCTGTATTGTTTTAATTACTTTAATTGGAAAACCTGTTTTTTTTTATTACTGTAGTCGGTTAAAAGCTAGTATTACAAATTTCAGTACTGATTCATTAAATAATAATGTTTTAGAAGAAGGGAGGAAAGAAAGCAGTTTGTTGTTAGTAAACTTAGCACTGTCAAAGGACAGAGGGAAATATCACCTTACCAGTAAATATAGAGAAGAGAGCAGCAAGAAGAGGGAAAACCTCATTTAGTACAAAGTCACTGAAGAAAGACACCCCCTCCCCATCTTTGCAAATAAAGCATACTGTTTTATAGCCACTCAAGCAGTTGTTTCCAAACAGGGGTTTCAGACGGCTCTGCTTCCTGTCATGTTCTGAATTAGGCAAGAACTCTTAACGACAGGCTCTTAAGAGACTTAAAATCTAGGCAAGGCCAAATTATGCACAAATGCTAGGCAGAGGGCCTGGATCTCTGTCATCCCAGGAAGTGGACAGAAAACTAAATTTCCACTGGCAAATCAAGCAAATTGGCCAAGGACCAAAAATGTGAAGCATGGATAAGAAAAGAAAGTTGAAACAAGGCCACCCACACATCTCAAAACTGACAGAAAGCAAGTGTGTTGATACTGAGCAGCTTTTTAGCAAGAAAAATATTCTGGAAACCCAGTCATTAGAGTTCATAAAAGTTGAAATTGGAGAATGAAGAAAATCAAAATATAACAGAGAAATCCAAAGATTTAGACACAGACACACGACTGACTTCACGAGATGTAATGTGTTGGCACTGAGTGACTGACTGTCTGTCTGTAAGGATAAAAGAGGAAGATGGGGGAGAAAGGGAAGGAATTGGTGTAGCAATCATTGCCCAGAAATTTGACTAGCTCCTCTTAAAACACACAGTACATGTGAAATACACCCATGGAAGAATAGCATGTGATGTCAGACCTTTTGCTTCCCGGGGATTCTACCACACATATTACTCATCAGTTTTTTTATTCTGAGTTTAGAAAAATAATGGCAAACATTTATTTCACTATTTATTAGAAGAAAGCACTCTAGTTTAAATGAAGTAAAATATTTTTCTAGTGGGTACTGGATTTTCTTTTTCTGGCTTGAAGATGAAAATATAGGTCAGAAATCATGCAATTCTAAGGAATGGAGTCAGGATTCAAGTCTGGATTATATGCCTTATAAACTCTTTTTATCACTTTAAGATAAATGAAACTACCCTGTAAACAAATCAAACTTTATCCGTTGCCCTTATTTTAGGAAAGTAAAACTATAGCAGTTGTTTAGAAAGTTGAAATTAAGAACTAACGTTGTGTTTTGCCTTTCTGCTATTCTTACAGTGAGAGTGAAGCCAAAGCCACAGGTTTCTTATGATGGAAAAACCCCTTCTCTTTTCTCCACTTTTTTTCTTTTCTAAATAGTGCTTCAATGCTTAGTGCTATACTAACATCTATGCCAAATTCTGCTGTTCTTGCTCAACATTTCCCAGCTTTTCCCTTCATGTGTACACTGATTGAAAATATAATGATGCAAACAGCAATCATAGCCAACAAGAGCCAAGTTCTCTTGGGACTTTTACATTTCAGGGACTCCTTTACAGAGTGTAAGATGTTCTACACAAAAGGAAAAGCAGAGTGATAAAATGATATCATTAGGAAAATCCTCTCTGTAGAATCAAATCTTACTCTTCAACCCACTGTCCAACAATTATGAATATGGATTCTTGATACAAACTATTTGACCCTGCCTCTGGCTAGAGGTATAGTTTTTGACATGCTACTCAGCATAGTTTTCTTGGCTTTGCATTACATTATAAACAGAGTTTTTCTATGATTACTAGTACAGTCTCAAACTCACTGTGTAGGCCAGGTTACCCTCAGACACAGCACCACTTGTGCTTACGCCTCACTAGTACTGGGATTAGAGATACATTCACTCTCCTATTCACCTTGAAAAACTCTATGAGTAAACCTGGGATGAGGGGGGCAATAGAGAGGAGGGGATGGGGCATGAGATCATGAGGGAATGGGAGGGTTGAGCTGGGGGAGGGATGGAGTGTGAGGGCAATGAAAGAGATATCTTAATAGAGGGAGACATTATGGGGTTAGGGAGAAACTGGTGCTAGGGAAATTCCCAGGAATCTACAAAGACGACCCCAGATTTGACTACTAGCAATAGTGGAGAGGGTGCCTGAACTGGCCTACCCTGGTAATCAGACTGGTAAATATTCTAACTGCCATCATAGAGCCTTCATCCAGTAACTGGTGGAAGCAGATACAGAGATCCACAGCCAAGCACCAGGCTGAGCTCCTGGAGTCCAGTCAAAAAGAGAAAAGAAGGATTATATGAGCAAGAGGGGCTCAAGATCATGATGGGGAAATCTAGAGACAACTGAACCAAGCTTGCAAGAACTCACGAACTTTAGACCAACGGCTGTGGAACCTGCATGGGACCAGACTAGACCCTCTGCATATGAAAGACAGCTGTGTAGCTTGGTCTGTTTGAGGGGCCCCTGACAGTGGGATCAGGATCCATCCTTGGTGCATGACCTGGCTTTCTGGAGCCCATTACCTATGGTAGGACTTCTTGCTCAGCCTTGATGCAGCAGGGAGGGGTGTGGACCTGCCTCAACTGAATGTACCAGGCTTTGCTGACTCCCCATGGGAGCCTTTACCCTTTTAGAGAAGGGGATAGGAGGTAGGTCAGGAAGGAGGGAAGGTTGAAGGGGAACAAGAGGAAGGATGAGAGGGGTATCTGTGGTTGGTACATATGAATTAAAAAATTCTTAAAGAAAAACAATAATAGAAAGGACTTCTTAGAGTCCTTGCAGAAATTAAATGAATTAACACAGATAAAAGTTAGAAACAAGTCCTGTTTCTATTATGAACTTAACAAATATTGGTTTTTAAGGGTGGTGGCTATCAAATCATGAAAGATAGCAAGTACTGACAAGTCAAAATCCTGCACAGTCATGGAGAGAATGAAAATTAGCACAGCTATTATGCAAACCCGTGTATAGTTTCCTAAAAAATTAAAAATATAATTACCTTGTGATCTAACTATCTCACTCTTGAGTATATATCCAAAGATAATTATATCACTGTCAGTGAGACACCTGAATGCCCGTCTTCACTGCAGTGTTATTTACATTAACCAAGTTATAGACTCAAACTTGAGTGTCTAGCAAAGAAAGATCATACATACTATGATACATATGTGTATGTATATTAAAGAGAAATCATATAATTTGTGACAGATGGGTGAACCTGAAAAATATTCCATAGCTGAAATAAGCTATGTACAGAAAGATAAATGTCAGGTGATTCCTTATCTGCTCAAGTAAAAAGTTGGATTCATAAAAGCAGAAAGTAGAATTGTGGGTACCCAAGGTTAGAGGATAGGAGGCTTGGAGAGATAGCTGTAAAGAATATAAAATATTAGAGAGAATAATTTCAATAGTTTTATTAGAAAGTATGTAAGAAATTTGTAATATTTCACATTCTTAAAAATTGCTAAAAAGTCTCTCTCTCCTTTCTCCCTCCCTCTTTTCCTCCCCTCTCTCTATATATGCATATATGTATGTAACAGATGCATACATACGTATATAAATACATATAATTTTTCAAGGAATTTTTGCAATAAATTTCTTTTAAAATTAAGTTTTATACATCAATTTTTCTTCTACATTAACAATGTGAATCACTGTGAGATTAGGACAATTAAAAATTCAATTTTAAGCAATTTTTCTTTGTTGTAATCTCATATTAATAAACTAGAGTTGAATATAAACATACTTGCTAGGAATAAATTTATCCATTCAACATTTAAATATGACTATATTAACTCAAATTGAGATAATAGAAATATTTGCTCTTCATTGATGCTTATACAAAATTTATCAGAAATAAGGAACAAATATTTTTGAATAAATATATTCACTTTCAACAGCTTGCAACATTCTGTTTCGCCTTTGATTTTTATTTGCATTTTATGCCCACCATAAAAAAGATGGTTTTCCTGTTGTTGTTGTTTTTTAATGTCTATTAAAGGTTGGTCGTAGTCAAATACTTGAGTACACATTTCACATTTGGTTTAATGTATGACTAAGGAAAATTTACAAGTATTGAAATCAGCATAAATTTCACTGCTATTCATGCATACTGCCTAACAATACATAAGGCACGTAATGGGTTCTTTGTTTTGCAAGTGGAAATAACTTACACTATTCTACATCTCAACTGTGAATCCATCATTTTGATATTTTTACATTTTCTCCTATATATTTGCTACATAGCAGCATATTTTAACAAGGCATATGCAGCAGAAGGTTAAATTTTTAGTTTAATAACTTTAAACCCCAATGAAAACTCGATATTGTGTTGATTTAGTATCAAACGGCCTTCCAAGTACTTTAAACCTGTAGATTAGTGACAGCCCTCAACTCTCTTAGAGAAGTTTCTATTGCAGCAGACAGCAGTTAATAAAGATCTACAGCTGGTGAGAGTACACAGAATGAGGCACTATGCGGTGCTCAGTCTTTTTTTATTTATTTATTTATTTATTTATTTATTTATTTATTTATTTATTTATTTATTTATTTATTTATTTAGGTTTTTCAAGACAGGGTTTCTCTATGTAGCTTTGCACCTTTCCTGGATCTTGTTCTGTAGACCAAGTTGGCCTGAACTCACAAAGATACGCCTGCCTCTGCCTCCCGAGTGCTGGGGTGCTCAGTCTTAATGAGCCATCCACACCACACCCCCTCCCCACATTGCTCAGGAAACATTGTCAAACGGGATGGAGAGGTTGTAAGAGCCACAGGTTAAGAAAGGTTGCTATGGAATAGTCTTCTGGACATGGCAGGGCCATTGCATTTGTGACCTCCTGATGGCTGTGATTATCTGTACAAGACCTATACAAAACTAAGCCAGTTAGGAATACACAGCATCCATGGAGAAGAGGCTCACTAAGCCTGAATCTTTTCTTTCTTTCTTTCTTTTTTTTTTTTTTTTTTGGTTTTTCGAGACAGCGTTTCTCTGCGTAGCTTTGCGCCTTTCCTGGAGCTCACTTGGTAGCCCAGGCTGGTTTCGAACTCAGAGAGATCCGCCTGGCTCTGCCTCCCGAGTGCTGGGATTAAAGGCGTGCGCCACCACCGCCCAGCTAGGCCTGATTCTTAGTCAACTTTGGTTAGCTGGAAGCTGCTGCTTAGGGAAAGTTAGTCTTCATTCAGGAAGTGGCCCTTATTAGGATGCCCATGAACCAGTGTGTGACCTTATACCCAAGCATGTAAGGACAGCACTAACTAGACTCAGAGGGCTATGCAAAGGGGCATGAATTTGGAATGGGGTATAGCTGAGAGGTCTAGGAGAAGTTGGAGTGTATGGGAAGTTGAGATATTGAAAATATATTGTATATGTACTTCAAATTCTCAGAGAATAAGTAAAAATATAAAATAAACTCCAGGAAAAGGATATCCACTAATTTTGGGCTAAATCTTGTAGTATTTACTATTCCATAATAGATTTTCTAGTTCTAATTCCATCCTTAGAATCATTTAAACCCCTTGTTTCTACATCTACTGTAATGGGTTTTCGGGGCTGCCCTACATCTCCCTCATTTCCATATCCCTGGCACTCTGGTGCTTTGTATATAAAGTACTATGATGGAGAAAACAACGTGTCAAGGAATTTTGAGCTTTTTATAAACCTTATTAAGACCTATGCTAAAAGGAGAAAATTGAGGCCTTCTGTCAATATGATGCCAGGACTCAATGGACCTCCTCTCCCTCCTGAGTCAAGACCTAAAGCAAGTCAGAAACTCAACAGTGCAACAAAACTGTCCCTGTCTGATATATATATATATCGTGGTATCATTACATAAGTTTTGAGACAGTATTAAAATTACAGAGTAAAATATCCATTAAATTGACATTATTCTCTAGAGGTCTTGAGGATGTAGCTCAATGGTAGAATACTCGCACTAGGCACTGGGTTAAATCCATAGTTCTGAAAAACAAAGCACAAAAAATCCATTGCATTCCTAGTCACACTGATTGCTAAAAGCCAGTTAAATTTGATTAATTACCTTAATCTTCCTCCAACTGCAAAATAAATAATTACTAATAATATTATTACAACTATTTATTAAATGTTCACTATGTGTCTGGCATAATACTAGGCATTTTATATGGATCATCTTGGTTGCTTTTCATATAATTCACATAAGCAGGTAACATTGCTTTGCTCTTTTAGTTATATATGTAGTAAGTGTAAAGCAAAAAAAATGCTTATGCAAATGATTTTATTCACTGCATCAAGTACAATAAAAATTGCATAATTTACAATGACCTAGGGTGGACTTGATTATGTCGATCTTAATTACACTATAAACAATAAACTTTGAAACTAGTACAAGATGTGAATACTGGATATAAAAATCTACATTTAGAAAGCAAATATAATAAAATGAAAAGAAGGTGAAAACTAGACATAAAAATATCACTTGAAAAGTAGCTTGGTTTTGACTATCCCAGCCTACTCTTCCACCTACCCCTTTTCAAATCTTGCCGTGTCAAGTATGGACTTATCTTCCTTAATCAGACAGAAAGGAAGCTAAAATTGTGGCTGTCCTTCAGCTTGTCTCATTGTTTCTTGCAAAGTGTTGGGGGAAGAGATTGTGATGGATGTGTAGGTGGTAAAATTTTACAGTTGTGTCATATCGTGAGGAGAAACTGAGAAAGTAGCACCACTTCAGATTCTGCTCCAATTGTATACTAAGTCTGCACATCCTGTGAAATACCAAGTGCTCTGGAGGATGCTTTCATCTTCAAAAACAAAACAAAAAACTGTCTTTTTGTGTTGACTCCAAAAAAACACATAGAGTTGGCAGGGTTGCATATGGCAAGAGCACATGCTACCTTGTCAATTAAGCAAACTACCCATCAAGTGGGATTTTTGAGTCTAGTTGTAGACATCAGGATGAGGAGGGAAGGATGATTAGGGCACATCACTGACAATAGAACTCAGCAGAACAGAAGCCATTGGCTTTCCTCTGGCAGCCTGAATGCAAACACATGCCAAGTTCTTATTAGGTGGTAGAATTGTGAGATAGGAATCTAGACTTGGTTTCATCAAAGCCAAAGTTGCAGCTGTCCAAGGACAATAGCTCACATAGTTTCTATGTGAACATATGGAAACTTTCAAGAATCATGCTTTTTATAACTGGAGGGCTTCTCTCCAGTTTCCACCAAGCCCCGCAGTCCCACAATCCACGTATAAAATAATCACTCAGACGCTTATATTACTTACAAACTGTATGGCCGTGGCAGGCTTCTTGCTAACTGTTCTTATATCTTAAATTAATCCATTTCTATAAATCTATACCTTGCCATGTGGCTGGTGGCTTACCGGCATCTTTACATGCTGCTTATCTTGGCGGTGGCTGCAGTATCTCTCCCTCCTTCTTCCTGTTTCCCCAATTCTCCTCTCTCCTTGTCCCGCCTATACTTCCTGTCTGGTCACTGGCCATCAGTGTTTTATTTATATAGAGTGATATCCACAGCAGTAGTGGTCTAAATGTCTTAACTAGAAAAGATGGTCTACTTATTCCAAGTCTTTGACCAGATTGAAGAATGAGATCCTTGTCCACATTACAGTATTTATCTAATTTCATATTAGTAATGAATATTCTTGTACAATTTTACAGAGGAACATCTTTACAAAATTTACTATGGGTTTGGCATTAAACAATTATTTTCAAGTTGTAGATGAAATGGCCCTTGGTTAGGAGCTGGAAAATGTTCAATGTCAAGCCTGAATATTCACCACTCAGAGACTCACTTATTACCCTCTTGTAAGAAGGAATAAGAGTAGGTGGCTACCAGGATGGGCAGAGACAGGCAAGAAAGAATTAATCTTTATCTGAAACCCAAGATACACAGAATATGAAATCAGTGTAAGAAAGCACGACTTGTTATCTAGATAAATATCTCAAGGAAACACAAACAAACCATAATGCTCATTTCATTAATTTTGTTAAGTAGCCTAGCTCTAGTGCAGTATGATGGTCTGGTAAAGTAAGGCCCTCTGGCCCTATCCATTCTGGAGACAAATTGAGGCTGTTGTGAAAAATATGCCGCCCACAAGAGCCCAGCTTTAATGTAAAAGTGCGGCAATTAGAAAATAAGCAAGCTCTCAGCTTTGATTGGAATGTAACCTTCTCAATGATTTCTTCACAAACTTTAATCATCTACTTTCTACAAGCTGAAGCAGTGAATATGAAGTCCACTCTGCAAGGAAATAGCACAATCTGACACCAAAGACATAGATATTCCTTTCAATAATCAGTCTTCTCATCACTTAGCATAGCATGTAGCAGCATCACAAGCTGATGGATTTGAATTAAATGCAAACGGCTCCTTAATGGGCATGCATCTGCAAGATAAGGAAGTAATGGTTTCAAAGAAAAATAGCATTGTTCCCACTGAAATTTGGAGACATGCCCATTGCTTTTTTTGTCACAGACACCTCATGATTTACACCATCATTGAGGAGACAGTTGACACACATTTATCAGTTACAAGACTAGGAGAAAACAGAACCATCCAAAACAAAAGGAAAGGAAGCAACTTGGAATTGAGATTCGACTTACCTGTTAAGCTTTCTAAACAGGAGAGTCTTCCATTGTTTTGTGGCTCCATATTTCATCTCTTTTCTCTTTCTCTTATGTAGATCCCATGATACATTATTTGGAATAACACTTTTGATGCTGGAATATGTTCACTAAAATAGAGAATAACCTATTTTAGAAAGAGACTTGTCACCCTTATTTGGTGTGAAATTGTTGTTAAGTGTGTCATTAGGAAAAGGCCCATTTAGGCAACTCTCTCTTGAAAATCCCACTTCTGTATCTTGAGTGTTTAACATCTTCTAAAGAATCAGTCCCCCTGCACCCCAAAGTCTATGCTTGAATCTATACTAAAAGCTTTTTGTTAAATGCCTCCACTTTATTATTAAAAATACCATGAAGTACCATATTAACTATTAGTTGGAATTAATTAGTAATTAACTAATTGGAAATGGCCCAATAGTTCATCTTAGAATTTTTATGTTCTAATATAAAATATTTTCTGGAGGAGAACTTTCAGGAAGGCTTTGTTTATTTTGATTTCTAGGAGAGAAAACAAAAGTTTCCTAAAGGAAAATTACCTCAAAGCAAGGGAGAGTTCAAACCGGCTCAGAGAACAGACATCCACATCAAAGAGGGGTGACTGTAATGACTGCTCTAAGCCTTCTGTGGCCTGAACTTACTCTCTAGAAACTCTTATCAAAAAGCAAAGAAAGAAAGCAGGACAAATAAAAATCTGGTACCATAAATAAAGATCCAGAAAGTGGGCTCTGTGATCTCCACAGCAGAAAAGGGCCACACGGGGACCAAGTTCTCCCGCATGGAGCATGAAACCAGAGCACAGGTAGAAGCCTTCCAAGAGGAAGAAAGGATAGCTCAGTACACTTGAGGGAGCTCTCTGAGCATCTGTATCTAAAGGGAAGTGAAGTTGCAGAGATGTGTCTGGTCATGCTGAAGGCATAAGGCCTGGCTTCCTGAGCACATGAGAGATCAGTAAGGTCTGGGGACTCAGAGCACACATCTCTGGTTTTAAAGTCAAATTATAATCCCCATGACAAATGGCCCTAATTTACACTCTAGCCATTTTTCCTGAATATTACCTCCATGATTAGAGGTTTTATGATCTAACTGAACCTTTTTCTGCAATATTTAAGGAGAAGCTACATTATCACATGAGTGTAGCTGCCCTAGTCTATCATAAAAGTCAACTATATGAAAATTTTCACCCAGACCACAGCTTTAATCTATTTCCATCTCTTGCTTCAAGACTAAACAATGATCCCCTGGAACAGCAAATAAATAGCAGCATTCTACCATTGCTACATTTATTCCTTGGGTAAATGAATTCTAGAAAGTAAATGGCCTTAAAGATTTTCTGGAGCTTCAAAATAATTGCAATAACTGAGTTACCACACACATTAAAACTGGACAAATGCCTGCAATTATGAACAATCATGAGTTCAACTTCTAATTTCCTAATATATCCACTTTCATAAAAATTATTAACATTTATTATTTATTAATATGTCTGAGACCTTGTTTCCTCATTTCCAATAAGTAAACACCTTCTTGTCTTATAATGTCATCCTATGCCAATGTTAGTCAAAAAACCAATGGCTTATATTTACAGAACATCCTATGGTGCACCTGAGCCTATACACTGTTTACATTTGATTAAAACTAGAGCACAAAGAGGTTAAATACCCTACCCAACTTCATGTAGCTGCTAAAATTCCAGACCAGTATTCAAATTACTAATTCTCTCGCTCAGATACTTTATTTTTCTTGCTCTGTGAGAAGACTTCAGTTTCATCTGCTCTCCCATCAGTAGATTTATCCAAAAATGTATTTGTCCCTGACTTCCCTATACCCCACACTTTGTTTTCTCTGTCTATATCCTGCTCCCTCCATTATATGTCACTCTCTCAGTAACAGTTACCCAAACGTTTGCTATTCGGGTGGTTGTAGCAAAATTTCCAAACCATAAAACCTAGTTGTCTCTGTTAATCCTCTTTACTGTCTTACTTGAAATTGAAGATTTGGTTGGAGGAGCCACAGGCAAAAGTTATTAGAGAAGAAGAGGTTTTCCTGATCTATTCAGGAAAATGTGGATTTTTCAAGCATAAAACAACAGGCTGCAGTGTGATTTTCAGTATGGTGACTCTAACAGGCAAGAAACAATCAGAATGTTTCCATTGACACAGATGTGCAGGGTTTGGAATCCTTTCTGATAGCAATTTCATCATCTCATTGTTAAATGATTATGAGAGGAGAAAGTTCATCTAGCAAGAGCAAGCTACAGAGTTTTCTCAAAATTACATGTAAATATATGTCAGGAAGCTAACTAGAATTCAAGATTGGTTTATTCCAGATGAGCAAATATTCTACTGCTCAACTGTAAGATTTCAGGCATCAACAGTGAAAATAATTCTTTTGGCATTCAAATTTTATTCACAAAATTCATTCATACAAATACTACATAGCAATTACCTAGAAAATCAAATTTCTTTTTCTTTTCTTTTTTTCCAAAGAAAGGAAGAAATGCACTGTGAGCTACAAAGTCCAGATGTCCAGCTCAATGATCTCTTAATTCTTAGTGTCAAATACCTAGAAGGTCCAAAATCAATGAGCTATTTAATATTTTTTGCTTACATTAATTTCATTTATTACTTGAGAAGCAAAGAATATTTGTGATTTAAGAAGTACTCCCTAATGTTAAAAAAATTGTTAGTGTTAACATTCTTAATTTTTTTTAATTTGGGAGGATAAAATATAATTACTTAATTTCTTCCTTCCCTTTATTCCCTCCAAACCCTTCCATGTGTCCTCCTGATTTCTTTTAAACTCATGACCTCTTTTATTAATAGTTGTTATGTACATATGTATATGTATGTATGTATATATATATATCTACATATATATATAAAACTAAATACATAATTACAACCTGTTCAATCTGTATAATGCTATTTCTGTGTACATGTTTTCATAGCTAACCATTCGGTAATGGAAAACCAGTTGGTGTGCTCTTCTCTGGGAAGACTATTATCCACTCTCTGCATTCCTTAGTCATCTCTAGTCCTTTATCTAGAGTAGAGGGCTCACAAACTTCCCCCTGCCCATGTTAGCATGTATATTGGTGTTGTCATGTTGGAGAGAGTTCATGAGTGTAGTTTCTGACATTTCTAGGAGACATAACCTCACAGCAAACTCTCTGTTCTTCAGACTCTTAAAAAAGTTCTGCCCCCTCTTCCACAATGACCCCGGAGTCTTAGGTGAAGAAGTTGTATTGTAGGTTTATTAGTTGGAACTAAAATCCACAACTTTGCTATTTGATTGATTTTGATTTTATATAATGGTCTGCATCTGTTGCAAAGAAAAATTCCCTGATGAGGGGTGAGGACTACAGTTTTCTGTGGGTATAAGGACATAAATTTAGAATGTAGTTAGGGACTAAGCTGGTTTAGCAAAGTTTTAGTTACAGGTTCTCATTCAAGATCTATGACTTCACTAGCCGTGTGTATTTGGCTACCTTCCTAGTATCGGGCATGATTTCCTTCTGTGGAGAGGGTCAAAACTCCAATTAGATAATTGTTGGTCACCACCAAGGTACATATGCCACTACAACAGCATTATTGTGCCATGCTAGCTGTTGCTGTTCATAGGTATCAGAGATGGGTAGGACTATTTATTGGTTGCTTCCCTCCTGTAGAAGCTTTCGTGGTGCCTTTTGGCACCATGAAAGCTAATCCTCAGGGAAAGGCTTTCAGGTCAAATTCAGATCAGGAGCCTCTGGGCCCTGTGTCTGAAGCACATAATGTCTTCTGCAACTGGAGCTTATTTCCCACATGGGGGTGGGGGGGATGCATCAACTAAGAGCAATGGCAATTGCCTATAATGTTTTGGGATTCTCTTGTACAACCCTGATCAACAACTCAAAAGAGGGCTTCTTAAGCCTCCTTTTGAGGTTTAATTAGGTGGTCTATTGCTCTTGAGAGAAACATTGATATGCCAAATGGGAAATTTTAGTTTAAACTATATATATATATATATATATATATATATATATATATATATATATACATTAACTTACAACTATTGTCTATCTAATTAAAATATCAGTAATATACATAAGTCAGTGAAAATAATTTTTAAAATACAAATATTTATGTGCCCACATTGAAGATAAAGCCTTTCCAAAACTACCTTGTGTGCTTCTAATATAGAGATAGAGTTGAGTATCATGGATGGAAAATTAAGTATGATTATGATATTTACTTAATAATAAAAGAGAATACTAACCCCAACTAACATGCTTCAACTTATATACAAAATTTTTTTTTAAAAATCCTGCTCACAATATATTCTGCTTGCTTCCACCAGAATACCACTGTCATTGATTAGAATTTTGGTTTTGGTAAATGTATTTGCTATACATATGACCTGCACAAATCTGTGCCAGATAGGTCCCGGGGCTGAGAAGAGAAGTGGACACATGGCCCCATCCCTAACCCAGAAGCTATGTCCAATTGATAACCACTCACAAATGAGATTAGTTCTCTCCAGTGGAGTCTCACTAGGTTACAAACCACTCTTTAGGAGATGCACCATGGCCAGCAGTAGATGGCCAACACAAAGCAAACTCAATGTCATCTTTGGTGGTCTTTGTCTCATAATATTTTATTACAGGCATTTTTTTGTTTTTGTTTTTGCCTTACAGGTCCTTTGAATAGTCTAAATGGATTTCTTAGCGCTGATTTAAAGTTTAGCTATGTGTTCACAGAATCTCCCACACATGAATCAAACATTTTTGTCATTAAGTAAATATTGTAATTTTTTATCCTCATATGAAAATAATGAAACAAATTAATAAAGGATATTGCATTTATAATATAAAAATTTATTTTAAAGATGCTAATTTTCATAGATCAAGAAGCTTAATACTTTTAAAATGAAGGATTTGGTTCTTTCACATAAAATATTCATGCCTTATACCAGCCCTCAATGTGATCTTTAGTTGTAGAAGCAAATGTGAACAGTGGTTAATCAATATTTTGATGGAATTTTCAAAGCTTTACATTCCTCACAGCAGCACCTCCAAAACCCAAAAACCCTCTATCTCAGACTTCCTTAGGAGAGAAAATATCTTCATATTTTAGGTGAGATTATTGCATTTCAGAAATATAACCAAAGCTAAGCTCATTCCAAAAACTTTGTAATGCAAAGGAATGAAACTCCAGCAGAAGCATTGCTATGAATTTTCCAGACTAGGACTTTTTGCAATAGATTTTTAGTTGTTCATATAATAAAAAAAAAAAAAGTCAGTGTTGAAAGAGAGTGACTCTTTGGTAACCTAATCCTAGCATTCAGCTCTAGTGCATAATACTTTAAGTGGCAGAGAAGCCCACTCATCTATCTCTAACCCACTGGCTATTATTTCTGCCACCAACTCACATCAGCTGTCAAAACCATTTTCACCTCCTCCTGCGCACTTCTCCACAGGAGAGGGGCAAAACAATAAATATAAAATAAATTAGTCAGGTAGAGTGAGATGCCTCCGTGAACTGACACTACAGATTTCCCCTTTGCAATGCTGAATCCTAGAAGTTCCCTCTTTGTAGTGCTGATGACTCCAACTAGTTAGGTAGAAAGACACAGATGATCTATTGAGCAAGAAAAAGGAGTCCTAGTGACCTCCAAGGGGCCACACTTCAGTTGCTCTAGCAACTCCTTAATCTTTGGGCCTGGTTGCCCTTCCCTTATAACTAATACTAAGGAGAGAATTTGCTACTCCATGTGGTAGTGAGGGTTTTGTATTATTATTACAAAATAAGGAGACAGTTTATGAAGAGAACAGTAAATATAGTAGACATTACTGCAATGATTTCAGCACAGAGATTAATTTTAAAGAGACCCCCTTGATTGTTTTGCTTTTTCATCTCTGTTACAAAGTCAAGTTTAGCCTCTCAAGACAGTGTTGCATATGGTGATGAATGTTTTAAGCAACTTTATTAAGAAGGCAAAACAGAAGAGCAGCATAATTTACTCTCCCACATAGAAGTCTAGGGAAATACATTTTCATGGGATTCCATGGGATGGGAAGTGCATTCCTTGCTGGATAGTTTCCTGGACTTGCTGAGTGCTGCTCTCTGGATATTTGGGACTTTGAAAACCAAGGGAGTAAACTCAGGAAAAAATGGCTGGATAGCAGTAAAGACAGCATGGGGCAGGGGGTGTGAATTTCATATCTCAAGGGATGCCACACTGTAAGCAGGAGGGAGATCTTCAATAAGGTATTTATGAGGAAATGCAAAATGACTAATCAAGTGGGAAATCAGTATGAAGCAAGCTTCCCACAAGGCTTATTTAGAGGCAGAACTACACTCATGGCAAAGCAAAACACACAGGTTCCTGTTTTTCATCATATAAAACACAGAAGAAAGGCAGACAACTGAATCAGACCGAATCTCTGTGAGTCTGGAGCCTACTGCGTCCCACATAGGTGTCAGCATTGTGCTTAGCAGTGTAATATTTCATTCTCTGTCCTCTTGAATCCCAGAGATCATTTCTTTCTTCTTTGGCTTCCTGTACCTAAAAGAAAATTCTCCAAGGACTTACTGGATTTAGACCTGAGCTTTGAATTTTAAAACATTAGATGTTGCAAAATTAAATGAGTAAAGAAAGGAAAAAAATATCAATCAGCCTCTTTTATTTCCTGTATTTAGCTATGAATTATAACTAGTGAAAACAATACACCCTCATGGTACTCCCTCCTGTCTCTTTATGGGTAGATCTTCATGATACTTTAGGAATTATTGTAAATACCACAATCATCACTCTAAAGCATTTCATTTAGGTTTCCCTCTCCAAACCTCTGTTTCCTTCATAACAGTTCTTCTACTGGTTGTTTATTTTTCAGTCTCAAGGGAAATTCAATTTAAAAAAAAATAATCACAGACCTTAAAACAGAGACGAGACAAGTATTTGCTTAGTGACTATCAATTAACTCACTACTTTATACTTAGACAAAATAGTTCGTTTAGTGACTATCCTTGATGATCCAGTAACTGAACTCTAACAGAGTTTGATATCCAACAAACTATATTAAATATAAACATATTTGTGTTATCTTTGTGTCCAGGTCATATGCATGTGTGTGCATGCTTGCATACAGATACACATGTGTGAAGGCCAGAGAATGATGCTATCCATTTTCCTCTCTCACTCTCCACCATACCTTTTTAAACAAAGCCTCTCACTGAACTTGGAGCTCTTTGTTTCAGAAAGATTAACTGGCCAGCATGTCTCCAGGATCATTTTGTCTCTCCCCAACACCATTCCTGGGTTTATACACATGGCACATGCCCAACTTAAACATGGGTATACTGGGATCCCAACTCAGGTCATTATGCTTATGCAAGTAACACTTTATAAGCTGAGCCATCTTTCCATCCCTTGCATTACCTCTTAATATGCAAAACATATTATTTGGCTCAGATGTTGAACTATCTTTTCAGTACCTATAATACACAGATATTGTTTAAGAGGTTTGGAGCAATGAAGACAAATATAGCTTAGACGCTGGGTGGAAAAGCTCACAATGACTAAGTTTCTTGCTCTGATGTAGGATTTCGTGAGACATGCCTGGCTTTTGCTTATTCTGTGCCATCATGCGTGCTGATCTCATTTCCTGAAATGTCATGGTATCTTCTTCCCTAGCTTGAAATACCTTCTTCCCTCTCCAAATCTCACTGCATGGTGATGATCCATGCTGTATTTCAAATCTGCACACAGAGAAAATAGCACAGGCTTTACAACTGTCATCTATAACCGTGGTCTGTTACAATAACAAAAAATTCATGCTGAAAATATTGGCAGCCAACTTCTCTGAAATAGTGTTTCAGTGAATTTCAGATACAAACAGGGGAAGCATTGAAGATGTTGGGCAAGGAAAATCTAGGTGGGGATGCTGGAAAAGTGGACAATCGTTAGGGGTGGAAGATTAGAAACACTTCAAAATGTCTCCTCTGCTTAATTGAAAAGAGTTTCTCACTTCAGAGGTGGGGAATATCAGGAAATTAAGGATTTCTGGCTTTAAAAATACACAAAGCTGTAGACTCTAAAATTTTTCTATTCTCTTAAGTAAGAAAGATGCTGTGAATGCTAAAACACTTCATACACAGTCTTAAAAGACAGGTGTGGTAGCCCATGCCTGGAATCCTGGTATAGGAAAGATGAGGCAGGCAGATTGCTATTGGTTTGAGGCCAGCCTAAGCTAAAGTATGAGACATAGTCTCAAATAAACAAAAAGCAAAAACAAACAAACAAAACTCACATGGGTTCTCTATATTGGGTTTCTTATACTTCTGCTTTTAATCAAAAAGATATACAAGAAAAATAACAGAACTGATTTTAACTACAGACTAAATCACATTACCTGACAAATGCCACAATTTATAAATTATTGGTTTAGTAGAAAATATTCCAGAAAGAGAAATACCATTACATTTATCAAATACCCATAAAAAGCTTTATGTTTTGCCAAAATAATATCCAAAAGAAAAAAATCATAAATATAATTTACCCTATTTCAGAGACCCATATGATACACAGTCTACAATTTGAAATAGCTTTTATGGGCTACTGTAATGTACTTTAGAAATAAACAACAACCAGGAATCTAGTCTTCTGTCAGCCACTAATTTACTGAAGATAAACTTCCAGGAGTTCATTCTTGGCTCTGGGAGAAGCAATTTTCTCACTTCATTGTGGGTTATTTTGAACATTGCAATTTTTGTGAGTGCTTTAAAAATGTATAAATGGATTATGTATTTCTATGCCACCTTACACTGTCACCTTCAAATACCTAAAAAAAAAAAATGACTATTCCTGACAGTGGTTCACCTGAGCTGTTCTTTCTCAAAAAGGTACATATTAGAGATGAAAAAGTGGCTAGATATATGAGTAAATTTAAATATAGCTCTCAAGAATGTAGAAACATAGAGCGTTATTACATAGCTGTCAGTTTGCATATTCTAGAACACCTACTTCATCATCATGACTCTGGACCCAAAGAATAACAGATATCCCTAAGGAGTTAGTTATATTTCTCTAGCATAGGTCCTTAGTGTGTTCTATAAGCAGAATGTCTTCTCTAAATTTTTCCTGTGTGATTACATTACCATTACACACAGGACTCCATCATGTCAGTTCCCCAGAGACTTCTTTTAGAATATTGAAACTCGCTAACAAGGTAAGGTATCCAACAAGGTAAGGTCCTTAATCAAAACGTGTCCTTGATTTCACCTCTTAGAAGTCTGGTCTAGGAAAGCCTTGATCGTAGTCTATTCTGCTTAAAGCAACTATGGATGTATGTCAATTCCAGATAAGAACTCTTTGATTCTAAGGAGCAAAGACTCCTCATATATAGTCAAATAATGGAACTCTGAAGGTAGACAGTGGATGTCAGAAAATGATCAGGCCATGTCACAATGTGGTTACCTGAAGAAACTTAGAAGTCAAGCACCTGGACCCAAATTCTATCTCCATTACTTTATAAAAATAAAAAGATTAGCCAATCTTCCTAGTAAATAATCTCTAGCATTCTATAAAAATATATTTGATTTATAAGTATCAATTAATACCAAATTTATAGATTATGAAACTTAATAGCACATAAAAATCATGGATGAAAATCACAATTTTGATGCTATAAAATGTCAAAGAAATAATGAAACTTTATAATCCTTTTATAGACTATTAGAGAATCTTGGCAACCCTCCATAGAACCCTGGATCCTACTTTGAGAATGTTTCCTTTAAAGAGTAATAAACATGAGAGGCTAAGAGTGTGGACTAGAGAGTCATATAAACATGTATTAAACCCATGCTCTAGCAAAAATGGTCTGCATGCTTTTAGGCAATGTATTTGATGCCACATATTTTCTCAAACAAGTAATTATAGAATCTACTTCCTAGGTTTATTATGAGTAATACATGGTATTTGTGTTTAGTGCATTGACTACTCTGACATAGTATCTCTTACTTCCAATGTACACATCCTAAAGTCAATAGAACATCCCACCTAAAAGCCATCTCAGCTCTCTTCCTTTATGGCACTTTCTGATTGAGAATCAATACTACCTCTCTTGAAACAAAATAATCGAGGTAGATATTGCATCTGAAAATTGGCCTTCAATATCAAAATGACTTGATACAAAATTTTTGATATTGTTATCATAGTGGAAGTAACTATAAAAGTACCTATCCTACAATTATCATTATGTATTCTGGACCCAATATCCTTTGACATCCATAAATTTGAAGACAGTTCTCCTTATAGTGTTATAAAGACCATGTTTCATAATTGTTGTTTTCTGGGTGTAATGGCTAATATTATCTGTCAACTTGACACATCTGGAAAGAGGGAACCTCAGTTGAAGAATTACCTCCCTCAGATGGGCCTATGGGCATGTTTATGAGGAATTTTCTCAATTACTAATTGATATAGTAGAACATCCCACTGTGAATAGTACCATCTCTGTACAGGTGGGCCTGGCCTGTCTAAGAAAAGTAGCTGAGCAGACCAGGTGGAGTAAGCCAGGTGAAACAAGTCATGTGGAGCAAGCTGGTAAGCACCATTCCTTCATGGTTTCTTCTTTAAGCTTCTGCCTTGATCCTACCTTGGTGTCTCTTGATGATATACAAATAAACCCATACTTCCACAACTTGCTTTTGGTCAGAGTGTTTTATCACAGCAATAGAAAACAAACTATAATACTGAGCTAGAAAGACACATGCAAAACTGACAGCAACTTATCCAATAATAAAATGATCTGATAGTGATTTTGTAACTTTTTTTCTCACAAAGTAAATTCATCTTCCTGTATTCATGATGCTCTCTGATCAAATCTAGACATGCATTTTAAAAAGCTCTATACATCTTTAGCATGAAAATTCCAACTTTGCCAATACCAGACACAAGATAAATGTTGAGAAAAGCATACCTATATATAATTCTCCCTGTCTAAGACTCCTAAGACCAATAACCTCATGCTAAGCCTAAGCACACAAATTGGGAGGATATTGCTAAAGCTTTAAGAGACAATGAACCAACATTCTAAAGGATTGGAAGTTTTAAGAGTTTTAAGGGTATGAGTCATAGAGAAGATTAGCCTTGATTCAACTTTCCCATCTTAGAAATGAGAAGATTAAGCACGATCACACCAACACCATGCTAGGCCTTTTCAAATCTTATGAGGGAGAAAACAGATTGAGCCTGGTGAGTTGGGTGAGTGACTATAGGGAGAAAATAATTCAGAGGATTTCATTGACTAAAGTTGATAAGGGACTAGACCCCAGGCAATCAAGACAATTTTCTCTGCAGAAAAGCTTGCTAGACTCTGACACAAAAGCAACAAATGCATGTTCTTGGAATAGATTAGGAGGAGAGATGATATTGAAAGATTTCAGAATTTAAGAGGACAAATATTAAAATGGATTTATAAATAGCATATGTGAATCCAGATTAAAATGATATTTTCTTTCACTATTGCCTTAATGATCACGGTGTCTCTGTTCCTGGACTCTGAGGGATGAAAGAAGGAACAGGACATAATTCCTTCCAAAATCACTGGGAAGCAAGCTGTTGGAGTTTATCTTTCTATGTAAACTTTGAAAAGACTAAAATCATGCCAACAATGACATAGGAAGTGAATAAAGACTGGATCACACCAAAATACAGAAGAATGATAAGTGCTGAAAGAGTTCATAGTCTAATAATGCACCTTTCATCAAGGTCAAGTGCTATTGCTTACATCACTATCACATCCATACTTCATTTGTGTGCATCTGAACTAAAAGTTATTTTTCAGTTAAGTTAATTTCACTTCTGAAAAGCATTCTACATTTATAAATAAAGGACTACTGGCTTGGACTAAGAATAAAAGAAAATTTTATCCAAAACAATTTGAACCATAGATATTTGTGGAGTTTCAGAAACAAAGACCACAGACCCAGATATCCTTTTTTACTCTGAAGAAAGGCTTCTATTAAGGTAAGAAGACACATGGATACTGCAAAGCACTCAGAGAGAAAGACCCTTTGCAAAGCAGAAAGGGTACTCAGGATCAATGTCTCTAGACCTAGGTTTTAAAAATATGACTGCCATTTCCCATAGCCTGCACACAGGAGGCAGTGAAAGAAGAACATGGTATCTCTATACTGAATGCTAGAGTCTCCATTAGCATCATCATCAGTAGGAATGCCACCTTCTAGATGTGTTTGGCAAACAGGCGACAACAAAGCTCTAAGTAATAGCTCCAATTACATAGCAATGACTCAGTATAGCTGTCCTGGAAAATTCAATAACAAAAAATTTACTCTGTTTTTGAGATTTGATTGTTGCTAGCTTTCATACCCTACTCCATTTTTCCACATTAACACTAGTGAGAAACTCAATGCTCACCCTATCTGCATTATCTTACCACTATGGAAACCCAAACCAGTCTCTACTTCTTATTCTTCCAAACTACCTTTGGGCTTCCTTGAGAAATGTGCTCTGCTTTCCTCAGAACCCCTCACAATGTAATAGATCCTTTAATATCCTCTTGGTGAAAGTGTGGCAGTCTCAGTCTTGATATCCACCAATTTTTGAATTAGCATCCAGCGTCTGAAGGGGGTAACATACATATTTCAAGTCATAGTGGTCTTTTTACTTATGCTTTTGAAAACTAGCTCAATGACTATAATAGTTACTTTTCTGTTGCTGTAATAAAACGCAATGACAAAGGCAACTTGAAGGAAAAGGTTTACTTTGGCTTCTGGTTCCAGAGGATTAGAGTCCATAATGATTGGGACAGAATGTCACCAGGTGGTGGTCATGGCAACAAGAATAAGAAGCAGGGGACTCATATCTTGAACCTCAAGCATGAAGCAGAGAGAGCAAATTACAAGTGGCACAAGAATTTTTATCTCAAAGCTCATCACCCATTGATCTACTTCCTCCACTAAGACTGCAACACCTAAACCTCCCAAACAGTGCCACCACCTGGAGAAAAAGTGTTCAACTGCCAGGACTCTGTAGGACACTTCTCATCCAAACCACCCCAGTGACGTAAAGTAACTCAGGGAAGCTTTTTACAGACCTGTTTTCCTTTAGAATTCAAGATATTTTTACCCATGAATTCTTCTTTTCATTGAGTTTTCTAACAATTGCTTTTTATTTTTCTGTGATCTTTAGTCATATCACCATGACACATGCTGCCTTTATGGATAGTAACTTTGATGGCTGATGTCTCGGGGGAGCAGCAGAACTAAGGACAAAGAGAAGTTTCATGGAACATAGAAGAAAACAGAATCAGGGATATTGAGGCAGGCAAAAATATTTTTTAATTTCTTAGGACAACTCCAGATTGTATTAATATCTTATCATCATCTATAGTAACCCCTTTTAAATCTAAAATATGCCCTGAAGGATTACAGGTCATACCAAATACTATGGAGAGCTTAGGTCAAAACTATCCTAGGACACAGGGTGGACCATAGTGTATTATGGAAAAGAGTGAGTGGGGAGTTCATCAAAGACTCCCAGGGAGAACACACGTAAGAAAGGACGATTAATAATGGTATTTGTTCCTAATACTCAATAAACTTAGAAAACAAGAAGCAATAGGTGTGTTTGTTGTTCATGGTACTCTGACAATTGCTTAATTAAGAGTAATATAGGAATAAAAATGCACACAAGCTCAATTGGTATCTTTTCTTTCATAAGTTACATAAATTAGTGGGCTATCTGGGGCTATCACACATTCAGTTTAGATCTCATAGCTCTGATCTTTATGATGTATAACTTCTCTATGGAGATAGTCACCTCTGCTTACTGTGGTGATATATCTTCATTATTAACTTGACTGGATTTAGAGTCAGCTTAGAAATAAACCTCTGAGTATATCTGTGCAAGCATTTCCAGGGAGATTTAACTAGGAAGATCCTCCCTGACTATGGGTGGCACCATCCATGGGATGAGGCACCAGCATACAGCTCTCAACTGCCTACCTAGGAGCACAATGTTACCAGGCAGCTCCCGCTCCAGCCACCATGCCTTCTTTGCCATGATAGTCATACTGTGAGCCAAAATAAGTCCTCCCTCCCACGAATGGCTTCGAGTCTGGTTTTTCTTCATCACAACCAGGAAACAAGCTAATACACAAACTAAGATGAGTGAAGTTCATCATAGAAATGGCACATAAAAGCAATATGTAAACTGTATTAATAGTACTGCTTATTATAATGCTATTGATATCACCAACAGTCTTTAACAGATGTTGTTATTACTAGTATTCAGGCAACAGCATTCAGGTTATCTATTCCTTTATGTTTTCAATTATTTATTAATTTATTTGTTGGTGTGTCTATTGTATATGTGTTTGTGTGTGTGTGTGTGTGTGTGTGTGTGTGTGTGTGTGTAAATGTGTTTGTGCCACAACATTCATGTAAAGGTCAGAGGACAACCTGCAGGAATTGGTATTCTCTTCTATTATCTGGGTCCCTGGAATGGAACTCAGGTCATCAAACTTGGCAGCAAATGCCTCCTCACCTGATGAGCCATTTCACTGGCCCTTATGAAACCTTGTGTGTGTGTGTGTGTGTGTGTGTGTGTGTGTGTGTGTGTAGAGGAGGGTGACAAAATTTTTAAAATAATTTTTCCATGCTGTACTTAAGAAGGACAACGAAAATAATTTTTATCAAAGCAATCTATTAAGACATCTTTATTTTAAGGTACAAATTGGTACAATAAATTGATGTTGAGATTTTGAAAGGTAATGTATAAAATCATAAAACCATTCAAACTATGCACATTTTAAATCAGAATTTATATTTGCATGTCCTTAGATGTGGTCATTACTGTATGTGACAAGTCAATAGGATGTAGAGTATGGAGCATCGACTTCGAGATCAGATACTGCAATGGTTTTAACTCCATACTTGTGAGCTATGCTGACATAATCCAGTTGTAAACTGTCTCCAAGAGTGACTCACTTCTTTGATAAAATGAGGACAATTATATTACTGTCTTTGTGGAACTATGAGGAGGAGCACTGAAATTACTGCAATCAAGAAAAGTATGTGGGATTTGTCCATTCTCAATTAAGTGCCAGTTTTATTAAATATAAAAATTATTTTATTACTTATAATCATGAACTAAAACTTATTTTAACTACATCATAACAAAGAGAATGATTAAATAAATTATATATGTGTATGTGTATATATATTATATATAGTATATATATATATATACATATATATAAATGCCATATACAATATGGCATTTCAAAATAAAGTACAAAATAAAAAAATGATTTTTTTTATTTTGGAATAATACAGATTGAGAACAAGCATGTAGGAGTGCCACATGTTTTGATATAATAAAACAATATTCTTTATTTTATTTTATTTTTTTATGGTTTTTTCGAGACAGGGTTTCTCTGTGTAGCTTTGCGCCTTTCTTGGAGCTCACTTGGTAGCCCAGGCTGGCCTCGAACTCACAGAGATCTGCCTGCCTCTGCCTCCCAAGTGCTGGGATTAAAGGCGTGTGCCACCACGCCCGGCTTATTCTTTATTCTTTAAATTTTAAAAGAAGATATTTTTCTGCTTTATAGGTTAGCAGTATTTACAAATTTACTTTTTATCCCTAAAATATATATATATAAACAAATAGATATTATTCTAATGCAGACAGGCCTTTGTCTAGCATATGTCCTTACATTTATATCATAAACATTATCACATGAAAATCTGTATGTATCCTTAAACACAGTTAAACTATATGGTAATATTTAGTATTTAACATTTTTCTACTTATGCAGAGTTTGTGGTTAAAAACTCGAAAAAAGCCGGGCGGTGGTGGCGCACGCCTTTAATCCCAGCACTCGGGAGGCAGAGCCAGGCGGATCTCTGTGAGTTCGAGGCCAGCCTGGGCTACCAAGTGAGCTCCAGGAAAGGCGCAAAGCTATGCAGAGAAACCCTGTCTTGAAAAACCAAAAAAAAAAAAAAAAAAAAAAAAAAAACTTGAAAAAAAATGGTCAATCACTTTGCTTCCCATCCTTGGAAGATCAGTGTGGACTCTCTGGTCAACATTTTAAAACAATGAAACATATGGAACGGTGGAAGATACCCAAGCTCCGTTGGACATATACACATATTTTCAGGGTAAAGAAAGGCCCCTTGTATATAAGTGACAGTATGTTTCTCAGTGAAGGGGGGGAAGTTAACATTTGAATGAAAATGCAAAGGAAGGGATCAAAATAGTTACTTACATAAATGCTCTGTGGAGAAAATAAGAATGCTCTTCTAGGAAACAGGTCCTCCTTAGTGTAGACATGACCTTCCTGGGTGGTAGCATGTCTAAGGAGGTGGCAATAAAGCATTACTGATAGTTAATAATGAGGTATGTAATAAATTCCTATGCCTCAGAAAACTAAGTAAGTACTAGGTTCAGAAGATAACTCAGAGAGTAAAAGCCCTTTTCATGCAATTATGAGGTGCTGAGTTTGGATCTCTAGAACGTACTCAAAAGACAGATGTGTAGTGTGAGCATCTGTCATCCCAGTACTGCTACAGACACAAGAGGCAAAGATAGAGGGATCCCTGGTTGGTCATGTGCCAGTTAGCCTGGAATGTGCAGGGGAAAGCAACAGGAAGCCTATGACAGAACAAAGTAAACGGTGATGATCAGCACCTGAAGTTGCCCTAGGACCAACACATGCTCACTGTTGCATTCACACACACACAAATATGCACACGCATTTATTTTGCATACACAAAATGAAACCTAAGTGCAAAATCAACTTTGACTGGAGAGGTTGACTACTTCAAGGCTCTGGTACATGATGGTGGTTGCTTTGGTGAAAACTAAGGCTTTGAATGATTATCTGTTCCAGGGATTACTGAAAATGAAAAGTCATGGTTTACAAGCTTAACAATCATATTAATAAAGAGATGGCACAAATACAACAAGCCACCATTTCCCTTCTATCCAATGGTTTAGTTGCCCAGGCAGCCGTTCTAAAAGCACCAATTAAAGCCACAATGTTCACAATATGCTGTAATTGCTAAGACTGCTCTGAAAACAAATGCCCACAGGCACATGGCTTTGTTCCACAAAGGAAGTGCAATAAAACATAAGTCACTTTTTAAAATGTGACATAAGCTAGTGGGCAACAGAGAAAACACTTAAGGCAACAATAGACATTACCAAGAGCACCTTACGCCTTTTGAGTCTACACCAATGCTTCCCAGGGGCATGGGGGAAAAAAGGTGTCTCAGTATTTGGAGTTGTTTCTTAGTTTGCTAGCCATCATGCTACCTGCTCTGCATCTTCATCTGCCTTCCAATCTACTTCAAAGATACAATCACAGAGTCAAGGCATACTCTCTGCTACTGAACCCATAAGTTCATTTTCTTTAAGTTCATAGGCTCTCTATGGCTGACTATGTTTACTATATAAGAAAGTTCCATTGCCTGATTCAAGGACAATGATGTAGGACTTTACCCTCTGGCCTACTTTGTCATCAGCAGAGGACAGATTCTCTACAGTCTGATACTGAAACACTGCATGGTGCTTTAAACAGGAGGGAAGATTGATGGAAATGCCTGAGAGGTAGTAGTGTAAGCTCGAAATGGTAGCCCCACACATGGATATCCATGACTATAGGTGACTATGATCTAGTGGGTGGAGTATCAGGTAAGTGGATTAAAGTGATGGATAGCTACTTTGTGTTTTGTTTTTAAATGTCAAAAATAAACATGACTCAGGCCTGATGATGCATGGCTATAATCACAACACCCATGACTAATGCAGGAAGATGATGGGTTAGAGTTCATCCTGGGATCTGGGCTTCATACCCCAAAACAAACAAACAAAAATAGCAAACCTGTCAGGAGAAGCTACCTATCTAATCTTTCAAGGCTATTTGTTGTCCCCATATTAGCTAAGTACCTGGGTGCTGTAAGCACTGAGACAACCTGAGTGTCAATCTGAATTCTTCAACCAGTTAATGGATAACATGTGGAGATCTTTAATGCCACCATTTACACACTCTGTACTGGAAAATGGAAAGCCTGGACTGGAAACATCATAAAGCAGGATTCAAAATGGTGCTGAAACTGTGGTTGTCTGTAATCTTGGAAATGAGAGAAAAGGGGAGCAGAGTGAGGTGTTAGGTGGTCATCATAAGCACAACAGATTTTCACCCTTGATTGCTGCCTCCATCTCTATCTTTCCTGTTTTACCCTTTTTTATTTCTCAGGATTTAGGAATGCTGACATTTCTGCAGGTATTTGTTTTTTATGGAGTTTTATTTTTATTTTATGTGTAGGGTGTTTTGCCTGTATGTGTGTCTATATACCATGTGCATACATTGCCTGCTGAGGTCAGAAGAGGGAATTGGATTCCCTGAGAATGGAGTTAGAGATGGTTATATGCTTCCATGGGGGTGTTGGGAGTTGTAGTGGCATCCTCTGGAAGAACAGCCAGTGCTGTAAACCACTGAGCCACCTCTCTAGGCTCTGCTTGCTCTCCTTAAGACAGGCAGACCTGGCACTTGAGATCCTCCCGCTTGAGTTTGCTGGGGCTGGAATGACCAGCATATGCCACCATTCCTAGCTCTCCATTTAAGTTTTTAAAATACTTTTTAAAACCTGGAAATGGCAGGTACCTTCCTTGCAAGTGTTTCCCAAGTCTGTGAGTCAGGAGTTAAAACCAGTATTTAGATGACAAAACTAAGGGTCAAGGGCACATGCTCATCTTATTTGCATTGGAAACCTGACACAGTAGAACCCCCTTTTTTCCTGATCCCCCCAAAAAGTCCTTTTGCCCTATTGGTGAAAGTATTAAGGCAACTCACGTAGTTAAAAAGGGAGGTTTATTTTGGGGGGTAACTTCCAAGTGAAGGGATAGGTTACAGGGTCCCGGGAGTGATCTCTGGAGAACTCTGATTGGCTTACATCCAGCATCCAGGATCCAGGAACCAGGAGCACCAGCACATCCAGATCTTGGGTCTTAAGGACTCCTGTCTCATCCCTGCCTCCTAGGGGTGACAGTTACCGAAGCCTCACTGGGGGTAGTACTTCCAGGTCAAAGCTGGAACAGCTACCCACTGCATGGCCCCACAAGCAGGAAACCTTAGAAGCCAAACACTGTTTTGCTTTTATAATAAGAAAGGATTAAAGTTATAAAAAAAAAATTACTTGCCTCTAATCTATGGTTGCTTTTTAATTATTTCATGGGGCATTTTAGTATGAAGAATGTAGGTCAAAGTTCCCTTATAGCCAGTCCATATTGTTAAAGCAGCTAAGAATTCTCAGTTAATCCCACCCAAATTCATGGTATTCATGAAGAATCTTTATCTGAATCCTATTTGGCACCTTATCAGTTGCCCCACACATAGGAACAATGCTGATGTGAGC